>NC_059330.1:54776836-55076836 GCF_018350155.1 Leopardus geoffroyi | reverse complement strand
CTGAATGCTGAACAGCCAAGCGTGGCACCTTCTGTTTTCCCTTTCCTTTTTCAAAAAGAAGAGATAAAAAGCCAAAAGACAGCCTATCCTCTTGGGTCTTCTCGTCTAGCCCACATGACATTATGAATTAGCTGGCTCCTGAGCAAGTGTCCAACCCCCAAATGCCATTGATCAGTTCAAACTCAGACTCTGTTCAAGGACTCTCCGAGCCCGACTCATCACAGGAGGCAGAGACACCAACTGCTGCAGACAGATGCGTTTTGTAAAAAGAAAAAATAAAGAACCATTCTCTGGTTTCTAACTAAATCTTCAAACTGGCCACTGGGAAAAAAGGTCTGAGACAGACCTGAGAGGGTGCAATGGGGGCCGCTCGGGTCTCTTCTTGGGTCGGTGAGTTTAAATGTGCACCTAAGGCCCCACGGCAACCTTGCCAGTCTTGATGGACGCAAGGCAGTTCACGCTGCTAATGAAGCCCCAGCAATGTTTGGGCGTGGCTCTTCCAGTGACCTGGTGGCACTCCAAAGGTAACACGGCTGCCTCCCTTCTGTGTCCCCCATATAGGTTAAGCACATCCAGTTGTGCCAGCTCCAAACTTCCAACAACCCCTCACTCCTTCCTTACTCTGTGCTAGTGCCTCGTGACTACTGTAATTTGGTGGCTTAAAACCACAGAAATGTATTTGTCACCATCCTGGAGGGGAAGCAGAGCATACAGCATGGGCCCCTGACCTTGTGTGGGTGGGGCTGTGGTGGGGGCACCCAGGTGAACGTCACAGACAAAATGATACCTAAAGTAAGAGGAATCAGGTAGGCAAAGGGCTGGGGAGAGTTCAGGACTATCCCTCGGGGAATCCGCCCCATCCTTCTGACCCTGTCCTCTCCCTCCTGGGCCCAGAGCCAGCTGGTGCCAGTGTCATCTCCCACACTCAGCCCCAGCCACACCTGCATCTTTCTTGTGCAATTCTCAAGGGCTTGTCATTTTGGAGATGACAAAGTCCAGTGGCCCATGATCTGGCTCCAGCCATCTTTTTCAACCTTGTCTCTGAAGACACTGCCCCCAGAACCTATTAGCCAGCAGTCCCAGGCTGCACTGCGAGTCTCTGATGTGCCCAGTGCCTCCAGCCGTCGGGCCTTTGCTCGGCAAGCTCCACTTCTGCTGGCCAAAGTTCTACTCCTGGTCCCAGTCCAAAGTCCACTCCTGCTCCCAGCTGTTGTCTTCTGCTTCCCCTCCCTGGAATCAGCCATGCCTCCTCCCTCAGGGGTCCTCTCTGGCTCCGCCAGGGTAGCAGCTGCCGCTCCTGCACATCCACGTTCCCACAGTGCTGGGCACGGTGCCCCCCACGGGAGGGCTGACCCGACTGTGTACATCCCAGAGGACCGGGTTGGCAGGAGGCGGCACATTTCCTCCAGAAATGAGACCGAAGGACCAGGGAATAGAGACCCAGCCCTCGGCCTGCCAGAGGCGGGAAGGGAATCCCCTCCTTAAAACCAGTCTGAGGGACGTGGGAAAGGCTGGTGTGGGCTGCACTTAGGGATTCCCAGCACAGGACGGTGGCTCTGCTGAGACCCCGAAGCCCAGATGCTCATGCCCGCACGAGCTGGCTGGCGTCTGGGAACTGAAGGCTACCCGCTACCTCAGGCCGCCACCTTCCTGCTGGGAGTGGTTCGGAGCTATCTGAGCAGCCAGGCCTCGGCCACGGAATGGGAGAAAACACCCGCCACTCAAGACAGCGGATCTTTGCCTCAGAAACCCTCGAGTCAGAGCTGCTGAGGCTGAGCCACACTCACCACCTGCCTCCGCCGTCTTGAGTTCTAACTCCACAACCCACTCACAGAGGAAAGGCTCCCCTGACACAACTCCACCTTGTTTTGCCCACAGAATGAGCCCAGGACTGGCTGCAGGTCATGTCCTTTGCCAAGTGTATGGGACGGGGAGGCAGGAGTGGGTGCGTCGGTGCAGGAGCACAAAAGCATGGCAGCCTGATTGCCATCTCCCCGGGCCCAAATCCTCTGCAGGGTTAGCTGGTCAGGGAAACCACGTGGATGTTGGAAGCTGCTGCTGGTTCCACTCAAAAGCCCGTTCCTACATCTGGTTGCCGTGTTCTGTCCTGTCAACCGCTGCCTCATCTCCGCGCTGCCCTGTGAGACATCACTCCCTGATGCCGCAGGTTCGTGGCGCTTTGCAAAGTGCTCGCACGTGGGGGCGCCTGGGTGGCTCAGTCGGTTAAGCTTCAGACTTCGGCTCAGGTCATGATCTCAGGGTTCGTGAGTTCGAGCTCCAAGTTGGGCTCTCTTCTGTCAGCGCAGAGCCTGCTTCTGATTCTCTGTTCCTCTCTTTCTCTCTGCCCCCTCCCCTGCTTGCGTTCTCTCTCTCTCTCTCAAAAATAAACATTAAAAAAACAACAGCAAAAGACAAAGTGCTCACACGTGCGGTCTCGTGTCCTGTTCCTGGCCATCTGTGAGATCACCAAGCAGGTGACGATGCCTCATTTTAGCGATGAGGGGGCTGAGGGACCAGGGAGGTGTGCAGACAGTACGAAAGCGGTGGGGGTGGGGGGGGGGTGAGGAGCGGAAGTCTCCTGACCCTGTCCCCCCAACCGCTGCGATCCCTGCACGCCGCATCCTGTTGGGCTGTCTTTCCAGCACCTCCTATCCCCACATCACACTACTCAGCCTCATGCCTTTACCCTCGTGATTCCACCTGCTGGCACAGAACTCCCCTTTCCACCTCCCTCACTCCCATCACCTTCGAAGCTCTGCTGGGGGGCCAGTCTCCTCCACAAGTTCCTCCTCCCTGGGGCCCTTGCCTGGATTACCAAATGCACAGTCAGTACCACATTACCGAATTCTGGTAGGTTCTGACTTGCTCCTTTCTCATGGGTTGATTTTGTGCACACATCGCCCCCACCCCCAGCAGAGTACCAGCACCATGATGGCAAGGACTGTGTCCCTGTTCGCCCCAATACCTAGGAAGGCTTGGCACACGTGAGATGCCCAGTGAGCATCTGCAGAATATGGTGAATTTGGAGGAGGAGGCGGTGGCTGGTGGACAGGTGTTACCTTGCAGTGGAAGAAGAGGCAACCCCAGCCTTGCTGACTTGCCTCGTACCCTCCACCGGTCCCTTCTGCCACTGGCAGCATCTGAGCTGAGAGTGCACGGTGCACGGGCGGGCAAGTAACCCCCTCTGCCTGAGAGCGGTTTACGGTGTCAGGGAAAAAAAAAAATTATCTTCCCCAAAGAGCTGTGAAATCAACATACTCTGATTTAGGAAGAGCAAATTAAAACAGTGTTTGCTCTGAGAGTACCCACTGGTTTCAAAAGAGAAGGATATTGAGCCCTAACAAGGAGAAAAGGCCCCTCTGAGAAGAGCCTGGGGCTCTCGGCTGCCCTCCGTCAGCCACACCTCCCTGGACCCCAGCAATGAAGGGGCTCGGATCCCAGGGGGCTGTGACCACTCTGTGAATCTGCCTGGCCCCTCAGAAGGGGTGACATCTGAGAAGAAACCTATGCCAGAAACCTAAAGGTCGTCGAGGAAACGACTCATTCCCTGCCCACCTCTGGGAGACTGCAGACTCAGAGTTGCCTGTCACAGATGGCTACTCACCAGTCTTTCTCTTACAAAACAAAATTAAAGCCCCACATCCTGTTTGCTGTCACTTCTCCTCCTGCTGGGAAGAGGCGCGGCGGACCGCAGCTTCTGATCGGAACTTAAACTTGGGTGAACTTCAACAGCACCCCTAGTCCACTTCACTCCCCTCCAAACAAGAGCAGGGGCGGGGGGTGGGGGGAGAGGGTGTGTTGTTCAGGGGGGAAAGGGAAGACAGGAGAGAACAAGGTGCTGAAGCAACGGCCACCATACAGAACAAATGTCCTAAGAACCTCTGAGCAAGTCCATGGGACAAAGATGGATGCACCAGTTACCTCCTGTGACAAGGGGTGGGGAGGAAACCTAGCAGAGAAGCAGACAGCTGACTGTCGATCCGGCCGGGGAGGGCTCTGTCCCCCGACCTAGACATAAGCAAAGGGGCAGCATCCCGAGCGGACGAAGGCCAAATGGTCAAGGAAGCCAGCAGTTCCAGCGAAGCATGAAGGTGATGCTTCTGTGGTGTTCTCTGGCTCCTGGGGTCGAGAGGAAGCATGGAGCTGAGGGAGGTGGGGCAATCTGGCTGAGGCTCCTACAAATACGGACGAGGTAGTGGCCGGGAGACCTGCTAGATGGGCCAGTTCCCCGAGTGCCTGCAGGGTTATTTAGTTCCTTTAAAAGTGAGGGCCAACAATAGCCAAATTATGGAAAGAGCCTGAATGTCCATCAACTGACGAACGGATAAAGAAGACGTGGTTTTATATATACAATGGAATGCTACTTGGCAGTGAGAAAGAATGAAATCTGGCCACTTGCAGCAACGTGGATGGAACTGGAGGGTATTACGCTGAGTGACATAAGTCAGGCAGAGAAAGACACTTACCATATGTTTTTAATCATATGTGGATCCTGAGAAAGAAACTTAACAGAGAACCATGGGGGAGGAGAAGGGGGAAAAAAGTTACAGAGAGGGAGGGAGGCAAACCATAAGAGACTTAAATACTGAGACCAAACTGAGGGTTAACGGGGGGTGGGGGAGAGGGGAAAGTGGGTGATGGGTATTGAGGAGGGCACTTGTTGGGATGAGCACTGGGGGTTGTATGGAAACCAGTCTGACAATAAATTATATTTAGTATAAAAAAAATGAGGTCTTTGGGGCTCATCTGCTTGTAGCTCCCACAGGGCAGTGAGACAGAGCTTCCACGAGGATTCAGGTATCAGCAGCTTCCTCTGCACTTCACCCATGAGCTCCCGGAGTTTGTTTCATTCATTTATTTAGAGAGGGGGAGGGATAGAGAGGGACGGAGGGAGGATGAGTGGGGGAGGGGCAGAGAGCGAGGTGGGGGGAGAGAGAATCCCAAGCAGGCTCTGCACTGTCAGTGTGGAGCCTGATGCGGGGCTCAAACCCATGAACTGTGAGATCATGACCTGAGCCAAAACCAAGAGTCAGAGGCTCAACCGACTGAGCCACCCAGGGACCCCAAGCTCCCAGAGTTTCAACATAAAAGACTAGCTGATCCATCTGGAGCCTTTTTGGTCTAGCATTTGGGGTAGGTGGGTGGGGGCTTGATTTCTCTGTTAGTGTAGCAGGAGTGACAAGTAACAAGTCTTGAAGGGGAATGGTGACATACTGCCTGGTCTGCCCTCAACACGCAGGGCTGACCAGGGGCGTGGTGTTGGCATGAACAGGGCTCAGGACTGCTGGCTCAGGCAAAGGCAGGGCCACGCTGGGGACACAGCGGAGCTCTGGACTGATCCCGGAGGCTATCTCTAATGATAAAAGAAATGAACGCCCAGCTTACAGGGCTGTCTTCGTTCCAGGGTGCTAGGGGTTAAGAGTTAATTGGGGTTAATGAGAACACAGCATGAACCCATCCCTAAACGGGAAGTGAACTTTCCAGGCGTCCTTGAAGTGCGTGAAGAAACGTTCAAGGATTCTATTTTTATTTCTCAAGTGGCTGTGAACATTTTGGTTTGGGAGTTTTTATTTTCTCAACTTGAATGACAATGTCTGGAGATTTATCCGCAAAAAGGAGGGGAGCCTGGAGTCAGCGAGGGACTGCCGGGGGGGAACACAGGTTTCAGGGCCACGTGCGCAGGGCAGGTGTTCGCATCCTGACACTGCCCTGGCTAACCTTGAGACCCTGGAGCGTTAATGAACTTCTCAAAGCACATCACGTGTGCACAGGTGTTCAACAAACATCAGCACTGGCCATCTGACCCCAAGAGTATTGGCACCCAACCGTGTTATTGCACCCACGCTTATCAGTCCACCAGACACCCCAGGTGGGGGGCTGCAAACAGAGCCCAAGTGAGGACCTCCAGCCAAAGAACGTCAGGTCACTACTACTCCTAATGGACTTCCATCACCTGTGCCCGAGTTTAGTAATGGTCCAAATCCTCTGTGGGGGAGTTCAAGTTCTTCCGAACCAGACAGAAAGGATCAGCCATCACGCAGAGGACGGAGAGCGCCTGACAACAGGCAGAGGCTCCGGTGGTCAAGCCCAGGGAACCATTATCACAGCTCACTTGCCAAAACCCTGTGATGAGACGCACCATCTAGAGGAGGGCGTCTGGGTTCCACAGAAGGATCGGTGTTTTCACGTGAAACTCCGAGCGGCCACTTTCCGAAGGCCCAGCTCCGTGAGGGGCTGGCCCAGAGCAGCACCTGTGGAGCCTCGCTGTGGGAGAGGGCTCTGCCAGGACAGGCTGCTGGATTTCAGACACCAGCCCAACCACAATGGGGATGCGGCCAACCTTCGCCCAACCATTACTCGGTGGAGAACGAGTCATAGAGCCAGCTGGAGGCCGGATGCCTCTTTCAGCACACCTGGCCACCCACAGCACAGATGCGCGTCGGCCCAACGCCCCCCCAGAATGTGCTGCATCTTACTGTCCCTGCACCACCCCACCCTCCCAAACCTCACCTAGAAGGGATCGAGAGATTGAAGACTCAGGTAATGCCTGAAAATAAAAATGGAGAGCTGACGCCCAAGGACTCTAAAACAGTGTGTGTTCCTAGAGCACACGCTCTTCTCCGGCTATCACCTCACGACACCCTGCAGCAGAAAACCAAGTCCACTCCCATCAAACAAGTCAGCCCCACTCAGAATGAGTGAGTGTGGAGACACGCAATACCTGCAAAAGTCAAGTGTGTACTTGCTGGAAGATGCCGGGCCCCAAGCAAAGGCAATAACGGGCCCAAAGGTAAAGACTCTTCAGGGCGTCCTCACGCGGCCCCTGAGCTACAGGACAGAGGCAGGTAACCAAACCGACACCGCAGCCGATCAGACCAGGATCAGGAGGAAAGCCTTGTCCCTCTGCTGGTCAACTGAGAAGAGGGGGAGACTCTGGGGCACCTTCCCCGCAGAGCAGGAGGCTGGCCAGTGAGGTCACACCTGAACAACCTTTGCTGAAATACTGGGGAAACAGGATTTGTCTCGATATGGGGGTGGGGGGTTGGGAGAATGACTTCCAGGAGAAACCATGGATGGGGGCGCTGCTCCCAACCCTGCACGCGCAGACAGCTCCAGCTGTCACAAGCCCAGCATGCCCCCTCCCAGAGGCATGCTGGGGCCGGCACGGAAGAGAACAGAGGAGAAGCTCCGGACTGAGAGCTCAGGGAATGGCTTGTTGGAGGCCAGCAGGAGAGTGACAGCCACAACACAGGCTGCAAAGGACGAGCACTCCGGGACAGGACCTTCCACGCCAGCTCCAAGGGCGGGCACACAGGGCTGTCCCCAGCACCCCTGGACCACCCCTGGCCAACACCTGAGGAGCCTGGGTGATGCTGTTCCCTGGGTTCCCAGCACCCAGGGACAGCCAGGGTGCTCACAAGGCACTTCCTGCTCCGGGTTAGTCCCCAAACACACCAAGTGAAAAGCCGCCTGTGACTGACAGTTGAAAGCATTTCCATGTCCCCTGCTCCAAATCTTCGGCTTTTTTCTCAAAGCAACTGGAAATAAGGCAGATGCAGAAAAGGACCCAGATAACATCCTTCTCTGAACCCTCTGCTCTAAACAGCCCCTGCCCTGCTTCGATGAAATAGAAATTCTTAGTTAGGGACCTGAGGTCTGTAACCTGCGTTTATGGTTTTCCTTCTGAGAGGCAAAAGAAAGAAAGAGAGGGAAAAAAAAACGCATCTCCTCCTGAACCCATAGATGGCAAAAAACAAAGATCAGGAAACTCATTCCAAGTTTCAATTGTCAAGCAGCACGATGTCTCACTGAGGAGCCTGGCTGCTGAACTCTGTGCTAAAGACGTGTGGTTCAAAGAGCTACCTGGAAGAGAAAGGTCACGACCCATGGCAGGGCTCCCTCAGTACCGGGAGGCCTGGCTGTGCACCCCCCGGGAAATGACTCACGTGCTGTGACCGCCACTGGACGGTCATCTTTCTAGAAGGCATGCCGTGGCTCTCAGGCATCTGTCTCCACCACTGCGTCGTGATCCCCTGCCCCGGCCTCTGGAATTGGGACAAGCCCCACATACCTGGTCAGGTGTCCCCTGCCTCGGCCCAAGCCCCTCGTTGGGAGATGGTCGGGAACCAGGTTTGGAGGGGACGCTGTTGGCAGGGGGAACAGCTGTGACCACGGAAAGGCTGCTCTCACACCGGAGCCTTTGGATATGTCCTGGGAGGCTGACCCGTCACCCAGAGAAGGCTTTTCCTTGAAGACGAGAGAACTGCCACCACTGAACACATCCTGGGTGCTCACACAACAGCAGCTTCCATCGAAGACCTCTTCCTGACTCCGACACCCTGTGAATTGGTTACTGGCTCCCCTCCAGAAGACTGAGGAAAAGGGGGGCAAAACAGCTTGTCTAGACCTCACAGCAACGATCAGATGAGAACTCAGGCTGTGTGTACTCAAGGCCGGTCCCCTTTTTTAGGACACTTACTGACTCCCCTGATTATGCTCTAGAGAAGGTCTCTCCACACCCCCCCACCCCTGCAAAGCTGCCTCCTGGGTGGGGGGCGGGGAGAGGGCCGGTCCAGTCCAGTGGGGTCAGCCTGGCACGGCCGCTGCTCGCCTCAGACCCGCTGGAGGACAGGCCTGCATGCCTGTGCTGTCTCTTCCTCAGCTCAGAAGCCAGATGGTGCCTGGGGGTGGGCAGAGTTCCAAGGATTTGGTGCCAGAACTGCAACCCTTGTGGTTTGGGGGGAGGAAAGATAAATATTGTGGAAAACCCACACAGTCACTCACTTAATGATCATACACCATCCGGGCTTATTAAGGGCAGCGTGGCTTCTCACGAGCACGAGAGAGATGGGTCCGCACCCACCTGCCCAGGTGAGAAGATGGAGAGGCCTGACCTTGGACTGGGAGGGCTTTAAGGACAGTGATGACAAGGAGGCAGGTGGGACAGAGGGGGTGCGGGAGGAAGGCTGGGGGCTCTGCCTAGAGAAACAGACCTGCCTCTGGAGCTGGCACTGTCCCAACACTTCACTGCTTGCATTTCAGGCGCCAAAGAGGAGGTGGCGGTGATGGGTGAGCCACCCTAGACCTCCTGGCATGTGGACAGCTCCTGATTGTCCCCCTCTGCCTTCAGCCCCCAAAGACGGGGTGCCCCTAAGGCCACGCTGAGGGGTCGCTTTGTCCTGGCAGCGAGGCACAGAAGCTGACCCGCGCCTTTGGGAAAGGAGAAGCCCGCTGGATGTGGAATTTCTGGCGGGAGTGGTGGCTGCCAGCCGTGATGAGCCACGGGCATCAGTAGCCCCAAGGGCTTATGGAGGGACTGGGCCAGTGCTGGCCACGGACCCAGCAGTGGCCCCACGCACCTGAGTGCTCTCACTCATTCAAATGTTCACAGAGCAACTGCCCTCTGTGAGGCCCATGCTGGCTCCAGACGTGTGGATCGAGCACAGCCCTGACCTCGAGATGCTTACAGTGAGACCCAGTACCTGAATACACACAAAAGTCCAATTATTGCCACGGCAGCGGTTTGGGGGGAGGGGAGAGTAATGGCCACATGACTTCAAAGGAGACACTGGAGTGCAGCTTCCAATGAGTAAGTGCTTGTCAGACTCTGAAGCAAGGGAAAGGCACGTGATGGGCATGGAGTCATGTAAGCACCCAGCGTCTCTGGAGGACAATGGCCGGTGAGTGTGGGGCAGAGGTGAGAGAGAAGGTTCCAGAAGGAGAATGGAGCAGACCACATCATGTAAAGGAGTGTAAATGTTGCCTTGTGGAGAGGAACTCTGGACAGGCTTTAAGCTGGGAAAGGACAGCCACGTCTACCTACAACTAACATTAGGAGAATAAAACAACAGAAAAGCTCCATGGCCTTGGGGCAATCCTCGTGCCTAGAGGTGGCTGGGCCAGCACTGCGGGGCTGGGGCTGGGGCTGGGGCTGGGGCTGGGGCTGAGCACTGCCTCCTGTGCCCCGGCTCCAGGCTCCCCTGAGTGCCCCAGGGAAGACTCTTCTCTGTCCTAATGGGACAAGGCTTAAAAGGGACTGTACTCATTTGAACTGTAAGTTCTGGGGGCAGAAGACAGAAGGCACAGCAGGGATATCCTGGCCAGTGGGCCACGGCGCTAAATGGGTAACAGTGCCACCTAGGCCCTTCTGGTGAGCCTCTCGGGAGCCAGCGTGAGTGAGCAGATGCCAAGATGTTAACTTCTCCTTCACTGCAGGCTTGGTTTACCGGTTCTCACTTTTTAGCCACTTGAAATCTCTCCACGGAGATTCAAGACCTGCTCTGGGTCTCAGTATGTTTACGCGGGATGTCAGGGAAGGGGAGATGATGGGTCCACGGCACTACTTCCCCCAGGGCTGTGCTCTGCCTCACGCGTGAGAAAGCTGGAGAAACGTGTCTGGCTTGGCCACGTGACCCAGGGCCTGGAAAGAACTGTCAGGGCCAGGCTGGGGGTCAACTGGTCCTAAGAGCAAGAGGACTCGAGGGGAACAGGTGGACTCTGTGGCGAGTGACAGAGATGGGAGTCTCTCTCTTTTTGGAGAAAAGCACCCACACCCCCAACCACCTGATTCTGTTGGGAGTTAAGCTGACTTTCACTGGCTGGTACATGCAGCTCGTGGACGTTAGAGCTGAGCTAATGCAGAGCTGTTAGCGCCTCTAGTAACGAGTTGGAACCCGACTGCTTTGGGTATCCCTGTCCTGAGGACACGAGGAGGCTGAGCCATTGCCCTCTGCCACCTCAACTGCCTGGCGTTCGTGTGGCACTCGACGAGAGGCGCCAGGTGACGGCTGCGGGTGCTCCTGGCGCCTTCCCTTCCCCGTTCCACTCTTCCCACTTGTCTCTGTGTGGGAAGAGCGGATGGCGGTGGGAATGCTCCGTGCTGGAGCTGGAGGGGAGGGAGGGAAGGAAGTCAGGTGCCCAGAACATGGGAGCCCTGCAGAGAGGAGCACAGGCCAAGCTGGCTCCACCCCTTCTCTGCTGACGTCAGACCTCGAAATAGACAGATTAGGGAGCAGGATTCTTTGCCGACACTGAGTAACCTTGGAGGTGGGGAAGGAGGGGAGACAGGGCATCAAGCTGGCTAACAAGCTCTGTCCAATTGGGTATAAGAAATCACACTAACATCTCCAGCTTCCCCCCTAGTCGATGGTCAGAGTAAAGGCCTCTCCATGGGGTTGGCATGCTATGGGCTCTAAGAGGAAGCTGAGAGCACCATCCATAGGGACCCAGGGGAATCTGCTGGCCCCGGGATCAACAAAGAAGCCACTAGCAAAGGGATGCTGCTGGAGCCCTTTTCTCCCGGTGACACCCGGAGTCTAAAAACAGTTTGATCAGAGGGGTGATGCTGTTCCCTGTCTGCATGGAAGTGTGTGAGTCATCAACTCCAGTATGTCACTTGTGACATCAGGCTGGAGACCTGTGGACGTGTGGCCATCGCCTTTCCCTGGAAGAGGCAAGGCACATGAAGTCCCTGACCACTGCCTCCACTGCTGTAGCCTGGGTGACCAGAGCAGGCCTCTCCCCGGGACACTGGGGGCTGGCAAGACCATTTACCGTTGTGACAGGTCCTCTGCCAGTAGAATTTCTCAAAGGGGAGAATGCACAGACTTGTCTGCAGAACTGGTTGAAAATGCAGATTCCTGGGCCCTGTAGCCTTAGATCTGCTACATTCGGCCTGGGGCAGGACCCAGGAATGTGTATTTTTAACAAGTACCTGAAGTTGGTTCCTGGAACCAAACTTTGAGACAGAGTTCAGGCTCATGCTCCTGACCTGGGGGAAGGCACAGAGCTGGACGGTGTTCCTAGGGGCTCACGGGTGGAGCAAAGCCTCCCTACAGTGGTGGGGGGTGCACATCACAGACTGGCAGGGGCCTTTCAGTCCCCGTCGGCATCCAGCACTTGGCCAGGCAGCGTCTTGCCTCCTCTTGTCAAGGTTTTCAGAGAACGTCTCAATCGGTAGCTAGATGAGGTTCTTCCTGTAGCCAAACTTACTGTGCCCTGCTGCGCTCTGTGACCCTTCCTTCCAGATTCACACTCACCACGAAGCATCTGCTCAGCAACACGCTCGTCGGCACCTCCCTTTGCACTTGAAGGCTTATTAAAATGTACCTGGTCTGCTCTCAGCCAACCCATGAGACAGCCAGGGCTCATGCTAATTAATCAGATGTCATCATTAATATGCACCCTAATTGTTCAGCTCCCCTGATGCCCATCATGCCCGGGCCATAGGCATCTCTCTGCTGGCTGCAAACCCTCTGGGCTTCCTTGGCTCCTGCTTTTCTCTGCTGGGCTGCCCTACGGTCTGGAGAACGTGTCCACAGATGCTTTTATTCTTGGCAGCTTGCGCGGCTAGCGCCGCTGGCTGGGATGCCGGCAACACAGAGGAGCGCGGTTATTACTTTAGAATGGGTGCTTTATTTAATTAAACAATTACTGGTGGGGCCCTGGGGCGCTATTTAGAAAGACACCAGATTCTGCTCACAACAGACACCCTGTAACAGAGAGTGAGCGTCACTCAGGGAGCAGGCACAGCCCCACGAACCTCAGCAGGGCTGTCCCGAGTACCAGGGTTCTCTGTGCAACGAAAGCATCGGAGAGACACAGACACAGGACGGGAGGTGGAAACGGTTTGGCACGTACAGTTTCCAGTTTAGTTAGCACAAAATAGTCAAGAACATTCCATCTTCCTCTGAAACCACTGGCGGGCTGCTGGGTTCTAGATGGCAGTTTTTTCCCTGTACTTCTGGGGGAAATGGGATGGATAGGGGGCAGGAGGGGAGTGGGAGGTATGAAATCAACCAGGACGTTTCCTCAGAGAATACAAAGTCACTGTTAGTTCTTTGTCCAGAAAGGGAAGCAGAGGGGATGTGGAGCACGGAGGCGGCCTGGGCTGCAGTGTTTGGGGTCAGTCCGGGGCAGCTTGAGGGGAACGGATTAAAACACACGCAGGGGTCAGTGACAGGGTCGGCCCAGGACGCCTGCGGAGCGAGGAACCAGGTGTCCATTCTTGCTCATGCTACTCACAGAGAAGGTGCGCTCAAGCCCAAGCTCAGGCTGCCTGGGATCAGCGTGGAGTGTGGATAAAACGGTCCTGAAAAAGCGCAGTGCAGAAGGTCCCCAGCGGGGATGAACACTCCCCATGGAGACCTATTTGGAAGTTTCCCAACCAAATTGGCCTGTGCAGGAGTGCAGGCTGTGGGTATACACTTATAAGCCCTGCGAAGCTTCCCAGCCTGTGTGTGTGTGTGTGTGTGTGTGTGTGTGTGTGTGTGTGCGCGCGCGCGCACACAGCCCCAGCTCTCTCGTAGGTGGACTGCTCATGTCCACCCCAACCCCACGTCTGCCTGCTTCCACAAGCACTGGGCTTTGGATTGCTGCACTTTTGCACGTTACCACGTGGATACTCCCTTTACAAGAGACAGGCTTCTAAAAGTTCTATTTCTAAATATTTAGTTTTCACAGAATGACATTTTACACACACTAGGAAAACCAAGTACTCAAGAGAAACCTGCAGTGAGTCCTTCTGTACAATAAGGGAGCACTTTGTAATAAATAATTCCCCCCCCAGTTTGTTTTGGACTTTTGGATAGTGGGGTTTCTTAGGAGTATGCGAGGGTGGGGTGGCCAGGTTATGGCATACAGGATGACTCCCCCCCCCGCCACCCTATCCCAAAGCACCTCCCTGGTTGAACTGAGGATGGGGCAGGGTAGAAGGACAAGAAACCAGGCAAGTCAGTCTGACATCTGCCCATGTGCCCAGGAGTCAAAGCAGCTTGCTCTGGGCAAGCGGTGTTTGTAAGCACGTACTTGTGACTTCCCAGACAACAGATACAGGGGTAGAGACCTGGGACGCCCTAACAGGGGCAGAGAGACACGCAAACTGCCACTGTGACCAGGGGGGTCTGGGCAGTTCACCTGGCTCAGGAGCTGGGATGCAAGTTCCCTTCACCCAAGAGGACAGAGAACGCAGGACCCCTACCGATGGCAATGAGGAGCCTCTGAGGCTTGGGCAAGGGATGGTGGGGACCGTCCAGGAGTAGCTAGTCCCACCATCTTGTGATCCAAACCCCCATCACCCGGTATTTTTACTGGGAGCGCAGGGGAGGCAGTGCTGGGCATTAGGTGTCATCCCCTCACCCGGAGTGTCATGTGCTGGCTGTGGCAGAGGCGGGACGTGGGGGTGATGGATGGTTGGCTTAAAGCCAGCCGACAAAACCCACGTCCCTGAGAGCGCATTAAAGACAAAAACAACAATCCTCTCACTGAGCTGGGGGAGGAAGCTTGGGCCAAACACCCAAACGTGCTGGGGGTGGGGTAGGGGGCAGCGATCACCATGGTCTGGAGTGGTGGGCATGCGGGCCATGCTGGGCAGCGGCTGGGCAGGCACTGGGGATGGGCCGGAGGCTGCACCCAGGCAGCAGTGGCCGTGGGTGACAGGTGGGGTGCTGGGGGGCTCACGGGGTCCCTTGGCAGGAGTTTGAGAGACCCAGTGCTGGGATGAGTGACAGCACAATCTGAATCTCATTTAGAAAGGGCTAGACTAGGGGGATGGAAAACACCAAAAAACAAGAGGCCATTCCTGGGATGAGATATAGAGACAGCTCCCTAGAAAAAAAAGAGAGAGAGAGAAAGAAAAAGACGGGCCTGTCCCTGTGTTATTGATTTCCTTGAAAAAGAGAGACAAGCTAATCCTTTAAAGTCAGTCACTTCAACGTGAGCACCAGTGCTCGTGTGAAGTCAGAATTCCCTCAACATTAGAGCACCAGCTCCCGTCTGGACTGTGGGCACACACCTTCTTGGGGCGTAGGGCAGAAATCCACTCATTCTTCCTTGAGCCCCAGCATCACGGGTTGAAAGCAGAGGCTCAGCATGTGGGGGAGACCGTGCCCTCGGGCAGGAGTCTGCCCAGAGGCTCAAGTGGACACTCCACAGCTGGCAGAAGACGCTGCAGACCAGCACCAAGCTGAGCTCCCGGAGCGCGGTCAGGCCCGGGTCACCAGGACTACCCCGCTCACTGCACCTGCAGGGGGTGCCCAGTAAGACTGGCAGCTTCCCACGAGTGAGTGGGGAGAAAGTGTGAGAGGCCAAGCAAATGGACCTCTCTGAGCCTCCAGACTGAGTGAAGAGGAAAGGAGCACACTGAGAGGAGGAAGAAAAGGGAAAAAAGGATGGGTCTCCCTGGTGGTCGCCAAACGGTCACCATCCCACCAAAGAGGCACTCTGATGTTCCAGACCCCGTAAGCAACCCCACGCAGCCAGGAATCTCCTCTCAGCCCGTTACCGAGTCCCCAACTCATGTGCGTCAGACAGGAGGGCAGTGTGGCCCAGAGAAGGGAAACTGTCATCAGGCCATTTGTGGGCTTAGCACCCTGCTCTCTGCTTCCAGACACAGCCAGCCTGTGAGCCCCGCCCTAGAGACAGCTCATCTGCCCTGTCAGTTCCCGCCAGCCCTCGGGCGCCACCCTTCCTAGCTGACTGCTGAATTCCATCCCACATTCCTGACGGTGGCAAATCCGGGGGCAGCACCCATACCGCATCCGACTGGGACTGTGCTCTGGGGCGCATGGAGGTGCCTCTGGAGGGGTGCGGCAGTGTTCCCGAGAGGCCCCACGTCCTGTTGAGTCACTGCTGCTGTGAAACCTGGCTAGCCCACACTCACTTTCTTCCTCGCTGGTCCTGAAGGCCTCTAGGCCACCTCCTGCCCCAGAATTGGTAAGAATACATATTCAAGTGATGGCAGAGGTGACCCACTTATTAGCAGATGCCACAGCCCCAGGGCAGAGTGGCTGCTGAAAGAACACAGAAAGAGGCTGTGGCAGGGACAGGAATCGTCCTTGGGAAGACGCGTCCAATTCTAGAGCTCCTTGAGTGTGAGAAGTCCGCTCTACTATCTAGGAGCGAGGGGCGGTAAGACAGGCAGCAAATCCATCAGGCAGACAGGCAGGGCGCACACACACGGATCACTGAACACACACCCGCCTGGACAGCGTCGCCCGCAACCCTCTGTAAACGTCAAGCTCCAAGGGCTGACAGACGGGTGCGACCTGCCCCTCCTCCCGGGCCTCATGGTGGGGCTGCGTGCAAGCCCAGCAAGCCTGTTTCCAGGGTCGGAGGATGGGGACGGGAACCCCAGGAGCCAGGCTCCTGTCCCTGCCTCAGGCCTGCGGCCCAGGGGAAGTCACTGTCCCCACATCTCAGTTTTCTCTGCTGTAAAGTGGGATGATGCCTCACTGTGCGGCTGGGAGGGCCACATCAGAAAGTAAGTGGTGACACAGTACACACACACACACCAACGCCGTGGGAGGAAGGGCCGGCTGAGGCCTGGCACTGCCAGCAGGCACCTCACTCGCCTCGCCACCTCCTCACAAAGAGGACATTTACCCCTTGAGTGGTACTGTTTTAGGAAGAGACCACTGGGTTTTAAAAGAGGGACTGCTGGGAGTATGGAGGTTCCTCAAAAAATTAAAAATAGAACCACCCTATGACCCAGCGGTTGCCCTGCTAGGTATTTATCCAAAGGATACAGGTGTGCTGACTTGAAGGGACACATGCACCCCCATGTTTATAGCAGCGCTATGGACAACAGCCAACATATGGAAAGAGCACAAATGTCCACCTACTGATGAATGGATAAAGAAGATGTGATATGTGTATATATAATGGAATATTACTTGGTGATCACAAAGAATGAGATCTTGCCGTTTGCAACAATGCGGATGGAACTAGAATGCATCACACTAAGCAAAATCAGTCAGGCAGAGAAAGACAAATATCACAGGATCTCACTCATATGTGGAATTTAAGAAACAGAACGGATGAGCATAGGGGAAGAGAAGGAAAAATAAGATAGAAACAGGGAGGGGGACAAACCAAAAGAGACTCTTAAATACAGAGGACAAACTGAGGGTTGCTGGCCAGGTGTTGGGTGGGGGTGGGGGATGGGCTAAACGGGTGATGGGCATTAAGGACGACACTTGTTGGGATGAGCACTGGGTATGATATGTAAGTGATGAATCACTAAATTCTATTCCTGGAATCATTATTACACTATATGTTAACTAACTTGGATTTAAATTAAAAAAACAATTTAAAAAATGCTATTAACAAAAAAAAAAAAAAAAAAAAAAGACTATTGAGGCACCTGGGTGGCTCAGTCCATTGGGCGTTTGACTCTTGATTTCAGCTCAGCTCATGATCTCACAGTCTGTGAGTTAGTTGTGAGTCAGAGCTCTGTATCGGGCTCTGTGCTGACAGTGCAGAGCCTGCTTGGGATTCTCTCTCCCTGTCTCCTACTCCTCTAGGAAGAGTCCGGCAGATAGAACTCCCTAAACTCCTCAGCCCCCAACACACACCCCACTTCTTCAAGGGGGTGTCCGGCAGAGGGCAGCAGGTCATCTGCCAGGCACTTGCAGGCTGCCATCTCTCTCCCGGGCCACCCATGCCCTGGAGGTGGATGTCACAGCTCTTGTATCAAGGCAAGATGGCGAGCCAGGGTGACCTTGTCCTGTCCCAAGGCAGCCCACAAGGGGCCCCCACTTGGTACCACCAGTTTGTAGCCGAGTTTCCAGCCAGGATGAGCTCCGCTCTGCCATCTGCCCTCCCAGCTCTGCCTGGCCGGTGCCTGCTGGGCTGCCGGTCACCCAGCAGCATCTGTCCACCTGTAAGAGGCAGCGGCTGCTCCTGCGAAACGTGAGGAGCTTTCAGCACTCGGGGAGTCCCACCGTGGCCCTAGGGCTTCCCTGACGCTCTAGAGGCGGTGGCAATGACAGGGCCAGGCCCTGGGCGAGGGGTGGGAGTGACGGGCTGGAAGCACCGCAGGGACGAGGAAGTGAAACGAGCACTTGGCAGTGGCCTGGACTCCAGGGGACAGCAGCATACGTCCTGCCTCCCTGACACTCAGGACGGTTGGATCCCTGGACGGAACTGATTTGCACACAATCCTACCACTTCACCACTGGTCCCTGGCTCCCCACTGCACAGGACAGAATGAAATGCTCAATTCTGACTTTGTTTCCTAGTGAAACCGGAGAAACTCTGCAGAAAGAATCCCAAGATACTCCTCAGCCTGGAGGCGAGGTTACTGGTTCGAAAGAGTTGGGGCACCCAACACTTTCCTACTGATCCTTCAAAGGGGCAGGGGAGGTAGGCGGGGGGTGGGGTTCTAAGAATCCAAGCAGCTGACAGCAGGTCCTGATGTTAATTCTCACAGGCCCTTGCAATGCCCCAGGTCACTCACTGCTGGCTCCAGCTGCAGTGGCTTGTGGGGACGCCCCTGGAAAGCACATGTGACTCACGGGACCCCTGCCTCCCAGCACCCCATTCTGTGACTACTTCAGAGAAGGAGAGAGAGAGAGACTGACTCATATCAGCTGCACTGGCAATCACAGGATGTGGACGGAGGTCGCAGGGTGCAGGAGGGGAGGAGGAATTTTCCATTTGTTAAAGTCAAGGGCTTTGGGAGGCGACTGGTGGCCGCCGGTGGAGAAAGCTCCCTTCTTATCGTGATGCCATACACAGGCTGGCCTCTGGGCATAGTTAATATCCCAAATATTCTCATTCTGTGTGTGCATTTCAGTAGCATTCCTAGGAAGACACAGACGAGATCATTTCCAAAGGACTTTCTGAAAATTAAGTCACAAAATAAAAGCCTGTATCCTTATTTCCCAGGATGTACCATCCCAGAATAGCAACGAAGAGATGGTTCTTATGAGGCCCTTCGAAACATGCTGGCTGGGTAGGTGCCTCGTCTACCTGAGACAAGGTGACTGTGCGTGGGGTAGGGGTGCTTTAAAGCTGCCTGAAGCTTTGCCCCATCTTTTGGTGAAGTCTGTCTGGCTGCTGCCAAAATCAGAAACCACTGGTAGAAAGACGCCTAACGGGAGTCTCTAGAAGGGATGAACAATCTCCTGAACGTGAATGACTGAGGGGCAGGGAGGGGGGAGTACAACCCTCCTCCCTAATGATCTAAAGAGGCCACATGACGATGGAATGAAGACACAGGGATGAGCCCTGTGGGTCAGACTGGGAGTGGGGGTGGGGCGTGGGGGTTGGGGGAAATGCCCCTGTCACCTGCAGCAAAGCTCAGGACCAAGGAAGGAAACCCCTTCCAGCACACTGAGGGTGGGAGGCCCGCAGGTGGACGCACAGCAGCCAGCGTTGAGGGTTGGGACGTGCGTTCTTCAGAGCTACACGCAAAGTTGTAAAATGACATCTGAGACAATGCGGAGTTCTGTCTGCCCTGAATTTCTCGACAACAGGCAGAAGAGTACACGTGAACTGAATACCTTCTGAGCAAACCCAGGCCCCCGGCGGTGGACTGGGAGGTGGGGGGTGGGGGTGGGGGCAACAACCGAGAGAGAGCGGGCTCTGCTTCTGCTCACCCTCCCCTTCCGATCTCTGTAGCTTTGGCAGGCCCGGTGGCAATCAGCCCTATGAGTTATAAGTGCAATATCTGAAATTTGAAGGCGGTAATTAATGCCTGTCTGCTTTCCTGAACGGCTCCTTCTGTTCGGTCAGGGAGCTATTGAGATTCAAGGAGGGAGGCTCCCGTCATGTGGAAGGTTTACAGGAATAAGTGAAGGAACAATTTAATAAGGCAATAATAATGCTTCTAAATAATTTACCAGACAAATGGCAGCAGCCAATATTCCCAGTACTCTGTATCTATGTTGCTGGGGAGGGGACGTGCCAGGTAGATTCAGCACAAAGTCTAACAGCCTCTCGTGGAAAGACCCATCTGAGGTCTGGTGCCTCTGCCCTGGATATGCTCCTGTGTCTGTGTTGAGCCTCTTGGACCCTTTCCTCCACCTCCTCCTTCAGCCAGTTAGGATCTAGAGATCTAGAGCCTTACATTTAACTAACACTTTGGCTAATTTAATCAATGATGGTCTGTTTAAATGCTAAGAGGCTAACAGGCCTCAGCTGGGCTGCCCTCCCAGCGGCCCCCCTCCCCCAGGCTGGGGAAGCAGGGAATAGTGCCAGGGAATGAACCTGCTACCAAATCCCCACCAGACCTGTGGTGGGGTGGCAGAAGTGGGGGGGGGGGGGGTGGATATGAGATATGATTCTAGCCACAGGTGAATGAGGGAGAGAAACACCAGACCATTCGACTGCTCCAGCAACACAGAAGTGGAAAACAAATCTCTCCCGTGGCCTGGGCCACAGGACTCCTTCGGCAGGTCCACGGGGCAGGACTGGGAAGGCAAAACCACCCTTCGGTGTCCCTGGGTTAACAAACTCCAAACCAGGTGACACAGCTGGCAGGTCCTACACAAGCCTTTGCCAGGACAGATAACAAGGAGGCCAACTCCCCGAAAGGCTCAGCTCTCTCCTGAACCCTGCCTCCCGGCCCCATAGCAGCCAAGTGGCCACGTGTCAAACTGTGTGTCACCTCACACACCTAAATATGTGTCAGGGTTGAGGAGGACCAAGAGGAGGCAGAGAATATTAATGGATGCCGCAAAAGGGAAAGGGAAGCATTTCTGAGTCCCGCCCACAAAGCAGGCAGAGATAAATAACTGCCTCTGGTTTCGTATCTTATTACCCAAGACCCGTCTGGCGTGGTTTTCGGCTCCCACTCTCCCCGCCCCAATGGCACAGAGCAACCGAGAACAGCCTGGAGATTCATCTTCTTCCCTTGTCTGCAGGGAGGAGGGAAGACAGGGAGAGAGCTGGGCTGATCCTTCCCTATCTGGAGAGCCTGTGTGTGGTCAGGGCCAACCGTGAGATGGCTCAGTCCTGCGTGCCCAGTCAGGAAGCCCGGCACCTACCATATGCTCCGGGGCTGGCCAGGAGTAAGGTCAAAACGCGGCAAGTCTCTGGAAAATTAGTTCTGACACTCTTGAAGAGCTGTGCTCAGGATGCCCCTCAAACCCCGAGCGAAATTTACAAGAGTTCAGGGCCAGGAGCTGGCAACGACCGGATGCCAGCTGCAAGTCATGCGCGACTGAGGCCTGGTCACCGGGACACACAGGCTACGTTCTCAGTAACGTGGTCAGTTTTGTGCCCAGGGCCGTGGCCCCAGTAACCAGCCAGAGCGTGGAGCTGTGCAGACCCTCCTCTCTGGTTCAAATGCCCCCAGCCACCCAGGCTGGGCAGAGGCGAGGCCACTCACCAGGTAGATGCGGTAGGCGTCCACACGGCGCAGGGGCCCCCAGCACGGGTCCGTGTCGTTGTGCTTGGTGTCGGCCTCCACACCACAGGACTCGTTGCCAGTGGCACTGCTGATAAAGAGAAGAGTGGCTCAGTGTGGCCCCCGCTCAGCTGGAAGCAGACAGGACGCAACGTTACTAATTATTAGCCACCGCTGAGCCTCTGCTCCCACCGCCACTGCTTCAGGGCCAGACAGCCTGGCTCTCCACGAATCACGCCCTCCTCCTAGGGCAGGTGCCACTGTTCCCAGAGCACCATGTTCTGGCAGCTCAGGAGCCCCTGGTGGGAATCCTAGTCATCTTCCCAATGGGGCAGGGAGGGGGACAATGACGAGGGGCACGTTTCCAAAGGACAAAGTGCACAGCCGGCTGCAGTACATGCAGAAAAGGGCCTCGGGCATCTCCGTCCTTTAGATGCTGACAGTTTGCTTGGTGTTGTGCTTCTACCAAAAGCTCTGCCCCGACTGGCTGAGCAGGGCGAGGGGGACACTCACCAAGTCACCTGCATGAGGGAGAAGGGCACGGCGGCAGCATAGATGGCCAAATCCCCGTACAGGTAAATGATGATGCAGAAATAGAACAAGTTGACCCCCACTGAAAGGAACAGAGTCATTGGTCAGGGAGCCACAGAGACGCCCATGTTCTTTTCTGATGGTGAAGTCTCTACCTCTTCCATAGCTTTCCTTTCTCAGGCTGTTTACTTTCTACAAAAAGAAAACAACAGCGTCCTGTGGCTTGTGCTGCCTGATTGGTTACACTGCGATGCGGCAGGAGACACAGCCAACCCGGACTTTCACCTGTGAGGCTAAATGAGGCTTGCAGCATCAGACGCTCTGAAAGCAGGCAAATGCAGGGCAGTGTGAGGCGGGGGCTGGCTGGGGAGGCTCAGAGGGGCCTTCATGCTTGGGACAAGCTGCTTGGGCAGGAGAAGGGGAGGGACCCTGAGTCAGGAGGCTGAACCCAAGTGTGCCTGGATCAGGGCCCCTTTGCAGCCAAACACAGGACTCTACGATAGAGGCTGGTGGAAAACAAAACAAAAAATGGTCCAGCTTCTGAAGCTGAAATCAAGAGGGTAAAAAGCCCTTGATTTCTAAAGACCAAGTGCCTCATTCTGAGTCTGACTATTCACCAAGCCCTGGATGGGAAGAGGTGGCTGGGGGTGCTGGTGACAGAGGGGGCAGTAGGAGGGGGCACTTAAGACAAGCTCACGGTCAAAATGGTTGCAAGGGAGGACGCTGCCTTTGGAAGCTCCCTCCACAGAGGCAAACCTTGCTCCCCTCTTCCTCTGGGTGGGGGAGGCTGAACCAGGAACTGGGAACGTAGGCTCTAGCCCCAGTGCTACTGATCTTGCTTCCTGACCCTGGCAAGTCCCTGACTATATTCGATCCTATACAGCGAGAACTGTGCCTGTGCTAAATTCCATGTGTGATTCGAGCTTTAAAGACCAGGTGTAAAAGCTCTGAAAAAAAGCATCTGGGCTCTACAGCCTCAGGGTCATGCCCCCAGACAGCCAGTCTCAAACTCCTGTTCAGACTGACTGCTCATTTTTGATGTCACTGGTCTTAAGCTGCTGGCTTCTCTGAGAACAGAAAAAAAAAATGAAGTGACAGTTCCCTTCTAATCCTGGTGGCTCTGAAGAGCCTCTGGGGTCCCCAAGGGGAAAGCCAGGGACATGTTCCTCCTGGGCTATTTGAGGTCAGCTCTGCTCCTAGGAGTCTGGGGGAAAAAGACTAGGAAAATACGGTTCTTGCAAGAACTCTGGAGGGCCTCAGACAAAGTCAATGTCCAAGCTTAGTGGCCCCTGGGGTCTGGCTGTCACTCAAACCCCACACTCCAGGTACAGCCTGTGCCCCAGCCTGTCTTTCTGCTCTGACACCAATGTTCTCTGCAGAGAGGTGGTGGCCCCCCCCCCCCCACTCATCCTCCCTCCACTCGCCTGTGGACTACGGTGCCAGCTCTGGTTATAAACTGCCATTGACCCTCCCTGATCAATAAATTTCATTACTAGACACAAAATAGGGGATCAATGAACTTCCTGAGAAGACAGCAATGACGAGGCCTGGCACTGCTGGTCACAAGTGAGCCTGGACCCCAAGGGGGCTTATTGTGGGGGGTGGGGGGGTCCTTCCAAAGGGGAAGAGAACTGCCCATGAATTAGGAATAGAACAGAGCAGTGGTTTTCCCCCCGGAGTGTGATTGCCTCACAATCCTCACCGGGGACATCTGCCAACATTTGAAGATGTTTTGGTTGTCACAACTGACAGGTGCTATTGGCACCTAGTGGGTGGAGGCCAAGGATGCTGCTTAACATCCCACAATGCACAGGACAGGCCCCACAACAAAGAAGGACCCAGTCTAAGTGTCAATAGTGCCGAGCGTGGGAAACGCTAAGCAGAGGAGACAGTGTCCCCTAAGTGTGAGGCTGCCCTTGTATGAAAGTGCTCCTTTTTTTTCTGTTAGATTTGGGTAAACTAGAAGTCTCGTCTGGAGGGGGAGAAAAAAACACCAAAACCACAGGTTCCCAGAATTGTTACAGAAGTCAGGGCACACTGTAAAACACGCTCATCGGAAAGGAAGTTTCAAAGGCGGATGTCCTCCCTCCAATGCGCGTTTTCTCTCCAAAGTTTGCATTTGCAGGGGGATTGGGTGCGGCTGCCAGGGGGAAATGTTTATGCTCTTATCTTCGTCTAATGAGATGGGGAGAGGTAGAAATGGAGCAAAGGAAAATCACAGAGTGGGCTGGACACAACCAGTCTGATTTTCACGAATTCTGGAAGCCTCTGTGAGGCTGGTAGGGAAGCAGGAACCAGACCCTCAGGCAATCATTGGCTGATGATCATGACATTCCAGACTGGACGGTCAAATCACACCACCAGTGATAAACCAAATGCTTAATGTCCTGAAAAGCAGTCGAGAAGACTCTGGTTTCTGTAATTCCCCAGGCTCCAAGTTACTGCAGCCACACTGGAGATGGGAAAGAATCGGTGGAGATGCCACCCCTCTGTGACCAAATGGCAGAGGATCTTCCAAAGATAAAATCCTTACAAAGACAGGATTTATTGAGATGTGTCTGACTGTCTCTGAAGGGGAAACGGACAGGTTTGGGTACTGAAAAACCATACCCTTAAACAGCACATCTTCCAAAGAACAACATTTGCCAGGGAGGTATAGAGTGTTGTCACAGAACACCCAGCGACCCAGCATCTGAGCTGGGGGTGGGGTGGGGGGATCCTTTCAGCTGTAACCAGTCCTGCTAAGGAGCAGGTAGAGTGAGGAGGGGTCACGATCAGACACAGATTCCAAGACAGTAACCTTGTGTGTGGACTCCTGGCGCCCTCTGCTGGCCACTGGTGGAGAGGGGGAGAGAGAGAGAGACAGAGAGAGAGAGAGACACACACACACACAGAGGCATGTGCATGGTGTATCCTACCACTGTCACAGGTAGCTGCCCTGTGTTGTTCTAGACTGAACAGTCCAGAAGGAAAGAGAGACAAGTCAGAAGCAATCGAGCAAGAGGCATAAAACTACCAGCCAGCTCCACTGGCTTCCTTCCTTGGAAAGCTGTTTAGGATTCCTGACCTCTATGAGCAGGAAGAGCCAAGGAGCTGCTTCTCTTTTTCTAATGCTGATGAGTGGGGAGAGATTCAGGAAAACAGTGAGAGCGGCCCAGGCCTCTCGGCAAGGTGGCCTCGCAAACACACTGGGATCTGGCGATGCCGTCAGCCCCCTCCCTAGTTGTCAAGGTCTGTCGGACTGCCCTCACCCCACCTTGAGAAAGAACTCATACCTTTATTGAAGAACATGGAAGCCATCTGTCCCATCTCCACCCGGTCTGTGATTTCAAAAAGGTTCAGAGATCCACGTCTCTCTGTGGAGCCAAAAGGACAAGGAAGAGAAAGTGTTTTTCATTCGGAGAAGCTCCTAGAGGGGGCACTAAGTTCACTAAATTCTCTAGACTGAGGAAATCCTCAAGCATTTCAAATTCTCTTTATTTTTTTTTTAAGTTTATTTATTTTGAGAGAGAGCGAGCACAAGTGGGGTAGGAGCAGAGAGAGAGAGAGAGAGAGCAGGGAGAGAGAGAATCCCAAGCAGGCTCCACGCTGTCAGCACAGAGCCTGACACGGGGCTCGAACTCACAAACCACGAGATCATGACCCGAGTTGAAACCAAGAGTTGGATGCTCAACTAACTGAGTCACCCAGGTGCCCCAGCATTTCAAATTCTTGCACAAACTTCTAATGTTTCTCCACTCGAAATGTTTAAAACAATATATAGAAAGGGATCCAGGGGTGCTGGTAATGGAGGGGAGAAGAAAAGCTGGGTCACGTGGCCCTGGCTCGGCTGGAGTGGGGAGGGACCTGTCAGACATGCGTGATTGGTGGCACAGGAGAATGAGTTGAACACCTCACATCAGTTCAAGCTTCCAGTGTGCCCAGGGTGATGAGGTGAGTAGCCTGACCAAGCCGCTAACGTGAGCAAGTGGTGAATCCTGGGTCCCTGGCTAGTGCTCTGGCCTGATGGTCTCTCCAGAGAGACTCCCTTGCTCTCTCTACAAGGGAAGAAGCTTGTGGACCAGAGGGAGGTGCCTGCCGGCCTGTAACCCCAAGACTTACGCACTGAAAGGATGGGTCGTTTCTCTGCCCGCTCGTAGTTGTCCTGAACAAGGACGTCACTGTCGGAGGCTGTGGAGGAGTCCTCCTCTTCCTCCTCCTAGGAGGGGGTGGGGCGGGGGGAGGGAGAGGACAAACAAGGAAAAAAGAGGGGCACATAACTCTACAGAAGACCCACGGGAAACTGGAAAACCCATTTCCTTTGATCTTTCTTTCCAGAAGGCATCTAATTAGGGGCACCTCTCAACACCTCCGTGCTGTCACATGAGAAGGCACAGACACGCAGATGTCAGATCTGAAGCTGCAATGCTGCTCCTGGGACTAGAGGTTCAGAATGATGAGTGAGCTCACGGTAGGAGGTTCAAGGGGACCCCTGACATGATGCTAAGGGAGCAGAGGCTGCATGTGTTCAGTGAGCTTATGTGGCTGTAAAGCTTTGGCTCTGGAACAAGGGTCTTGGAGACGTGCAGTGGACGTGAGCCCCCTACACATCGGGAGGGAAAGAACTGGCCCCTGAGGGCTGCCTCTTCTAGCACACAACTGGCCGGAGGCGCAGCCTGGAGACAAGGGCAATGCACACACCTGGTGGTTTTCCATCCTTTTCCAGTGGAGCTGAGCGTTGGCCGCGGCCATGGCCTCTATCACGAAGGTAGTCGTCACAAAGCTGCGGAGTAAGGCCACAGTTTAATTGCCAAAGGCAGGTGGGAGGTTGGAGGTGGCACAATGAAAAAGGAAAAATCGTTTCAAGACCAGCAAGCCCAAAGCATTCTCTCTTCTGAGAGCCGTTCCCTAGAGGACTTTTGAGATGCATTTGACCTGGTAAAATGTGTGTGCGTAAGGGACGTCTTGCGTGCTTGCCTTCATGTCCTTGTCTATGTTTAGAATATGTTTTGATGCACGGGAGAGAGGGGTGTGAAATAAGCTGATGGGGGCCGGGGGTAGAGCGTGAGCCTGGGGGAAGAGGGGACATGGGGCGATGTGGTACCGCACACCAAGAGGGGGCCTGCTGGGGGCAGAGCAGGGAGGAGGCCGATTCACAATGGGCCTTCTGAAAGCTTCTGGGAAGGGCAGCGGGCAGCTCTCCACTCTCCGTGCTGGGACACAGACAAGCAGTCAGCTCCCAGGTCCATTCACTGATGGACGGGGCACAGCACGGGATAAATGGAAAGGACATTAGGTTCCAGAATGTGTTTCCATGTTTCTGTCTTTCCTTCCTTTTTTGGCAGTACCTTTACTTTCCTAATAACCTAGCAAATGTAAAAATAAGCTTGCATTTTTATGGCTCGAGTCAAAAAGGACACTGAGAGGTGGCACCAGACATTTGCTGCGGAGTCAAACTAGAGGGCAAAACCATCTTCTCTCTTCTTCCGCTTAGGGAAGCTGGAGAGGCCCAGACTTCAGCCGGAGCTGGAGTGCATGGGTCCTCCAGTCAGGAGAGCTGTGGGGCAGGGTGCGGGGGAGGGGGAGCCGCCCTCCTGCTGGTAAACCCAAGGGTAGAGTCTCTCCCTGCTGAAGGACCCCAGACAGCACAGTCATCTCTCTCCCTCTTGAGGCTCTAGCCCAGCCCTCCTCAGGTGCCTTCACTTGCCACAGGCTGACTGCTCAGCCACATCCGCTCCATCTCCGGGGGTGGAGGCCAGCCAGTCCTGAAACTCCCATTCCAGGGCCTCAGCACCTTCTGGAAAGGTTTCTCATTATCTTGCCTAAGTGACCATTTTAAGGACTTCAGATTTTCCCTTCTTTTTGCAAATAAAACTAGAATCAATCTTAGTTAAGGCATAAAAAGGATTCTCATGGTTGCACAAAGCCAACTCATCGATCATGTTCAAATATAAATGGGCTGAGCAGGGAGGGGACACGGCCGCCCCTACCTGGGGGCCCCCAATAATCACCTCCCATTCAGACAGCTGCCTGTGCTGAAGGTCCTTTAAAGGGGACAGCAGAGCCACAGAAGGACAAGGACTTGCAGTATGTAATGAGCCAAGGAAGGCCACAAACCGCCCCCCCCCCCAAGAGAAAATGAGTGAAGAAACAGAAATGTGAGCGTTTTCCCATCCAGCCTCTTCTACGTCCCAATTTGCTTCACCTGTAACCCAACCCAAGAACAGTGCCTGGTGTCACTTCTCCCAGGGAAGGTCCTTCTGAGGGGTGTTTCCAGGTGTTCCCTTGCCTCTTTTTGGCAGCCTGTAGATTCCCACCTGGAAATGCATAGTCCTAAATCCCTTACGAGCCTGGGGCACTTGCTGAATGACTCCCCGCCAGCATGCAGAATCCGAGAGGAGCCTCTCAAGTAGGATCTACCTTCTGTGAGGCACCAGCTGGTGAACCCCACACACCTGGATCTAGGAGCGGGTGCCCCTGAAAGCTTGGGAAGGCACCGGGCACCTCTTTGCTGCCAGGCACAAAGTGGGCTGAGATTAACATGTGATTACGTGCCTCCCCGTGTGTTAATAATCACTTACTTTGTGGGCTATCTTAGGCAAATTCTAAATTCCAAACTGACTTCCCTTATCACTGTAGATGTTTGTCAGATTCTTTTCCTGTGGCCAGGTGGTATTTTCTCGAAGAACAAAAATTGATGATGGTACCATTACTAAAGCATACAACCGGGGAGGTCAACCAGCCAGAGAGGCAATGTGAGCGCCACGTGAAACATTCCAAAGCCCAGTTGGATGTCTTGACTCTTAACTGATCAGATTGTGTAACTGCTCCGTTAGCATGAGACCTGGAGGCCTTTGCGTCTCCTTTCCTGTCTCTGGGCCACTCTGGTTAGGATTCACCGCGGACTCCCTGCCCCCCAGGCACGCTTCCTCATGTTAATGAAGAGAAGTCAGGACTCCCTGGGCAGCCTCCTCCCGGCCCCTGCGTGCCAGCCTCTTACCTCATGAAGCCCAGGAACACCAGCAGGACCAGGCTGACGAGCCACCCGGCAGTGGCAAAGGCCTTGGGCATGGTGAGTGCACCAGTGCCCACGATGAGGTTAAACATGTACACCAGTCCCACCTGGAAGCAACAGAAGTAACCTTCAAGCTCTGAAATTAATTAACCTCTCCCGGCAGTGGCTCCCAAAGATGACCCTGGGTGACAGCCAAACTGGAGGCAGGGAGGCCAGAGAAGCAGGTCAGAAGGGAGAATTCGGCCGAGGTTCTAAGAAGGCGTGCTGTGCAACCAAATGCTAGGGAAGGGAACATCAACACTTGGAAGGCTAAAGTCCTGCCTTCTGCCGGACCTTCCAAGAGGTCTCCGGTGTTTGGTTCCTTCTCTGCTTTTGGGCACCGCCCCATCACCTTGCCATTTCCTAGTATTCAAAGCTGCATCTCAGAGGTTAGCTCTCTGCCCAACCAGGCTGCAGGCTTCCTGAGGACACACTGCCACATCTGGGGTAACCGGCACAAGGATGAACTGCAGTGCTGACCTCAAAAAACCTCCACTCTTCCCAAGACCTCTCAGCACATGACCCAACCCTGCTCTCATCCATTCTCGCCATTGTCCTTTGGGATGTCAACATTCATGCTGCTTCCTTTTCCCTACCGTCCTGCCCTCACTGACTTCAGGGATTCTTATGAAAATTGAGATAGAATTCACATGTCATGAAATTCACCCTTTTAAGGTATTTGCCAATGACATATCTGATAAAGGATTAGCATCCAAAATATATAAAAAAATTTATACAGTAGCCAAAACCCAAATAATCCAATTAAAAAATGGGCAGAAGACATAAACAGACATTTCCCCAAAGAAGACATCCAGATGGCCTACGGACACATGCAAAGATGCTCAACATCAGTCATCAGGGAAATGCAAATGAAAATCAAAGCGAGACATCACCTCACACCTGTCAGAATGGCTGAAATCAACAACACAAGAAACAACAAGTGTTGGCAAGGATGTGGAGAGACAGGAACCCTCATGCACTGCTGGTGGGAATGTAAACTGGTGTAACCACTGTGGAAAACAGTATGGTGGCACCACAAAAAGTTAAAAATAGAACTACCTATGATCCAGCAATTGCATTACTGGGCATTTACCCAAAAAATACCAAAAACACTAATTCAAAGGGATACATGCACCCCTATGTTAACTGCAGCATTATTTATGACAGCCAAATTATGGAAACAGCCCAAGTGTCCATCAACAGATGAATGGATAAAGAAGTGGCATATATACATACATACACACACACACACACACACACACACACACACACACACACACACTGAAATGTTATTCAGCTATAAAAAGAATGAAATCTTGCCATTTGCAACAACATGGGTGGATTTAGAAAGTGTAACGCTAAATAAGTCAATACAGAAAAATAAATACCGTGTGATGTCTCTCATATGTAGAATTTAAGAAACAAAATGAAGGAGCAAAGGGAAAAAAAGAGACTAAGAAATAGAGTATTAACAACAGAGAACTAACTGATGGGTACCAGAGGGGAGGTGGTGGGGGGATGGGGGAAATAGGTGACGGGGGTTACGGGGTGCACTTGTTGTGATGAGCATCCGGGGTTGTATGGGACTGAATCACTCTAACACTGTATGTTAACTATACTGGAATTAAAATAAAAAACTTAATTTAAAAAACCACCCTTTTAAAGGACACAATTTACTGGTTCTTAGCACCATCATCTAATTCTGCTTTATCACTCCAAAAAGAAGGCAGGTACCCACCAGCAGACCCTCTCCCTCGCCCCTGACAACCAGGCTCTGCGTGCAATTCCTGAGTCACTGACTTCAGATTTTAAATTCTCATTCACACTGACTTGACTCTAGCTGCTTTTTTTTTTTTTTAATGTATTTTTGAGAGAGAGAGAGCATGCATGCAACAGTGTGTGTGGCAGAGAGAGAGAGAGAGAGAGAGAGAGAGAGAGAGAGGGAGGGAGACACAGAGTCCAAAGCAGGCTCCAGGCTCCGAGCTGTCAGCACAGAGCTTGACGTGGGGCTCGAACTCACGAACCGTGAGATCATGACCTGAGCCAAAGTCAGACGCTCAACCAAATGAGCCACCCAGGCGCTCCTTGACTCTAGTTGTTAACTGTAATGTTCCTGTTTCTAGATCTCGATCAGGAAATTCCTTTCTCTGAGCTGAAGCCTCCTACAGCCTTGTCCATTCCCACCAACACCTGCAGTCCCCCTACCCTCCCCACGCAGGCCACCCCCTCCACTCTGGCCGCATTTGCATTCTTTGGCCTCGTGTACAATGGGCTAGTTCCACAAAGTGCTCTCTACCCTCTACCCATGATTCACACACCCTCCCCTGTTCTGACCCTCCCGACCCCAGCCTTGGACAGACCCAGCACCTCCTTCCTCTATTTCCTATATGAAGCTGCTAAAAGTTCCTGGAATTTTTTTTTTTTTTTTTAATTATAATGACTGGTTTTACCACAGATGAATGGTTCCTTCTCCTGTGCTCCAACAGCATTGATTTTCTTTATTCCACCATGGACTTCTTGGCATTTCCCAAAGGAAACCTCTTCAAGCCCTAGCCCCTGACCTCCACCTCTCTCAGTTGAAGGCTGCTTCCTGTGTCACAGAGGTGACTGAGGCCATCTGATGTGCCCTCCGCCAGCTTCACTCCCTCTTCATTCGACAATCAGTGTCTGCATCTTTCCCACTCCCTCTCTACCCATGGGGAACATGTGACCTTCCTCCTGCACCCGAATTTCTGGGCTCAGTCCTTCTTTCTGGAATCTTCTTCCTACCAGCTCCTCCCTTCTGCCTACAAATGTCCTTGACACCTTTAAAACACCACCCTCTCGGGGTGGCTGGGTGGCTTAGTCGGTTAAGCATCAGACTTCAGCTCAGGTCATGATCTTATGGTTTGTAGGTTCGAGCCCTGCATTGGGCTCTGTGCTGACAGCGCATAGAGCCTGCTTGGGATTCTTGGTCTCCCTCTCTCTCTGCCCCTCTCCCACTCACACTCTTTCAAAAATAAATAAATATTAAAAAAAAAACCCACAATCCTCTCACTACCCTTAACCCCACTCACCAACGAAGCTACCTATTTCCTCTACCTTCATTTCCAAGTTTCTGTACTTTGCGTTTCCACTCCCAGAGCTCTTTTGAAACGATGTTCTTCAAAATCACCAATGACCTCCTATTTACCCAATCCAATGACTTTCTTAGTCTTTACTCCTTCTTACGCTCTGATGTAAACTGTCTCCTTTCCCTCAGCAACTTCACTCAGTCCTGTGGCTTCACCTCCGCATCAGTCTTTCTGCAGACCTCAAATCCACGGTCTCTAGTCACTCCTGCCTCCCCCCTCCCGCGTATCCCAGTCCTAGTGATTCTACTTCTGAAGAGTCTTTTGTCGCTACCTCTGGTCATACTCCCGTTTACAACCTAAATCGCTTCCAGCCTGGGCTGTGACCGCCGCTTCCCAAAGGGTCTTCCTGTGTTCTACGACATTGGCTCATTTACAGTTTGCTTTACTGCTTATCCCTGTTTAAAACAGCAACAGAAACAATCTCTGTGAACACCTACCAATCTCTCATTTTTACTTCCTTGTTCTTTGAAATATGTACTTTTTATATATGTATGTGTGTATATATACACACGTATATGTATACCTTTTCAAGTTTATTTTGAGAGAGACTGCACAAGCAAGAGAGAGGGGCAGGGGGGTGGGGAGGGAGAGGGAGAGGGAAAGAGAGGGCGGGGGTGGAGGGAGAGGGAGAGAGAGAATCCCAAGCAGGCTCTATGCTCAGTGCAGAGCCTGATGTGGGGGTTGATCCCATGACCCTGGGATCACAACCTGAGATGAAATCAAGAGTTAGACACTTAACTGACTGAGCCACCCAGGCACCCTGTGCTTCTCTGTATTTAGAAAATTTTTCTAAAACAACCATGTACTGAATTTTTTATCACACAAATTGGGGCCCATTCTCCCAGTGTTGTTGTTGTTGTTGCTGTTTTAATAGAGCTGGGGGATAAGGGGCCGGGCAGTGGTTAGGGAGGGACAGGCTTCTAGGCAGGCACACATCTGAGTGCTGGATAGGCAGGCATCCTGCAGATGGGAAAGAGCTCTGCTCACAGTCTGTTTACACTTGGCACAGGCCACCGGCCCCTCAAATCCCACCCAGCACTTGGACACACGCAAATGCTGCTTCCCCCACAAAGCCCTTCCAGTCTCGCTCCCCACTTTTGAACCCCTAGAGCAAGAATACTTCCTATGTCCTGGTTCTCGATGTTGGTGTACTCATCCATTCCCCATTGCTACAACTGAGGTCCCGGTGTCGCTTCTCAGGGTGCCTGGCACAGAGCCTCCAGCTAGGAATCCTTGGCTGAGCTGATTGGACCTGGCGAGGTCCTAACGTAAGCCTCACAGTCTCTGTCCCGTTGTAAACACCATGGTCTCAGTGTGATCACACAGACAGATCCCAGAAGGATTAAACCAAGGTTGAACCGTGTTCCTACATCTCTCCCTGCAGCTTTGTTCTCCGCATGTTGCCCTTCTAAGCAAGAACACATATGAAGGGTAGACCCTTTTTCTTTTTGGAAAATGGCCTTGGTGAAGGTTCTCATGAGAGGGAAAGTGATGGTTCTTTGCCAAAATGTTTTGTAACAGTACAAGAGGCATTTTTGAATTCAGTGATACCTAAGGTCTTGAGATGAAGGGTCAAGGGTCTATCTCTGGCTGAGCACTGTTGGAATTTGGGGCCAGATTCTTCTGTTGTGGGGCTGTCCTATGGATTGTAGGATGTTTAGTAGCATCCCTGGTCTCTACCCACTAGGTTCTAGTACTCCCCAGCCTCGTGCCTGTGCTGGGATGATCACAAACGTCTCCAGACATTGCCAAATGTCCTGGGATATGGGGGGGGGGGGGGGGGGGGGGGAGGGGCAAGACTGCCACCAGAAACTTCAAATAAGTCTCAGCGAAAAAGACCTTTAAAGGGTGCCTGGGTGCAGTCAGTTGAGCGTCTGACTCTTGATTTTGGCTCAAGTCACGACCTCAGTCAGTTAAGCGTCTGACTTGGTTTTGGCTCAGGTCACGATCTCAGGGTTGTGGGACTAAGCCCCCACATCAGGCTCCGTGCTGGGCATGGAGCTCTAATAAAAATTAAAAATTTTTGATTAAAAAAAAAAAAACACCCTTAAGAACTTTACAAAAGGAGTTAACTGGGATACGCGCTGTTAGCAGTTAGGAGCAGAAATGGGCAGTCACGCTTCTCTTGCACTATTGACATTCTTCAGTTTCAAAGGGAGTACTCTGGGCCTAGGGGGCTCAGGGAGCCCTGTAGGATAACATGAGATGTCTTCACCTTCCTGGCAAGAGTTAAACCCTTCTGACCTTCAGCAAAGGTGTCAGCGAGGACCAACTAGGAGTAGACTTATGGAGCAGGAAGCAGATCTGAGCTAAGCCACAAGCCAGGTCAAAGGTAGTTGTGGGGCAGGAGGAAGAGGAAGGAGACGTTCTCTTCTGCTGGTTACCTGACGGTTCTGTGGGGACAGCCTCGTGGAAAGTGTGGCCAAAAGCAGAATGAAGCCCCGCTGCAGGCTAAACCGTCTCTTCCCCTTCTCCACTCTTCCTCGGGATGGGGGACCTGCTCCCCTGTGCTCTAAGGACGTCAGTGCGGCGTTCCTGCTGCCTTACCTAATGCCCGGCGGCCTCACCCCCAGATGTGCACGAGGCAGGAGTTAACGGTGGTTTTTGCCCGCTTCCCCAGTGACACTTGTCAAAGGAAACAGAAGGCAAAAGAGATGCGGAAGCAAGCGGCCTGTCCTTCGAAAGCAACAGCAATGATCTTTGGCAAGACTGGCTGGCAGGAGGGGCCCTTGGCCACTGACCCTTGTGCAGGTGGTGGTCCACTACATCCTCTATTTGGATCACACAATCCCCGCAGTCCTGAGCCACTCCTGGTCCCCGTAAATAGGGAAACAGACATGCCTGTTCTGAGATCGCTTTGAGGAGGTGGGGGTGGCATGTGGGCCTGAACCGTGTTCTGAATCCGGCACTCTCCTTGAGAGGGCCTGACAGGTAAGTCCTCTGAGGCCAGTCTGCCAAGTACAGGTATTTTTATGCAGAACAACGCAAGCTAAGGCAAACATCCCTAACACCCGCAAAGCAGAAAAGACCTGACAACAGGGCAACACAGAGGTAGGGAGAGGCTCTGTGTTGCGAATAACCCAAGTTATGGGCTGATGCACCTTCGTGAGCCAAGTAAGTGCTCAGTGTCTCGGTTTCCCAAGACCTCGAGAGCGGGTCATGCCTGTCCTGTGCTGAGCAGGGGATTCCAAGCCATGTCCGCAATGGAGTGAGTTCCACTGCTTTTCTGGGCTCTGCCGATGGGGAACCTTATGCCCTTCTCCTGGTCTCACAAGGGATCAAGAACCTCTCTCCCAGGATGGCAGAGTCAGGGGAAAACTCAGGAAAAAGGCATGATCTCTCCTCAAACCCTGACCACTAACTCCTGCCTAATACCACCTCACCACCGCCCATCTCTTCCCATCTCTCTCCACCGGTAGGATAAGAGAATGCAAACAGTTGTTTATGGCAAATGCCCAGAGTAGTAGGCCCTCAAACAAAACCAATCACACAGGAAAACTGGGGGTGGGAAGCAGAACCCACTGAGGCCTTCAGGCCTACTGCCCAATTTCCTGTGGGTATACGCCGACGTGTGAAATGATTATGTGAACTGGAGACACACAAGAAAGTGAGCATATCAAGATATTTTCCTTTTCAAAACTCAGTGTAACTCGTTTTCTCATCTCTAAGCGTACAGATGCTCTGAGAAGCAGCAGGAACTTTTATGGACAATATGGACACTTCACTACTGATACCAGGAGGAGGCTGTGAGCTGTTACCCAATTCCTCAGATGAAAGGACCACAATGAGATTCAGTCCAAAGTTCAAGAAAGACTTCCCTCGATAAATTATTGAGGGGAAGGAGGTTCTTTTAGTGCTACACACGAAAGGCACAAATCCAGTAGGAACACTCTGGTGTGAAAATGGCTTTTTGCCAGCTATTTTCAGAGATGCTTATTTATTTATTTACTTATTTGAGAGAGACAGCATGAGTGGTGGAGGGGCAGAGAGAGAGGAAGAGAGCATCCCAAGCAGGCTCCACACTGTCAGCACAGAGCCTGATGCGGGACTTGAACTCACAAACTGTGAGATCACCAACTGAGCCGAAATTAAGAGATGCTTAATTGACTGAGCCACCCAGGTGCCCCTCAGAGATGCTTCCTTATCCATCACACCACAGCTCCAGGGTCTGGGAAGCTAGCAGAAACAAAGCAGGGGTTCCACAGGTTAGGTCGATCTAGAAAGAGGACTTTTGCTACTTAAGGCAGTGCTGCTTTTCCCTGGGATACTTAGTAGCAACATGAGTCAATCATGTGATTATTCCAATCCTCCAGCTAGGTATCCAGGCAAGAGGACTCTGATGTAACCACGACCAATCTTTTTATTACACAAGGAAGATAAACTGGGTGTACTGGTGGGAGGTGGGGGCGGGGGGGGGGGGTAACGCAGACCCAACACAGTAAGAAATCAGTCCTTCTAATTGTTCTAATTACAGACTCCAGCAAACTGCACTTGGAAGTCTCTGCTTTCTCTGCCTCTTACGCCATCCGAGACCATAAAAGCTGCACAACTTACAACTCAGCTGGCAACCAAAGTACTTTCAAACTGCTGAGATGAGCAAACCCAGAGTCAGCAGCTGTCAATCACCATCTACCCACAGCAGCACAGCCCGAAAGTATTAGTGGCCCCGGCATAAATATCGCAAGGCGCAAGGCATGAGCAAGTCACTTTTGTTTCCTTGACCACTCTGACCAGCATCTACCACGTGAGCCAACTCCCATCACATGCTCTGAGCCAGGACAGCGGCAACGTGGCTCCTGGTGAATGGAGTTCCCCACCCTGGCTTTCGCCAGGGTCCAAAAGCAGCAGCAATCGCTAGTACAGTCGAGGAAGCACCGTGCTTCTCTAGGAGCCGGTGGCAACCATGTGGGTAAAACTCACGTAGGGAGAATAGAGCTCCCCGGTCTCTGTGATTTCTCCCGCCATTTCCAAAAGTGAGGAAGGGTCGGTGGGCAGCCGAGTTTCTTTAGGTTTCTTCTCTTTCCGCCGGCTCCTGTGGCTCCCTAAGGCAAAAGAGCAGACTTCAACTTTCTGATAGACCTCGATGGGGGTGGGGGCACTTCTGGATGGCGCCCCTCCCCCCGCCCCCTGTACTTTTATTACAGACGTGGCCACAACATCTGCCATGAGAGACAGCCCTAGATGACGGACACCAGGGTGGTTTCCTCGAACTTTTTCCTTGCTGTGCGGGGCATGAATGCATCCAGGGCCGCTCAGACTCCAAGTGAAACGAGGAGACCCACAAGCCACGAAGTCTCCCCCACCACAAGCGCCCCCTTTGCACACTCTGAGGTGGCTATCCACGTTTGATGTCAGGAACAGCGAGCTCGCTACCACACACGGCAGCCCAAATAACTGTCACCTCCGCCTAGGGCAACAAACTGGGGGCTTTTCCAGGTCGCCTCCCAACCCAACTCCTGGTCCCGAAACCTCTCCTTTGGAACGAGTCCTCCATTCTCCGCCCCCCCGCCACCTGTATTTTGCCCTGCCTCTGGGCTCCCCAGCCTCAAGCCTCCCCCTCTTCTCAAGAGCCCCGCTCCGAGCATTTCCCCGACTTATTCCTCCCTCCCGGAAGGGCCCCGAGTCTGGCGCCGCCCCAGCCCATCCCACCCTCCCGCCGGACCGGACACCTGCACGGCGGCTGACTCCCGGCCGCCGCCTCCAACCCCTCCGCTGCCGCCGGCGCCAGCTGTCCCGCACCAGCGCGCGCAGCGCGCATGCGCCCGCGTTCGGAGCCCACCTAGCCCGTGCGCGCCCTGGGCGGGGCGCAGCGCGCTGATTGGGCGCCTTGCGGAGGCGGGACCGGGATTGGGCCGGGGCGGCTGCCGTCTGCGTGGCGGAAACCGGGGAGGGGCGCTCCCACGCGCGTGCGGGCTGGGAGGCCGCGGGCCGGTGGGGAAGCTGGGCTTGTCTCAGGGGGCGGATCGCCCCCTCGGGTGGGGACGCTTTCTTCGGCGGGGAGTGGGTGTGTGTTGAGCCGTTCTGGGACCCCGGTGTTGGGGGGTGGGGGTGGGGAAGGAAGGGATCGAGGAGAGTAGCCCACAGGTCCACACTAAGGGGAGGGGAGTGAGAATTTAAGTCTGCCTCACCCTAAAGGAGCCTAATTAGGCCTGGCTTGGTGGGTAGGGAGGAGAGAGGGCCCGAGTCAGGTGGGGGGGGGGGGGTGGTCGCTGGGAGAAGGGGTTGGAAATAGGCTTAAAGCGGGGCTGAAAGTTGATCGTGGGACCGAGTGTCAGGACTGGGGCGCGTGATGGGAGCTTTGGGGTTAAGTGTCGGTACTTGAGCTCCGGGCTTCCACGTTCGGCGAGGTGGGACACGCAGACATGGCAGCTCAGGCTTAACCCCCCTGAGATGGGATTCAAGAATTGTTTAATTATCTTTAACCAGCCCGCTCCCCCTTCTCTCAAGGGGTCTAGAGTAGTGTTCTCTGAAGTGTTTGGAAGGAAAGTGTTTGGAAAGGACCAAGGTTCTTCTGACAGCTTAGCCCCAGGGAGACATTCAGTGAACTGAAGGCTCAGGGCTCCCACCCTAAGTGGGAGGAAACAAGGTCCTGAAGTGCTTGCCCTCCCCACCTGCAGGCTGCTACCATGAGATTAAATGAGAACATCTTGCTGCTGGGAAAGAAGGTGGTGCTGGTACCCTACACCTCAGAGCACGTGCCTAGGTAAGGGTCCACCTAACATGGGGTGCAAGCCAGTTCTCCAAGGTGCAGCCAGGAGGGCCTCCCTTCCTTAGCCCCAACCTCAGAGGCTATTTCCTCTAAGAAGGAGAAGCATCATCGCTTGGAGCAGTAATGACAGAAAAAAGTGGATGCTGAAGCAGAGGAGGACGACTTCCCTTCAAGTTACTCATCCCCGCTTTTCCCTTTCATCCTCCCAGCTTCCTTTTTGGACTTTCAGCAAGGAATTATTTAAAGTGAATGTGTGTAAGAAAAGAAGGAACTGCCCAATTGTAAATTAGTGACGTTCTTCTGGCGTCAGTGAATATGCTCCGTTCTTGAAGACTTAATGTCAGCTTGTCATAAAACTGAGCTGATGGGTTGTTCTGATGTCTACTGTTTTTAAGAGGCCAGAACTGAGTCGCAGGGTCAGACTCTTGTGTGTGTGTGTGTTGGGGGGGGGGGGGGTAATTGGCAATTGACAGATGTCTCGTAGACTGGGATGGTGTGGATGTGGGGGTGTATTCTCTACTTGCAGTTTTTATTTTGGGGTTTCCTGTGCTCGGCCTTTGTGGAGATCTGTCCAGCCTTCCTTACTGAGGTCAGCCTGCTATACACTTCCACTCAGGAATCTGAGGAATGTTTGAGTTCAGACTGCTCCCCCGCACTGACCCCTGAGACCGGATGGGAAGCTGGACAGACAGAACTGATCCCTCCTGCTGCTCTCTTGTAGGACCAGCCTGCTTCTGGGTCTTGTGCTGGTGGCTCTCTGTCTTAGTAACTACTGTGACCCTTTCCTTGGGTCTTTTATGAGCCCTGTGTTAGCCTTGTGGGCCTCTCTTTTCTACCAATTTCCTCATCTCATAAAATGTCAGGCCCGTGCTTCTGAATCAGTCCTGCATGCCAAAGGTCATCCCCTGTCCCTGCAGGTACCACGAGTGGATGAAATCGGAGGAGCTGCAGCGTTTGACAGCCTCTGAGCCCCTGACCCTGGAGCAAGAGTATTCGATGCAGCAGAGCTGGCGGGAAGATGCAGACAGTGAGAAGCAGAAGCCCTGTGCTGGCTCCAGAGGCAGTCTCCTGGTTCCCTCTCTCCCTTTCTCATTCCCAGCTGTAGCCCTTCCAGGGCCACAGAAACTTTGTGAAAAGCCCTTCATGAAAAATCCGGAAAGTGCCTGAAACCGTCATACTCTTATGCCCACTGAAGCCAGTCCCCGTGGCTGACACTTCTGTCTTCTTCCCCACTCACTGCATCAGGCCTGGGAGAGAGAGTAAAGCATTTGGGGCTCTGGCTGTAAATTGAGGCCCTGCCCCTCACATCTCTTGCACAAACCCAGTTGTGGTTACTGCTCCCTGAGAATACAGCTGCTGTTCGGGGGAGACTGTCTTTTCCCGCGTGAGGCAAATTTAGGGCTTTGTAATCCGCTAAAGGGAGCTCTGGGCCCCTTTTTCTCCCGGCGGACAGAGGCGATGTTCTGCAGCTCTCTGGTTTGGGTGGGAAGACTGTCGTTACTCCCCTGCTTTGGGGAGTGGAGGCGATAACTCTGTCGCTTCCCTCCTCAGAATGCACATTCATTGTGCTGGATGCAGAGAGGTGGCAGGCCCAGCCACGCACCACTGAAGAGAGCTGCATGGCGGGAGATGTGAACCTCTTCCTCACAGATCCAGGGGACCCCTCCTTGGGGGAGATTGAGGTCATGATTGCAGGTTTGTTCCACCTGGCCCTGCCTTCCCTCCCTTCTGGCCCTCGATCTGCTGAACCCTAAGCCAGCTGGGGCTGCAGAGGGTCCTCAGCTCAATGGAAGGTTCCACGTTAGTAAGCCCAGCACCTAGTGGCTCACCCGTGGAGGTTTCCTTTATTCCCATGTTATGCTTAGATGCGAATTTAACCTTTGGTTTGGGGGTCTTCCAACTTCATCATGCCCCATCCTTGCTGGGGGTGGGGGGGGGGGGGACTGGGCACTGGGGACCCTCCCAAAATAAATGAGCGTATCTGGAGCATCTTCCCATGCTGTGGGAGGAGCCCCTCTAGTTTGTGTCCTTCTTGGTCCAGAGCCTTTCCCCAAAACTGTCCTCCTGAGGCAGCACACTGAGGTTAAAGGGTCAGCTTTGGGGTCAGGTTGCTGGGGGTCTCTAAGCTGTGAGCGCTTGTGCAGGTCATTTTAATTTCTGTGTCTGTTGCCTTATCTGCACAATGGTAATAATAGTACTGTGTAGGGCTGCGAGGGATGAAATGAGGTTTTAGCTGTCCAGGACCTGCGGTGGAGCCTGGCACACAGCATCAGTGACTATCATTGTTTTTCTTAGAGCCCAGCTGCAGGGGCAAAGGCTTTGGCACTGAGGCTGTTCTCATGATGATGTCTTATGGTAAGGAAGTCTGAGCAGACAGTGGGAGAAGTGGCCAGGCCCAGGTGAGGGTGAGGGCACATGAGAGCATGTTGGGAGTGGGCCTTCTCCAGGCCTGAGGGTGGGGGGGGGGGGGGCAGGTGACAGGTGCCTCCAAGGCAAAATGGGACAGGAAGGGCAGGAGGTGTGTGTGGGAGGGGGGCTTCACCCTGTGGCTTGTCCCTCTCTTTTGATCTTCTCTGGGAGGAGTGACCAAGCTAGGTCTGACCAAGTTTGAGGCTAAAATTGGGCAAGGAAATGAACCAAGTATCCGGATGTTCCGGAAGCTTCACTTTGAGCAGGTAAGGATGTCACTGGTGGGATGGTGAGGCCTGGGCGGTGAGCCCCAGTGGTGCTAGAGCTCATAGCTGTAACTTAGCTGGCTCTGCTCTCTCTGGTTCACACAGGTGGCTGTGAGTAGCATCTTTCAAGAGGTGACGCTCAGACTGACAGTGACCGAACATGAGCGGCAGTGGCTTCTGGAGCAGACCAGCCATGTGGAAGAGAAGCACTATAGAGATGGGCTGTCAGAGTCCCGTTGACCACTGACCTTGCGGGCAGCCACCCTCTGTGAATGGGGGTGGTGGGACCACGCAGTCCAAAGGAGGTGAACCTTTGAGGCCTTTGGGGCAGAGTGCTTCTACCTCCATCTAGCCTGGGAGCCTCCTTTTGGGGCCCTTCAGAAGATTCTGGGCTGGACTTGCCTTGGCCTCCCTCAGGCTGGCAGTGTGGATGAACTGCTCCAGGGCTGGCCAGGAGAAACCTGGAGTGGACTCTCGGACCTGGAGTGGACAGCACGAATCCACAGGAGGCAGGGTGGAGGTGGGAACAGAGGTGAATGGCCAGGACGCCCCCTTTCCCTTGGAAGGGCAGAGGCGGTGCCCTGGAGTGGAGGCCCTGACCTGGAGTAAAGTGTACTGCACAGCACTTTCCCCTGCTTTCTCCTTGGGCCTCAGTGGTGAGCCACCAGAAGGTCCAGCCTGCAGCGTCTAGTCCAGCGTGGTGGGATCAGGGCAGGAGGAGCTCAGTCTGCTTTTGTCCTGCAGAAGTAGGCTAAGTGTGACCCCAAGAAGTTTGGAAGTGAACGAGCTAGGCCCTGAAAAACAGGAGGCTTGGAAAGTGAGCATGTGTCCTTTGTCCTTGCTGCTTCTCTTTGGACCCAGGAGTGAGTTTTGGATGCAGCTGCTTGTGGCTGAAGCACCGCGCTCTGTTGAAGCCTGGAGCCTCTGCTCAGTTGCAAGGGCTGCAGGAGGAAGCAGAAGCCACTCAGCGGTACCTTCCTGAAGGTACCTGTGATTTCTTAGTCTCCACCCCTCACTTCTCTGCCTCTGGGAGCAGCTGCACCTGACAGCCACAAGGAGGCGCCAGAGGCACAGGTTCCGGACCGCCAGGCTGCCTGGTGCTTTAACAGGCAGAGAGCGAGGGGGTGGGGGCTGGGGGAACGCCCCTGGATTCCTAACTGTCCAGTCATGATCTGCGGTGGTTATCAAGGCCAGACACGTTTCAAAACAGTCACGGAAGAGACCCTCAAGGGTACCTAGGGTATTCCCAAGGGGAGGAAACCTGCAGGTGAATTGCAGTGATTTGCTCAAGGTGTCGGAGCATTTGATGGCAGAGCCAGAACTACTGCTGAGGCCCTCAGTTCCCAGTCCCCTTGATCCTGGTGAATCCCACTAGAATCTGACTGCATTTGGAAGCCCTCTTTGTACTGTGTCCGGCCCCTCAGTGGTAGGGAAGGGGTAGGAGTTCTGGCCTTCAGCTTAGTCGGAGGCCCCCAGGGCTTCCCTACTCAACAGGTGAGGTAGGGAGGGGTCCCTCCACTGCCCTGTGGGGCAGTCTTCAGGCCTTGCTTACCTGCAGGGACCTCGACATGGGCCAAAGGATAAGGGCAAGGTTAGGAGGGGGCGGGCCAGACCCCAGGCCGTTGGTGCTGTGAAAAGGTTTGGAATGGTTTCTCTTACCACTGGTGGGACTCTAAGCCCTAACTAGAGACCAAGATGTCCAGATAGTGACTCATTCTTAACTCCCTTTGATTAGCTGTCTCTTGCAGCATCAACTTCTCTTCCTTCTCTGCAAGCACCAACCCAGGAGCCTCTGGGCCTGGCAGTGTCAGCCCTTGCAGGCCACTTTGGCAGGCTTCTGGGATGTGGCCTCAGGTGCCACGGGTGTAAGAGCCCTGGATCTTTTTGAGGAGGAGCAGGGCATTTTGCCCTTGGAAAGTCCCTTCCACCCCACCTGACACAGAGCATGTCCTGGGACTCAGTGGGCTGGGTTTGTTTTCCCCTAGTCCTGGAGAGCTGCCCTCCAATCCTGTCCACGGCCAGATAAGATAGAAAATCTGGTGCCAGCTCAGCCCACTCCAGGGGATCCTGCACCCCACTGGCTGAGTGGAAAGATCAAAGCCAAGTCTTCTATTCCAAATGCAGCTCCATTTGGGATTCACAGTTTCAGCGCTCTTGAATTAAAACTGCATAAAGCCTTCTGGCTGTGTGGATCTTACCTCCCACCTCCTACAACTGTTTCTCTGGGGCAGGACTTGTGCAAAGCTCAGGCAGCTGCAGGGCCCAAGGCCCTCTGATTTATAGCTGCCCACATTCTGTTCCGTGGCCTGGAGTCAGAGAGCCCTGGACTGTCTTGCCGTCGAGCTGTACCCTACCCCGTCAGCCAGAGGCTACCCAGGGCTCTAAAGGAAGACACAGAGGCCAAGGCGGTTTGGAAGCCAGTTGAATTTCTGATGGGAGTTTCCTTACAGTGGGGTGGCTGGGCAGGAGGTGGCCAGACCCTCCCCATGTTGCCCGGGGCTCCCGGTGGTGAGGGGGGGGGGGGCGTGTAGTAGGAGCAAAAACAAAGTTTAAGGCTAAGGTTGCTGCTATATCCTGGATGCAACAACCCAGAAAATCATGTTAATCAAGGAAACAAAAATCCCTCTAAACTCTGTCTGTGGTACTGCACTCAAAAAAAAAAAAAAAAAAAAAAATCAAATGAACAGAAGTAAATGCCCCAGCCGCAGCTCTGAGAACGACGGGCCCCTGTCCATTCCACAGCGTTGCTGTAATCAGCAGTCCTTGATTAACCTTTGACTCATCACTTGGGGTCGTGAAAGAACAGGACCTCTTGCCTGTCCCCAGGTCCTTGCTTGGTATGGGTTTCACTGAGGTCCCAGGGGTGTGGTGAGGGCGCCCCTGGTAGGCTGAAGCACGCAGGAGACGCAGGCCAGAGTCTGCTTGCTGACTGGGGCAGGTTGGAAACATTGACCTTCCCCGAGGTAAGGGAAGAGCACGGTTCTCTAGAAAAATCAGATTCACCGATAGAGGAGGGACGCTGGTGCTGATTTGTGTGTAGATTAGGGAGGGGAGTGAGTGGGGAGGAGGGAGAGGGAGCTGGCTCGGGTGGGGCAGGGGGGCTGGCCCAGTCGCACCAGCTTTCCCTGGTGCCCGCAGGAGGACACTCAGAAGTTGCTGAAGAGTTCGTTTTTCTTGCTCCAGTCCATCTGCGGAGCCCGCTTGTTGCTGCGCTTCTGGTGAGCCCTCTCTTTGGCCACGGCCAGGGAGATGTTGAAGTCCAGGATGGGGTCGGAGGAGGAAGAGGTAGACGAGGGTGCTGTGGAGTCCTGTTTCCTGGGGCTGTCTTGGGAATTCAGCTGCAAAGAGGAGGAGGCGGCGGCAGAGGGCCGGGAGTCAGTGCCTGGCGAGGCGTCCCGGTCCTCAGCCTCGGCAAGGTGGCCGGCTCCCTTGGGGCAGTGCCCAGGGAAGCCAGGTCACAAGAACAGAACGTGGCATAGCATGTGACCTCCAAGGCAGGCTGGCGTGCCAGGAACGAGCGTGGCCTGGGAATGGGCTTCCCGTAACTCAGTGCCACCCTCTGCCCGCCCGCCCGGCCAGCCTACCTCCTCACTGGTATCACTGGAGGCGGATCTGGCCAGGGCTGATCTGGGGCTCTCAGATGCTACCTCAGCCAGGACTTCACGGCTGTTCTCCTGAAACAGAGAGGAGGGGTGTGGGTTGGCAAGGGATGGGGTGGGGGAGTCCTGAATAAGAGAGGAGCCCCCAGGGGAGACCGGTGCCCAGTCAGAGAAGCTCCCCTCAAACCTTTAACACCCACCCCAAAGCCCCACTGCCTGAGCCTGGCGGGGCCCCTCGGGGATCGACAGTTTTACATTCCTCTAAGGATCAGAGGGCAGCCTGGTTCCACCACCCAGGTGGGAGTGACCGTTGTGGGATTAGCGGAACTGCTCACACAGAACCCCCTCCCCAGCCCTCCCGAAGGAGCCTTCAGGGTTGACTAGCCTTTGGGGCCAATGACCATGGAGGGGCTTCATGGAGGGTGAGGCACAGAGAGCCTCTGCTTGGCACCGGGAACACGTGTGATACTCCCTGAATTCCTTCTGGCCTACCTGTGTACTTGGACTTGACCCTAGGAATCTTGAAACCTTTACCCCAAAGTAACCAAGAAGGGCTTTGAAGGAATAAGGCTGATGAGAGTTCTAGGCCCACCGATGGGGTGACACAAAGTTCAGGTGGGCCCTGGGGGGGAGCCCTTGGGGAGGGGAGACCTTTCAGGAGACCCCGCAGAGAGCTCCAGCTCTGTGGTCTGACTCTGAGTCAGCCTGTCTCGGAGTGAAGGTCTTGGCCAAGGCTCCGACTTGGTGCTCAGCCTCTGCCTGGGTTCCTCTGCGGCCTCAGCTGGCACCAGGCCCCACCATCTCTTCCCCAGCCTCCACTGCCTTCTCTTCCCTTCCGCCCAGGGAGGAGGGGAGGAGGGGCTTTGTTCTTCCAACCCAGACTGGAAGCAGCAGGGCCCAGGCAGCGTGCGTCCAGACACTGAAGCTCTGTTCTTGGGGGGAAGAAAGGCCTCTTCTGTACGGTGGGGAGTTGGAGGCGGGGTTTGTCACCAGGATGGCGGGCTGCAGAGGGGCCCGGCCAGGCCTCTCTCTCTCCTGACTGCCCTGGCGCTAGGCAGGGGTTGAGGGGTGCACCGGCAGTTCTATAGCTTGGAGCTCAGAAGGGAGCAGCTTGGAAACGGGAGTTTCAACCTGAGCCACACAGCTGTCCCTGTCCCAACCATGCCACCTTCCACCCTTCTGCAGCCCCGCATGAGAGCCAGAGAAGTGTTAGAGGGCCTGCCTTTACCTTCCGGATCTCCCCATTGGTAAAGGGCTCGGGCAGGGGACCTACGGGAAGGAAAAAACAGCAGAGGTGAGTCCAGAAGCTCTGGGGAATGCGGACAGAGTGGTGCCTGGAGAGGAGGGAGAGCTTTGGGGTTTAGGCCATAATTAGACCTTGTTCCCTACGTCAGTGTTTAAGTATCTTGACTGCAACCTTCTAGAAGTATGTCTGACTTTCTGGTGACCCAGCACACACACAGAGACTACACACGTGTAACAGAAGTTTCACGCAACAACATTTCCCCTTCTGCTTCGTCAATGCTCTCCAATGTTTTCGATTCAGTTTCGTTCAAAGAAGTATGCTGGTCTCTGCTAAGTTGATCTCATGAACCACTGATGGGTAATGAGCTATTTGGAAAACCAATGTTGTAGATGGGGATGAAATTCCAGGCTGGCTGCCTAAGACCTGGGAAGCAGATCCCTGGGCCTTGGCACTAGGGCCTGATTCAGTGGGTCTGGAATGGGCCTAGGAATCGACATTTTTCAAATGGTTCCTAGGTAGTGATGCTGTCACCAGAATTGGAACTACACCCCAGATTATGGTTAGTACCTGCCTTGGCTGAAAGAGAAACTAATCCCACCTCGTGCTTGCCAATGTGAGGGCAAGGGGATGAGGGGGCTCAGGGCAGTGTCCTGAGTGTGCCCTCCCCCTGCCATGGGAAAACTGGTGGTGGCAGGAGGGGTCAGAAGGAGAGACACCAGCCTGGGGTCCCCGTTCCACCTCTGGGGACTGGTCAGCCTGGGTGGATTTCTTCTGAACTCTTCGTTTAATGTCATCGTGCATCTTTCGTGCTGGCCTGGACGGCAGGCACACCCGATTCTCATCATTTCCTCCTTGTTGCTACCCACGGCCTTCCCGCGATGGCCAAGCAGGGGACTGCTGGGACCCGGAGACACTCACTCTCCCACTCCCCCCATGCTGGCCCCTTCCCCACTAGGGCCAGGCTGTCTCATGTGGTCAGGAGGCAGCTGCTGGGAGGGGGGCATTCTTCTTGCGGACAGTTACACCCAGCTGGGAGGAGGAGGGCGGCCTGGAGACCGCAGGAGAGACACCTGGGGAGGAGACCTGCCCCCAGGCCTCTCCCAGTGCAGCTTCTCTGGCTCGAGGCTGCGCTCACAGTAGTTCTCAGGGCCCATCCCACCCAGCCAGAGAGATAAGAAGAAGGAATGTCCGAGGGCTGATTTCTTAGGAGTAGGTGGGGGAAGGATGCCAGAGGCGGCAGGGTAAGGTATTGGAGGAGCCTCGTGGAATCCAGATTCCAGCTGTCTTCCCCAAACCGTGTTGCCAAGAGGAAGGCTGGGGCTTCTTGGGGCCTCAGCTTGCCCTCACTGAAGAAAGGAACTACCTGGGCTATCTGGTTTCTATGAACATGGGAAACAAGGGTGAGGCAGTGCCTGACCGCCCGTGCCTAGAGTCTGCGGGGGACTTCCACCTGACCCATCCCTGCTTCCAGGACTGCCCCCCCACCCCCACCCCAGGACCCACCTGGCCCCTCCACCTAGGGATAGGGGTCTGTGGCAGGACCTCTGAGTAGATCACCCTCCTACAAATAAAATCCTGACACCCTGAGGGAGGCCCCACCCGCTGCAAAGTCCGAAGAGGTCCCACCTACCCTACACCCCCCTCCCCAACTCCCCCAGGAGCCATTTTCCCAGGGAGAAAGTCCAGACCAGGGAGTGAGGGTTGCTTAACTCCTCACTGCCCTCGGGCGGCAGGGTTGCCCGATTTGGCTTGGACTTGGGCAGGGGGAGGTGCCAGGCTTGGCAGTGTAATATGGGGGATGGGGAGGGCAGGGGCCCAGGGACCAAGGAGGGACCCACTGCTCTCTAGAGCCAGTGAGCCTGGGTTTCCAAGACAACCTGAGAGAAGGGAGGGGAGGCACTGGGCCCCTGTCACTGGACTCTGATCTGACCAAGCGGAGCTGGAGTTAACCCTTCCTTTGCGGCAGCACTGCCTGGAGAACCTGCGAGGGGTGCGGGGATGGGGGGCTGAGGCTTCCCTCTGGTGCTGCTGCTTTGGCCTGGGAATGAGTGCGTCTGTCCCGTCTCGCCGTCCCTCATGCCGGCCTCACCCTGTCATATGCCATCCTCAGAAAGCCACTGCCGTCCCCGCTTCCTCTCCTGACACCAGGCTCCTCTCCCAATCTCCACCTTTGGCCCCCCCTGAAGGAGAGGAAGGGAGCTGAGGCAGGAAGCTGCCCACCCCTCCCCTGGGACACAGTAAAATCTAGAGCACTGGCCAACATCCTTGATTTGGGGGCCTCCGGCTGCCCCACTCAGCTCACCGTTCAGATGCTCCTGAGACGGGGTCACTTTGCATTTCTTGAAGAACTCATCGGTTTCCTTGTCTACCACCAGCAGTTTGGTCTCATCCCCACCAGCCTTGATGGCAGATACCACATCTGCGTGCTGCTTGCCCTCCATACAGACCCCGTTCACCTGTGGGTGGGGACAGGGGTTAGCGGCACAGTTTTGGAGGGGTAGGTGGAGGGAGGTACAAATGGTCCTCTTTGTCCTCGGCCAGGTGGCAGTCTGGGGACACCGAGGCCCCCCCCTGCCCAGTTGCCTGTGGAGTCTTAAAGTAAGCCAAGTGGTCCTCCCACCTGACAGTCAAATGAGGAGGCAGGACACATGAGAAAAGCCAAAGAAAATATGGAGAAAAGACTAAACAAACACAGCTGGGACAGGAAAGATAGGGGAGGCCTGGGTTGGGCCCTAGCGTTTCTATGTACTTGCGTCCGACTTCCCTCTCTGGGCCGTGGTTTGCTCACGTGTAAAATGAGAAGTCTTGGGAGAGCTGATCTTCCAGCTCTAAGGTTCTAAGACTGAGATTCTGGGGCCTGCCCGAGGCACAAGGTTCACATTTCCTTTCCTCCTGAACACTGCACAAGACTGTTTGACTGCACCTGCTGGCACGGAGGCCTCCAGCAGTGGGAAACTCTGCAGGTGGCCACATACATCCACAGGGATGGATGGGTGGGTGAATCTTGAGCCTGTCTCTTGGTAAAGAGCCCAGAGGAGGTGGGGGCAGGAAAGAAGTCCGTCCATCATCCACCACCACCACCCACCCATCCATCCATCCATCCATCCTCCCTCCCTCCCCTCCTGCCTACCCACTTACCACTCTTCTCCTCTCTCTGGCTTCCTGCCTCCCTCCCTCCCTCCCTCCCTCCATCCCTCCATCTACCTGGCATCTGTGGGCTACCTGGGCCCCATGGACTAACCAAGGAGCAGACAGGGTGATGGCTCCCCCAGGAATTGCTTATCTGTGGGGATGCAGTCAGGAAGGGCCTGGGAAGAGGGTGAGAATCACTACCTCCACGATGCGGTCCTGAGCCCGGAGCCCCGAGGCCTCGGCAGGTGAGTCTGGGTCCACTGCCCGGATGAACTGGCCTGGCTTGGACTTATCGCTGTGCAAGTTGAAGCCGTAGCCATTGGCACCCTTCTTCATGGTGCAGAGCCGAGGCCGAAGCTCACGCTGTGGGGATAAAGGAGGGTCTATGACCATTCTCCATCACTGGAGGTCCCGCTCTCCCTGCCCTGTGCCTGATAGCCAGCCGCCACCCCCCCCCCCCCCCATTCAAAGAAACACTGGGGAATAAGGCAAGTTCGCTGAGCTCCCACAGAACAATTCGACAATTTGAGAAGGCTGGGCTGGGCCCCAGAAGACCTGTGCAGAGATTTGGCATTGTAGCAAACGGCTCAGGTGCCTGTCCAAGCCAGCCGCCTTTTCTGTTAAATGGGAGGCAGGACCACATTAGCTCAAGTCCCTCCCCTTGTGACATTCTAAGGTACATAGTGTTATTCTGATTGCTACTTTCTCCCTCCCCTCTAAAAGTTCAGCCTGGCTAGGTGACTGGGGATCCCTGGCCCTTTTGTACCCAGATCTCTGCAGCGGGGGAGGCAGGGCAGGTGTTTACTGAAAGCTGGTCAGCATGTTTATAGTAAAGCCTTTCCCCATCAAGCCAAATGGCCCAGCCAAAAGGAAGGAAGCAGGCAGCCAGATGACCACAGACTGGGGAGAAGCACAGCCAGAGGTCCTGGACAGGACAGGGACCCCCCATCAGCAGAACCAAGGCTGAGGGCAAAGGCAGCCATAGAACTCCAAAGAACCCGTTGGTCCCCAAGGAGCCTGAACGGGGAAGGGGCCATGAAATCAGGGCTGGGCTGAAGGGAGCCCTGTGTGGCTGCAGCCCAGAGTGGGGACCTACTGAAAGGGCTCAGGCAGGTTTCTCTCAAGCACTCAGACACTCTGCTGAAAATGTTTTTCACCATCCTTGGTCCAACTTAAGCAGCCTAGCTCAGAAGCTGCAGGCCTAGGGACACATTTACCTGATGGAGGGAATCTGGGTGTGCAAGGCCCAAGCAACTGAAACCTTGACCAGAAGCCTGAGCCTGAGGCCTGGCTTGGGGGACCCTCTCCCCCGCCTCCCAGGCCTGGCTGGGCAGGGCTGCAGCAGCCAGTCTACTAGCTCTTGGTGATCCCCCCCACAGGCCACTAGGCAATGAGCAATGGCGGGAGTCAAGACCCTGGCTGGCCCAGGGGCCAGCTTCCCCACTTAGTAGTTATGTGACCTGGGGCAAGTTATTTCCTTCTTAGCGCCTTAGGTTCCTCATTTATAGGCCATTCTTCTTGCCACCTGCCTCCCAGGGTCCCAGGGTTGCTGAGGCCAAGTGAGATAATTAGCATAGGTAGAAACACTTTACAACTCGGACTCAGTAGACTTTCTCAGCGTTGGGGACACTAATGAATAATCCCCTGAAGCAGAGAAGAGAGATTCTGGGGGTGAGGGTGGGGGCCAGTTTGCTCTGAAACGCCAGTCCCAAGCTGGGAGTAGAGCTGGCAAGGGAGGGCAGGGAAGGAGAGGAGGGCTTACAGGCCTCCTGCCCGAACTTGCCAGCCCCAGGAGGCAGCTACCATCTGGGGCTCCCCACCCCTCCACTCTCAGGGGGGTGGCCGAAGGGTGACTTTGCCTTCCTTCAACTGCCCAGGCAGGCCTTTCCCTGTGTTTCAGGATGTTGGTGGGGGCTGTGGAGAGGAAGTTAGGAGGGAGAGGTGATGGTTGGACCCTAATCTGGGCCAGAGGCCCTGGGCCCTTCTCCTCCAGCAGGCTCTGCTCAACCCAGAACAATAGCAAAGACAAAGATGTGAGCGTAAAAAGTGTGTGTGTGGCCGGGGGCACGGAGGCACCCTCTCCCCAGGGGCCGTGAAGCATCCCCTTCTCCCAAGCTCTCCAGGTCCCCTGGGCCCCTCACTGCAGGGCACAGTCCCAGGAGGCCCCCTGCCACCACCTGCCTCATTCATCTCTCCCCTCCGCCCAACCCCCACAGCCCTCCCAGTCCCCAGGGGATCTTGTTCCGGAGTTAGTGAGGCTCTTCTCCCCTCCAGCTAATCCCTCCACAAAGCTGACAGCCCAGCCCTCCCCCAGGCCGAGGTGAGCAGGAACAGGTCTGACCAGTGCCACCAGGCAGGCTCGGCTCGGCTTTCCACAGCCAGGCTGAGCTCACGATCACCCTGAGAAAGTGGGGAGGAGAATCAAGACGGGGGGGGGGGGGGGGGGGGGGGGGGGGGGGGATGGGACGGGGCAGCTCTGACATCCTTGCTCCTCCCCACCTCACTCCAAAGAGCCTTCCCTAGCAACCTGGCTGGGGCTGGTCACCCCCATTTTTAAGACGGAGAAACCGAGACTCCACACGTTAAGCCCACTGCCTGATGTCATAGGGCTTTACGGTGCAAGAGCCAGAGCTCCAATCAGGTCTCTGACTTGGACCCCGAGTTCCTTAAACCATTTGTGGGCTGGTCCTGAAGGACCCAAGTCCAGACTGGGAGGAGGCCCAGTTGGAGCCCGGGCCTCTGCAGGAGTCAGTCGTAAACACGGGTTGCCCTCCCGTGGTGCGCCCTCCCACCGTGGCTGCAGTCTCTGCAGGGAGGCAGCTGGTCGCTGATGAAACCACAGCCTTCCTTCCGGGTGCTCAAGGTCTTAAGGCTTCTTGCGGCCAGAGCTCCAGCCTGAGCTGGGGGAGCCTGGTGGCTCCGGGAGTGCTCCTGGCCAGCAGGGCGATTAATCGGCCTGGGTCTCTGTGCTAGAGGCTTCCCTTCCTGATCCCTCTGCGTATCTCCCTGGACGCCGTGTCTGGTGATCTGTCATTAAAGCCGGAGGGCCTGCTTTGAACCTCACTCCCCTCTGTCAAGTACCAAGCTATTAGGATTAGAGGAAATGGGGCTCAGTTACCCCACTGCTCCCTTTCCCTTGCACTGGGACCTGCTCCACTGCCCTCTGGGGGTAGCTGAGCAGGAAGAAGCGCCAGGTGGTTTTCTGAAGCGCTCAGACACCTTTAAGGGCCCCAACTAGCTCCCTCCTTCCCAAGTCCCCTTCCCACAGGAGGGGTGGAGGCTTCCAATTCCTCCAGAGAGACCAGCCTGATTCTGTCCACCCCTCCCCCAGCTGTCTCCAGGAGGTGTCACTGCCAGCTGCTGAGTCAGCCCATCAAAGGAGCCCATCCCAGCCAGGGTGGAGGCTGGTGCTGGCATGAGGAGTCCCTGGGGGCAGCCTCCCTGGGAATCTGGCGGGCAGGGCTGGCCCAGCACCCCCAGACCTGAAGTAGGACCTGGGTTCTGCTTCTGGGGAAAAGGGTAGATGGAAAGTCCAGGCCATCCTGATCCTGGTGCGTGGCGGGCAACTTCCCGTGGGGAACATGGCCTCAAGAGGGTTCAGAGTACCAGGTGGGGCTCCCAGTAACGATGACAGCTCAGAAGCAGAAATCAGAATCTGCTCAGCGAGGAGCCTGGCGGAGACCAGGAAGCAAGAGGAGGGAACAAGAGGCAACGGTGGCCAAAGAGCAGTGCAAATGGGCTGGGGGGCTGGATGGGTCTGAATCTCACTTCCAAGCAACACCAGACAAGCTTGCCAGAAAAGACCCCGTCAGGAGAAGTGCCTCCAGACTCTTCTCCTGGAGTCTTCTCCCACCCTCAGGTTGTGAGGCTGTCCCAAATCCTGTCACAGGCCCCTGTGGCCATCCTCTCCATTCTCTCTTCTCTCCCAGGGAGCCCAGCCCAGCCCCGAGTGGCCGCCCAGTCACCTCCACCCACGCAGCCCAGGGAGCGGACTGCGGGCACGTTATTCAATAGGTGCCACCAGCAGCCACCTGGAAAGCTGAGGAAAGTCGATACCCTAATCCCAGTGCCCGTCTCTGGGGAGCAGGCCCAGGGCCGCTCCCTGTTGCTCCTAAGGGGAGGGCTGCTGGGGGCCGACGCCCCAATGAGCCCAGCCCCTCCCTGATCGGTGTCATGGTGATGGCCCTATAGAAAACAGCCAGGTTGCTTCCAGAAGGCCAGCCAGCTGTGGGTCCCAGAAGGAATGGGTTGAAAGAGCAGGAAGACCACCGGGGTGGCTAAGGGAACAACAGAGGTGACCCTCACCTCCCAAGCCTGCCCTTCCCCCAACCCAACCCAGCCAAGGGCTCTTGTTTTTGCAGATAAGATTGATGCTTGCTGCCCCACACAGGGAGATCAGCCCCAACAATGGGGTGGGTGAGGGGAGGGGGGAAGGTGGGGAAGGAGTCCTGGCTGTTCTGGTGGGGGTGGGATACAGGGCATGCTGGGCATTAAGGCACCGTGACTGCTCTGGGAGGCAGCTCAGTTGTTCCACGGGACTCTGGACACACAAGCTTGGGCCTGGTACCAGCTCTTCAAGGAAGCCATGATGGATGGCGAGAGCTGGCCTGGCCTGAGGGTGACATATGACTGGGCAGCAAGGGGGCACTGCCCTTAGGGCAGGTTGGGAAGTGACCAGGAGCTCAGACCAGAGCCCTAGGCTTAAAGGTATCCTCTCCTCACTCAGGGTACAGAGGGCTTGGCTGCCACTGCCCGCTGCCCCACGGTCCTGATATGGCTTCAGTTCACCCTAGAGGACCTTTCCCGCCCGGGTCTGTACGGACTGAGGGATGTCGGACACCTCCATTGGCAAAAAAGGAGCTACTCTAGCCCCTGGTCCTGTCCTTCCTGTTTCCCAGGGGGAAGGCCCCTCTTGGGAGCCCAACTGGGGTGGGATCCTGGAGAGAAACATATGCTCAAGCGGGGGCTGCTTCGCCAACGCAACACGCAGGGGCCCTGAGCCAGCTTCTCCCTCTGGTTCTTTTCTCCTGGTGCCGGCCAGAGACCCACCCAAAGGAGTTTGGCTCAGGTCTCCCCAGGGCTGGGCAAGCCTGGGACGGAGCAGGCTGGTACGTGGGCTGCTTGCTGCCTGGCTGGACACCATCCAGGCTGGCCGCCCCATGCCTGCCTGCCCCGCGGGCACTGCATTCTCGTCCCTTCTCATCCCTCACCCTCCTCCCAGAAGCCACTGGATTTAACTCCTGCAGGCTGTCCCAAGACCGACGAAGACCCTCAGGGAGCCTGTATACTTGGGGCCCTACTGAAATAAATAGCAGCTACCGTTTCATGAGCACTTACTACGTGCTAAGGGCTGCACTAGGATTTTATGTGCACTTTCTCATTCAAACCCAAATATAGTCCTGCGAGGAAGGTATCATTGCCCTCGTTTCCCAGAGAAGGAAACTCAGGTCCAAAGAAATCACGTAAATGGCTCGAGTACCCAGCTGAGGGGAGAAGGCAGGCTCGGAACTCAGATGTGGGGCAGCACTGCCCGACAGAAACAGGATGTCAGGCTGGCAGGTAATTTAAAATTACACTAAAGTAAAAACAAACAAGAGACATTAACTTTAAGTATCTTATTTAACACGATATACCCCAAACTGTTATCATTTCAACATGTAATCCACTTAAAAATATTTAACAGCATTACTGTTACTTCCTTTCGTTTGTACTACGTCTTCCAAATCTGGTGTGCATTTCACACTTCTGGCACATCTCAAGTGCTAAGAGCCACATGTGGCAGGTGGCCGCCACAATGGCCCGCTGATATTTCTAAAGGCCTCACTCTCAACCATTACGCTGTCAGCCCCAAACGCTTTTCTAAATCAGCCCCCATGTTTGAATCGGGCACCATGACCTTATAAAGCACCCTTATACCGGACGACAACAACGAGCCAGTGGCACTTGAATCCCATTTTTAGGAAACCCGTGCCACCTGCCCTTTCCTAGGGCACAGGAAACTAAACATTGCCCAGAGGGCTATGTGGTGAGTTGTTCTGTTCCAGGGGAGAAGGAAGGCCAAGGCCAACAGTCAAGGATGGCCTTCAGAAGGGGCCCTTTGTGCTATAGGGAAGCCCCAAAGCCAGCAAAGGTGGATTATTAGGACCCAGGGGGTTGGGAGTGGGGTAGAGACTTGGTGGCCAGACTCCTAGCCCCAGCCCATTGCAGAAGAAGGGTGAGGCCACTTCTGGGCGGAGGCCTTCCATCAGGGCTGACACATTTTCCTAATGGTGCTGAAGGCCATCCCTTAGGGACAGAAGCTACCTGGACCCTTCCTTGCAAGGAGCTGATGCAAGCAAGCCTGAATTTATGCCATGGCGATGGCTCTTATGTGGCCCAGAATGTGACGGGCAGAGACACCCAGCAGGACACTCAGGCCCTCAAGGTCAACCCAACTGTATGGCCAAATGGGTGTGTAGGCAATGGAGTCAGAGAGAGGTGGGTTCCAAGATACACCCCAGCTATGTGGTAAAGGCTCATTAGCTGAGAGCCCTGGGGCCAGCCAGCTGAACTGGCCAAGCTTCAGTTTCCACACGTAGACCGTTGGGAGCTAAATCCGGCCTCGCAGGGCGGTCATAGATTAAAGGACGTGAGGCATGTTTAATGCACAGCACATGGCTAGACACAATACCTACCGCTTATTGAACACTTACTATCAACTCACAAAATGCAGAAAATAATACCCAATTTGCAGGGTTGTCAGGGGAATCCATGAAATTAGCATCGATATCTTTATGGCACGAGGCTGGACACTAGAAATTTTGAGTCTCCTTCCCCGGCAGGGCTACTCAGAGCAGCAAGATGAACACCTAATATCTAATATCGGGATGGAGAACCCTGGCTTCTCTCTGTAAAAGGCTTGCAGCACCGATGAAACCCTGGCTACGCCCCTTCCTCCCCTAACTCCTAAGTGCTCCCCCACTTCCCCAGGGCCCCATGGGGTGGGAAGTGTGGAGAGGAAGAGAAGGGCCCCTATCTAGACATACAGAGAAGAGCGCCCCATTCTCTCTCTCCAGAATTTAACTTTACAGGAACCTGGTAAGAACCAGGAGAGAAAGAGACCCCAAATATGTGGCTTAAGAGCAGGAACCAACACACAAACTATCACACATACCCATCTATTTAAAATCCAGACACCCTGCAGTTCAAACCCCGTTCTGCCCCTCCCAAACTCGAACTTGGTCGCTGTGAAATGGCCTGCCTGTCCTGGGAAAGAAGTTGGTAGGCTTCCAGGTAATTATGCCCACGCACCCACCTTGCTGCCTGGGGGGTGCCTGCACTCTTTTCTTTTCTTTCTCTTCTCTTCTCTTTTCTGTTTTCTTTTCCTTTCCTTTCTTTTCTTTTTTCATTTTCTTTTCTTTTCTTTTCTTTCTTTCCCTCTCTCTTTCTCTTTCTTTTTTTAATTTAAGTTTTATTTATTTATTTTTTTATTTATTTTTTCAAAAAAAATTTTTTTTAACGTTTTTATTTATTTTTGAGACAGAGAGAGACAGAGCATGAACGGGGGAGGGGCAGAGAGAGAGGGAGACACAGAATCGGAAGCAGGCTCCAGGCTCTGAGCCATCAGCCCAGAGCCCGACGCGGGGCTCGAACTCACGGACCGCGAGATCGTGACCTGAGCTGAAGTCGGACGCTTAACCGACTGCGCCACCCAGGCGCCCCTTATTTATTTTTTAAGTAGGCTCCATGCCCAACATGGGGATCAAACTCACGATCCCGGGACCAAGAGTCGCATGCTCCAACTGCCCTGGCCTGCACCGTTTCTGCCTCTGGGATCAGGGTCAGGTCTGGCAGGAAACCACCCCAAGCTGGGCACTGACACACTGAGACACACACATACACCCCTCTTATGTCATCAAGTCTCCCCCAAACACTGCATGGTGGGGTATTGGTGTTCCCATTTCACAGAAGTAGAAGCTGAAGGTTGCAGGCCACAGTGGAAAATTAGGGTACCAGAGCCAGCTAACACAGAAGCCCAGAATTTTAGCCTTCTAGTCTTAAAATGGAAGCTTCCAGCAGGCAAGAGAAAAGAGTGGGTAGGTACTGCCTGGAATTCTGATCTCTGGGTGTGCCCGAGGTGCAAATGGGCCCAGGTATGCTGGACTGACATGAATTAGGATAAAGGTCCCTGGTGGTTATCATGCATTCATTCGTTCAAAAATTATTTGAGCCCCTCCCTCCTCTGTGCCAGGTACAGCGCTGGGGATATAAACACAAAGAAGATACAGTTGTTGCCCTCTTCACCACTGCAGCAGAGGTCAAGATCACGAACAGATGATTCAAATATTGCATGTTCAGAGCAATAAAAGATGCGGGACAGGGAGGAGGAGGTGAGCAAAGAAAAGGCTCATTCTGGGGGTGCCCCGGGGGCTCAGTCGGTTAAGCCTCCCACTCTGGATTTCGGCTCAGATCATGATCTCACGGTTCATGGGTTCGGGTCCCACATCAGGCTCTGCAATGCGGAACCTGCTTGGGATTCTTTCTCTTCCCCTCTCTCTACCCTTCCTGGGTTCGATCCCATGCTCTTAAAATAAATAAACTTGGGCGGGGCGGGGGGGGGGGGAAGCTCATTCTGTCTGCAGGGTCAAGGAAAGGCTCCACAAGGCTGTGAGTGGTTTTCGGAGAGTGTGCCTTGTGGAGAAGGGGACTGACAAGTCCCCAGGCTGAAGGGTAGCATCGGGATGTACTGGGTTGCTGTATTGGGATGGGCTGTGGAACCCCCTTTGATTATTTGAGAACAGTGGCCTCTCACTGAGCACTCACTGAGCACCAGGCTGGGACACAGATGCACTTGCCCAGGCAGAGGCCGATCCAGGGCTGGCTGCCCCATGGGTGGGCATGCAACAATCACTGTGAAATACTTCTCAACTCAAATACCAACAGCGACGTTCGCTGAGCACTTACTCAGTGCCAGGCACAGAACGACTGCTTTTCAGACCGCCCCATGTGATCCCAACCCCAGGTGCAAGCTGCTAGGCTCCCACCTTACACAAGAGGAGACAGAGGCCTAGAAAGGTTAAGATACGTGGCTGGGGGCGGCCCAGCTAGTACAGCTGAGCTGGCTCAGGCCGGGCCAGGCACCACTGTGACTGTAGGAGCTGTGGGCAGGGGCGTTGCTGCGCCTCTCTCCGAGGGGGTGGGGAGAGTCACCGACAAAGCAGGTGGGCAGAGCTCCAAGTCCCCTCCACCTGCTCCTCCAACAGCACTACAGGCACCCCCACGCCCTCTGCCCTGTATGATTCTTGACCCGGTCTGGTCTTTCCAGTGAGATGTCACCTGCCACCCACTCTTCGTGCAGCACTGTCCCACACAACACCTTTTTCACTTGTGAGAGCCAATGAAGATACCCTAATAGTCCCCACTTTGCAAACATATTCAGGCTAAAACTAACTTAGTAAAACTCAAATTCTTTATAGGAGATGCCTTTTAGGGAAAACTCTTATTATGTCTATTAACTTTTTTTTTTTCTTTTTTGCAATGACAAGGGTGGGTCACCTGCATGGCCACCATACCGGAGTTCATGGGAATTTCCTACCAGAGGCACTGGCTATGCAGGAATATGAAAGGGTCCTCGCACAAATGCCTGGGCAGAAAGAAAGGTGCTCAATTCAGCATCCACTTGGGGCTTGAGTGCTTCCCATTATTTGTAAAATTCTAGAGAAGGCGGGTGTCACTGTGTTACAACGCACCCCACTTTACAGATGGGAGAACCAAGGCTCAGATAAGTTATGTGACTAGACTGTTGACCTGAAACCCCAAGAGAGGCCTGGTGATGGTGTCCCCAGGACTGGCTGGAGGGGATTCTACTCCCTTCTCCTGGCCTAACAAAGCAGGAACAAACGTAGTTGTCACATGACCATCGGGGGGATCGGATTCTGTGGTCACCTAGAAAGCAGGAAGTTAAGCTCCCCTGCTTTTTCAGCAGGCATGGTGGGAGCGAATGTGCTAGGTCAAGCCTCCATGTTCTTGGCATCATCCACCTCCCCAGCCAGGCCCTCCTGCACCCAGCATCAAAAAAAAAAAAAAAAGAAAAAAAAAAAAAGAAAGAAAAACTGAAAGGGCAATGGGAGGAGCTGAACATAACAGTATCTTGGTGGGGGATGGGGGCGGGGAGGTGGTTACTTGTGCCAGTGCCAAAGTCCAGAAAAAAAGGGGGGGGGGTGGGAGAACGGCAAATCGATGCACTCGGCACAAAGTTCAAACTGGATTTCTGCCTGGGACCAGAGGTCAGGGGTTCCAACTCCGCGGTGTCAAGCCCCTGCCAGGGATGCTCCCACCCCTCCCCCACCCTTGCCAACGCCAGCTTGGCAGTGGCAGGAAGTGGGAGCCTGGCGGCCTTGGTATTCCCAGCACCCAGCTCTGGCTGGACGGGGCTCCTGGTGACCTCACTTCCACGAAGCCAGCTGGTCCTCTCCGGCTCCACCTTCTACCTTAAGGCTGAACAGTGCCCTTTCTCTGTCCAGGGAAGCTTCTGCTGGCACCATGGATACTCCTGCCACAGGCTGCCACCAGGTGGAGAGCTGGTGCAAGCCAAATGGGCCCTGAGAGGCCTAGCTCCCCACAATCTGCACCCCAAGGCGTCCCCCTTCACTCCCTGGGGACAGGAGGCTCTCATCACCACTCCTGTTTTGCTACTGACCCTGCTGCAGCTGGTCCACACTGGGATCGTTTGGGGAAACACCAAACTTGGGCAAAAAGTAACCAGCTTGCTTCGTGTCCCAGGACTGGAGTGAGACAAGAGGATGACAGGGCAAGACCACCTGCCCCTGGTGAGTGCTGCTGGCCTGGGGACACCGGACCACTCTCCCCGCCCTCCCCCCAGCCCGTTCCCTTCTTCCAAAGTCCTCCCCTCCCATTCCCAGATACAAGCTGGCGCTTACTCCTCACATTCCTGAGACTCATAAATCCTCCTGGGTGGCAGAGCCACCACCACCTCCGAGACGCCTCTGCACCTCCTCCCCGCACCCCACCCCCACACTTCGCCCTGAGATGGCGGGGCTTCGTCTCCTCTTAAAAGTCACACTGTACTTCAGGAGGATGAAGTCCAGCCAGGCTGAGGTTAATTAATGATACACACACCAGCCGGAGGGGCGGGGGGGGGGGGGGTCAGGACGGGGAGGTGCGGGGAGAAGCCTGTGGGCGACCCCTCCCCTCCTTGTGCTGGGGCTCGGCACAGTAAAGGGGCAGTTATTCCTCTTGCTTTTTGAAATCGGGGAGGCGGTCGCTTCACCCCAGCTTCAGCTACCACCCACAGGGGCCGTGGAGGAAGCTGGCACCTCTGGTGCGGCTGGGAGTCGGGTGGCCGACGTGGGGCGGGATTGGGGGGTTCCGAAGAACCGGAACAGATACCGCCAACAGAACCGAGGAAGGGGGACTGGGCTCCCCTGAGCCACCCTCCTTCACCCCCACTCCCAAAGGCCAAGGGACAAGAAGTGCAGGTGGCAAGGCGCTCAGGGTCCCAGCCCAGTCTGGGGAGGGAGGGGCGTGGGGGTGGCGGGACGCAGCCCCAATTCAGCAACTGCCAGTTTGACCTGTCGGCGGGAGGGCGGAAGCAGCCTCCCGTTCGAGGATCTAGTTTCAGAAGGACAAGGCAGGCGCGGGGATGGGCGTCCGAGGGGCGCCTGGGTCTCTCCCGATCCCCACTCCCACCCCTTTCCAGTCGCGGCTGGGTCCCGGCCCACACTTACCCGCTCCGGACAGCTCTTCTCCACCTCGCGCGGTTCTGGCGCGGCGGCCTGCGGCTCATTTTCGCTACCAGCCCCCTGCACCTCGGTGGCGGCCGGCGGCTCGGCCTGCCCGGGCCCGTCTTGGGCTCGCAGCAGCTCCTCCCGGACCTGGACACCCAGCTTCTGCAGTCGCTCGTCCGTCTCGGGGTCGACCACCAGCAGGCGCACTGCGTTGAGCGCGGCGCGGATGCGGCTCACCACCTGCTGGTGGGTCTCTTTCTCTACGTTCTCGCCGTTCACTTCCACCAGCCGGTCTCCGGCCAGCAGCCCCGACTTCTCGGCTGGCGAACCGGGCTCCACCAGCCGGATGAACTGGCCCACCTTGCCCTTCTCCCCGTGCAGGTGGAAGCCGTAGCCGTTCGGACCCTTCTCTAGGCAGCAGAGCCGGGGTAGGGGCGCCCCGGCCGCCGCGTCCGCGCTCATCTCGCCCGGCTCAGTGGTGCGACGTGGGGTCCTGTTGGGGGCTGGGGGCGGGACGGTCCAGCCCTTCTCTCCTCCCTGTGGACCGGCAGGCAGGAGGGAGCGCAGGAGGGAATCCCCGCGCCTTCAGACTGGCTGAACAAGCAGGTGTGCGGCGAGCTGTGGCCCCGAACTGCTAGAAGTTGGAGCAGGAACGCGTGGACCAATCCCCACCCCGCGCGGCGTCTGAGCGATGCCGAATCTGCTCCAGCCCCTTATTCCGGGGGCGGGGTCGCGCCGAGGGTGTGGACACCAAAGCCCAATCAGAAGCCACGAACAGGGGCGCTCGGGCCGGGTGAACAACTCTGACCAATGGGAACGCTCAGGGGCGGGGCCCAGTGCTCTGCGCGGCGCCCCGCGGCGCAAGAAGAAAGAAGGCTCAGGAAGTGGAAGTGTTTGTTACCAAGTGGCCGGAGTTGAGGCGGGGGGCGGGGCGAGTTCCTGGTATTGGGCGGAGGGACCCTTAGGCTCAGTTCTGGTTTTCCTACATTTGGCGGGGATTGTGGAGAGCCAACCTTTGGGTAAAGGACTCTAATGTTTTAACAGTCTTTAGCTAAAACCTTGTGTGCACTCCAATGAGGGGTGGGAGCGACTGTTGCCGGGGAAACCGCTCCAGCTCCGGGGCTGCAGGGTCGCAAAAGTCTTACGAACAAGACGAGGTGCACCTCTGACCCAACAAAGTTGTTTGAATAACGACATTTTCCCGTTCGTGGAGTCATTTTGCGTTGTCCAAGGACACGCTTACAGGGGCGCGGGCTCTCATCCTCGCTGGGACTGTGTGAGGGCTCAGCAGGGAGCCCAGGCTTCCCCGGGGCTGCCTACTGAGGACAGGCCACCTAGGACAAGGGTGTGAACACTGGCGTCAGCGTTTGGCTAGGGAAGTGGGGGAAGAGAGGCAGAAGAGAGTCTGGTAACCAATCTCTGAGTACAGCGAGCAGAGGATAAACAGCCCTGGCTTTTTCCAATAGAAAACAAAAAACAAAACAAAACAAAAAAAACAAACAAAAAAACCCGAATGGGACCATCAGATAAACCTTTCAGCTCCTGGCCCGGGGAGAGGCTGGGGTGCCGGTTGGTTAACGGTGAGGTGAGCAGTTGGCGGCATTGAAGGATGAGGATCAAATGATTTGGGCAGTGACAGTTCCCCCAACATGCATCATTTCAACATGATCTCCCCTGTCCCCTCTCTGTGCGCACCTCAAAGAAGCAGCGGACAGGGTGTACTTTCCAAATTCTGCAATTTAATTCTGAAAACACAAATGTGGCCCATGTGATTCGGTCTCCTGTGACCTGCCTTGGGCCCCAGAAGAGCCCAGCAAGGTCAGGCTCCTCCCTGCTTCGCCTGGGAGAAGCCTAGGAGAGTTTCCTTATCAGGCCCAAGTTGGAGCTGCTGACTCTGCTCAGAGAGCAAGATTTCTGCCTTGAAAGCAAATGCGATAGCTTCAGAAATGTGAAGTGTGTTCCTCTATCCTCTCCCTTGCCCTTGGCCTGGAGAGCTAGAGTAAAGGTGCCTCCAGATCATGACCCACATATCTCCTGTCCACCTCCGTTTGCTGTAGTCAGGGACCTGGGAGACCGGTGACTTTGGCCCTACATAAACTCTGCTGACTCTCACCTCACCCCAGTCTTACTCAAATGACCTTGTTTTGCACACTGTGTTGGTTTACCCAGTAATGGGTGACTTCTCACTCCCTAACTTGGCTCAGTGGGAGGAGAGATGGAGAGTTTTGGCCGTGGTGTCTGTCTGGAAGCGAAAAGGCATGAGTGGTCAAGGAGGAGACAGCGCTTGGGTTTGGGGGGATATGTGTGGTGGGGTGAGGTTTGCTCAGTTCTGCCTCCCATCTGCTCCAGAAGTCAGAGGTTTCTCCTTAACTGACTCTTAATCCAGTAGAAGCACTGTGGCTGCTAGAAGTAGGCTGTGGGGGTGCATCCCTGCCAAAGGTTTGAGATAGGAGAAAAACCTTTCCCTGGCTGTGACCTCAGGTGTCTAGGGGCACAAGCAAAAAGGTAGAGAAGACCAGGGGTTCCGGGAGGTGGGGTTCCCCTGGGACTCAAGGTCCAGAGAACAGGAACCAGATGTTTTCGGCTTGTGAGCTGGAGGAAAAGGGGCACATGTCCCAGAGGGGGGCTAGGAAAGCCAGAGGCAGCCAAACAGATAGACTTAGTCTGGATCACTCCTCCCCCCTGCACCCACAGAGCTCCGTCACTGCCTGATCTCCACATCTCTTATCTTCCCTAGCCTTGGTCTAGCTCCCGGCACCAGGGACCATCTTACTGGGGAAGACTGTTCCCTGGGAGCTGGAGGAAATGAAAGTTGGGGGTCTGCTTAGCCTCTCCAGTTGAGGTGAAGGTGGCCACGGGGTCACATCTGGCCCTCACGCTGCAGAAGTGCGTCACTGCCCTCTGGTGCTGAACTGAAGCAACACCACCCTTGTCAAGGTTAGGAGGGAGCCTCAGCCCCCCAAGTCCAAGTAGCAGAAGGCAAAAGGGCCACCAGCTCCCTGCCTTGTTTTTCTGGTGCCCCGCCTCCCCCCTCCCTCCCTTTTTGTATTACATTATGTGTCATTAGGATGAAATAAATATGTTACCCTCCCCCAGGATGCAGGGAAACTACGCAACTAGGGTAGGGGTGGGAGTACAGCTCCCTCTTGGGAAGGGGCTGTCCACTGGGTCCCCCAACTCCCAGACTCGCAGAATAAACCAGATCTGGGGGGAGAAGGCTGCATCCGCGGGGGCCTCTGGAGCCCCCTTGCAGCCCCTTGGTATTCACAAGACGGAGCAGCAGCTGGGCCGTTTCTTCTGGGACTCCACAAAGTCTCGGATCTGGAAGCTGGGCCCATCGGGCTGCCACAGGGCTCTGTATTTCAGCTCCCTTGAAGAGGAAGAAGCAGTGGGCTGGGCAGGGAGTGAACAGCTGCACCCTCCCCACTCCCACAGCTCGGGGCTACTGGACTCAGCATGCACAATGTGGTTGGGCCAGGGGCTGGGCCAGGGGCCAGGCCCTACTGGATTCCCAGATGGTGCCACCCTGCCCTGCACGGTTCTCTTCCTTGCTCAGCTCTTACTTGGCAATGGCCAGAAAGGCTAACTCCACATTCATGCCCGTCTTGGCGCTGGTCTCCATGAAGGGAACACCGTACTCCTGCCAGGAAGACAATGTCCTCAGCGCCAGCTTCTGGCCGTCCCCACCTCTCACCCTGCCCATGGGGAGTCACTTACCCTGGCCAGTGTCTCTCCGTCCTCCGAACGGATCACCCTTTCACTGCTCACATCTGCCTGTCAAGCCCAGGTGGGTCACTCTGGGGAAGAAAACCTCCACCCCCAGCTGCCCCTTCTCAGGCCCTGGCTGGCCCTTCTTTTGCCTGAGGAGCAGCCACTGCCTGCCCTCTGCTGGTGGCCTATGGGACTGCGGGTGGTAGGTTTGGCCCGCCCCTCGCCCACCAGGGTTTCTGCCTTGTTCAGGCAGTTACCCAGCTCCCAGCCAGGGGATCTCACTGCCACTTGGTGAGATGGGAAACTGTCCTTCGCAGGGGTGTGGTGACCAGCCTCAGAGAGATGACAGTCGTTGGGGCTAACCTTTGCTACTTTTAGCGCCTCGTCTGTGACCCTACTACTGTGATCTAATCGAGGCTGAACAGCTGGGTATCCCTGGATCTCTCAGACCGCAGCTTGGGCTTTCCCTGGAGGGGAGAAGCTTTAAGAGGGCAGATGAGATGGGCTGAAGCTGCCACCTAAGTCTGACCCTTGCCGTGGAGTCTGGAAAGAAACCTGTGCTGGAAGGATGTCCAGCTAACCCTCTGGGGCAACTGTGGGGCTGGGTGGAGCGAGTGGTGTGGCAGTGGGGCAGGAGGTGCGGGGATGGGCTCGCTCACCTTGTTGCCAAGCAGCATGATCACCACATCCCTCTGGGCATACTCGTGAATCTCAGTGAGCCAGGCCTGTGGGAGACGACAAGCTGAGCCAGGCCAGGCCTGAGACCCAGCCCTTCCCCCCTCCCTCTCCCCTGCCCTTCTTCCGTCCTGTTGGTTTTCCTGGGCTACTCACTGCCCTCCCTGAATTCTCTCATTTGCATCTTTGTACTGGCCTCTCCAGTCTTGATCAGTTTTTCCTAGCCAACCCCAAATGCCACAACTCCCTGTTCTAGAGAAGCCGGAGATGGCAGAGCTTTCTCTCCTAAATCAGCTGGGAGTCATCAGCGATTTCCTGGCTGCCCTGCTGAGGATTCTAAGGCCACATCAGGGCTCGGTGATCAAAAATACTGTGATTGATTAGTGATGTCTACCAGGAGCATGAAGTCAGAGGTGGCAACGAGTGCCACAGATCTCCATCCTCTTTATAAGCTGTTTTATATCTGTATGTTTTGGTTTCTCCTCCCGCCCCCCCAAACCCCACCCCTATTTGCTTGGCAACCCCTGAGGTCAGGCAGCTGTGAAACCTTTATGGTGCTGTGCACACAGTGGGTGTTTGTACTTGTTGAATTTTTATCCCTACTCTCTTGTAATGGTTTGGCGGGGACAGAACTGCTCCCTGCCTGAATCACTGTCTTGCAAGCTGGGCTGGATGTATGGGTAGACTTTCCTGCCTGGGTTCTCCCCTTGGCCTCTGTGGGTAATTGTCCAGGGTGGAGCTGGGTACTTTCTGAACACTCTGTCATGAAATGCGCTCATGAATCACGGGCAGGGCCAAGCAGGTGGCACAGGCACCCAACAGCCTGCCTGGCCTTTATGCCCACATGCTGCCCAGGAGCAGTTCATTACTTCTGAGTCACAGCTCAGGTGTTTTTCAAAAGGCAGCGGTGTTCTGGGTTCCACCCCTTCCCCATAAAGCAGGAAGCAGTCCTAGCCTGCAGAGGCCCCGCCCCGGCTGCTTCTGGGTGGCCTGTGGAGGGGACCTACCCGGATGTTGTCGAAGGAAGATTTGTTGGTGATGTCGTACAGCAGGAGCAAGGCTGCGGGAGGAAAGAGAGCTCACACAGGGGACGTGGGGCGGAAGGCTGGGCATTGCAAGTGGGCTTGGGAAGGACTCACCCTGGGCATCTCGATAGTAGGCATGGGTGACGCTGCGGAACCGCTCTTGCCCGGCGGTATCCCAGATCTAGGAAGGGACAGACAAATGGTCAGAAGGAGGCAGCCTGCGGGGACTCTGCTGGGCCGAGCGAACCCACTCTGGAGTGTAAGAGATGTGTGGGGAGGTGGGCTGTTTCCTGCTGTAGGCGCTCAGGGCCTTCTGAACATCTGACGGTGCCCCGGAGGGGGGCATTAAGTTCTCAAGCTGGGTCAGGCTATAGCCCCTTCCCTAGCCCAGGGGTTGGGGGTGTCCTGTCTCCTAGAGCATGTGAGGCCTGGGAAACTGGCGGGGGGGGGGCGGGGGGGGGGGAGCTGGAGCAAGCCGAGGCTTCTCTGAAGGCACGTGGAGCTGCCTTTGATCGAGGGTGCTGGGAACCGCTTTTTCAACAAATATCAAACAAACAAAAGCCGTTTCCTCTGGGCCCCACAGGAAATTGCCCCAGGCGGAGGGCAGGGCTGGGGGCCTTCTGTGGTTTGGGTGAGGAGCAGGGGCGGGGCTCCACCATCACCCTCCTTCCCCGGGCAGCCTCCTTCTCACCTGCAGCTTCACCCTGACACCATCCACAGTCACCACTTTGTTCTGAAACAGAAAAGGGCAGAGGGAGGGTGGATTTGGAAAGCAGGGGAGGCTGGGGTCCTAGGCATCCAACAGAGCAGCAGACATCCTGCTGGTGGCTCCCCAGGGCTAAAAGGGGTGCGGTGAGCCCGGGAGGCATCTCCAGCCAGATCACCCCTTCAGGGCAGCAGAACCCTGTCTCCAAATATCCCCATGACACAGTTCTCCCTTCTGGGGACTTGTCTGCTAACATGCCAGGGCCGGAGCCCAAGAACCTGCCTGACTCTCCCTAGACCTCAGCAGGCAGCACAGGACTGGGGGAGCCCCCGCCTCTTTCCCACTTCCACTCGTCTCTCCTGGAGCTCCGCCCCATCCTGCCAAGGTGAGCCCTTAGAGATAAGAAGCCCCCCCCCCCCCCCCCCCCAGCATCCTGGGCACTACAGAGGCTGGATCAGCAGAATCTGCTTTCCCCTAGCTGCTCACTACTTCTCCAGAGGGAAGCTTCAGTTCTCCTCCCATTGGGAGGGAGGCACCCAGCCTCTGCACAGCCTCCTTCCCCCCACCCTCCAGCCTGGGTTAGACCTTACTCTCCCGGAACCTTTGTGCTATGTCCCTGCTGCAGATCTGTAAACATGGGTTCCTCAAGACGAGAGGGAGGGAGCCTGGTGAGCTGCTCTCTCCCCACAGGGCCAGCCTGGCTCTTCAACCTAATGTAGTGCTGTGCTTCTGGGAACTCCAGAAAGACAGGGAGACCTCTGAGGCCTTGCCAGAAGGGCCCAGCTTAGGGGGCAAAGAGCAAGGGGACCGAAGGCCAGGAAACTCAGCTCACACCTTGGGATGTGTCTGCCCTGCTCTGGGGGCAGAATTGTAAGACTTATCCTATAGGTGGGCAAGGAGCCCACCATGCCCAGACTCCTTGAACCTGGCCACCTCTGTGGTCCCTGGTGCCCTCTGGACAGTGAGCCACAGCAGCTCTGAGGAGCCAGGGCAGGCAAGGAGAGGACAGCACCCTGGGCCTGAGCTGTGGTCCCCCTGGCTTGCTGCTGGCAGGAGGAGCCTACAGCCACCTCACCCTGAAGTCTATGCCGACGGTGGCTATGAAGGTCCCGGACAGGAAGGCCCCGTCTTTGAATTGGATCAGGAAACAGGTTTTGCCAACGCCTGAGTCTCCCAGAAGCATCACCTAGGAGATGGGGGCAGAGGCAGTTAATGGGGAGTTGGGTCAAATTTCTGGGCATCCAGGGAGAGAGGCCCTAGAAAGAGGGGCAGAGGGCCAGGGACGGATGCTGTCAGCACTGAGGGGCACCTGCTTCTGGAAAGCCCGCTGCTGCCTTCACCCTGCCTCTCCTTGGCTCAGCTCATTTCTCAGGCCCTCCCTCTGACTCTCTTGTCCTCACCCAATTTCCTGGAAGCCTGTGCTGAGACCTCAGCACTAACAGGTGAGCGACTGTGCTTGGTGGCCCCAAAGAACCACCACACTTACATGGTCTAGACTCTGGCCCCATTCTCCCCTTGCCACACCAAGCTGGGATTCCCTCTCTGTCAGTGTGGATTCTGCATGTGTGCGCCTGGGTGGATGGGGCTATACTGCCCAGAAAGGAAGTGCTAATACCTTGGACAGGGATTCCCACCCACGGGAGGGTATCGGATCTGATGGGGGAGGGCACTGTCATTTGCAAGGGCATATTCTAAAATTACGACTGCTGTTTTTTTTTTTTTTTTTTTGTCACAACATTTACCTGGAATTTTCTAATGACATGTAATGTTTACAAAAGGGTTGCATGAACTAGGGAGGGTTGAAATTGATACTGAAATGGGGAGACAATGAATCTGAAGTTCCTTCTGCAGAAACCTTTCCAGTGGGACAAATGGCGGCAAACTGGCATCCCCGAGTTCCTGTAGGGGAGGGAGTGTGGGGGTGTGTGTGTCTCTCCCCTTTATTCTTGGCCAGTCACTGCTCATCTATCTTCTTTTGAGGACAAGTGGGGGCAGGGGAAGGGAGCCCTCTGTCCAGTCATTCCTCAATCTTGGAGACCAGAGGTCTGGACTAATGCTGGAACTTTCCCAATTGGCTGCTTACATACTTAAAGGATTGAGCATAGACTAGGCTTGAGTTACTTTTGAGGCTCTGACCTTGACAACGGAGCCCAGAGGCTTTTCTGCTGTGGGCATGATGTACTGGGATTAGCTAGCTTTGGTGGAAAGGTAAAGGGTCTGAGCAAAAGGGATACAGAGGCTGGGGTCCTGGCTTCTAAATGGCCTACTGAGGGACGTTAGGAAGATTTCTTAACCCTTCTGTGGCACGGTTTCCACGGTGACTAGAAGGGAGAAAGGGTGATTTCACTGAGGCCTCTTTAGAGTTGGTTAACGCCTAGGACCAATAAACTGCCTAAGACTTGGGAAAGAGCGGCCCAGGGCTGGGTAGGGCCTGCCTGTGGCCCCAATTCCCTCTAATTGGGTCCAAGGAGCTCCAGCCAGGCTCTTCCCAGGCTGGCCTGCACTCAGTCTCCTGGGGCAAGCCTGGGGGAAGCAGGCTGCTGGAGGCCAGGGGTCAACTCTCCACAGATGCTGCTTGGCCCAGGGAGGAGGGGGGGGGGGGCGGAGCGAGGGGGGGGGCGGAGGGGGGTTGGTGGAGAGCTGGGGGCTGGGGAGCCCTTGGAGCCTGCGCTGCTCCCTGGCTTCTGCATCCTAGCCCTTGAGCGGGGAGGAGGGAGGGTGACTCCAGTATACTTTACAGATCACGACCGCCTTAAACAAAAGATGCCCACCACCACCCACCCAGCCAGGCAATTCTACCAAACACAAACAGCTGCCCAGCCTTGCCACCTCCTTGGCAAATGGCCCAGCTGGACTGTCAGGCCAGGAGGTCAGGTGGTCCCCACCAGCCTAGGGGCTGGCCCTTAGCAGCTCCCCCTCCCCTGAAGGCACAGGGGCCCATTTCCTGCCACCAGCCCACACAGGACGCCTATCTTAACGGCTCTGGGTGAGTAAGTGACTTACAGACTGGCTTCCCCTGAAACAAGGGGGGTGGAGGCCTCAGTTCCTGGTGAGAGTGAGCCTGGGGTGGGGGTGGGGGAGGAAACCGAGGCACAGAAAGAGGCAGGTCTCTTTCAAGGCCACGCAGCATGAGGCAGGGCAGCCCTCACTCATCCCCAAACTTGCAGAGGAAGATTGGAAGCTCTGGGCTCCCTCAGCACCTCTTTCAGAGTTCTGGCTACCCGCCTCCGCCATGCGCCCCAGGGTGGGGGTGGGTGGGGTGGGGAGGTGTCTGTCCTCCACCTTCACCTGCTTCTGTAACAGGGCAACCCTCTAGAGGAAACCGGCCTCAGAGAGCTGACTTCAGCTCCCCCACGGGGGACTTGTGATGAACCAACAAAATCTTTCTCAGGTTCTAAAAATTCCCAGGTGGGCCTGCATTTTGGTTAGCAACATCCTCCTGGAGGAAGGCGGGAGGAAATGGCTGCAGCAGTGGAAAGGGAAGGGGTAGGGCTTGGGGGGCAGCTGGGGACCCAAAGAACTTCAGGCCTAAGGCCTTGAAACTGGATGTTAAGTCTCAGGGGAGAGCTTAGCTGGGAAAGGGCGTTAACGACAACTGCTCCGCCACCAGGGGGCGTCCTCTTTGCGTCTCCAGGCATCCCTATTTCCCACCATTCGGGATGCCTGTGCCCAGGAGGGTTGAGCGCTTAACCTTTACGCGGAGGCATGGGGTTCCCGGGAGATCATATCGCCCGGGGTGTGCAGAAGGAAATTGGGTTGGGGTCCGCTGTGTGGGCAGTCAATCGCTCCTTCCGACCTTCCTCTTCCCACCCTCGCTGAGCCAGCCCAGACGTCGGCAGTCTCCACCCTTCCTCCCTGCTCCGGGAGACCCGGCTCCCTGGGGGAAGGGCTGAAGGCAACGCAGACGCAGCCAGCCAAGAGGCTTGGGCCAGGGTCTCCGGGCAAAGGGCGTGGGAAGGGCTGGCCCTCAGAGCCGGTTGGGGAGTCCCCAGTACTGGGCACAGTGCCCACCCACCTTGCCCGTGACATCGTAGCTCGGACTGCAGGGCGGGGAGTGCTCGGGCGCCTCTCCATCCCGGGTGGCAGCGGCGCCAGACATGCCGGTCACGTCCCCTGGACGAGAGGTGAGCTAGGACTGGTGGCAGGCGGGGGGACAGTGCTGGGACCTCCCCGCCTTAGGCTCCACCCAATCCTTCCCCCCTCCACCGCCCCAGCCGGGACCCCCACAGGCTCCTCCCTATGTCTCTCCACCCCGAAGATACCTGCCTGGTGCAGGCTGTCTCGCGAGGGCGCGCACAACCACAGGTCAGCGCCAGAGGGGCAGGCGTGCCCCGAGCAAATTGGGCCGGCTTCGTGCTCCGAGGACGTGGAACGAATCCAGCCCGAGGACCGGTCCCCAAAGGTCGCAGGTTGCCCGGGCTAGGTTCCCACAGGGAGCCGTCTCCGGAAACCTAGCCTGTAGCGCTAGGTCTGGCAGCGCTGCGACCCGGGGTTCCGCGCCCGGGTTCCCGCTGCCGCTGCACAGCGCGGCCTGCAGGGGGCGCCCGAGCCCCGGCCAGATGGCGGCCGACGGGCCTCCCCCCGTCGCGGTTGGGGTGGGGGTGAGGTTGTGGGCTGGGAAGGCCCCGGGGCAGCGAGGCACGATTTTTGAGAGGAGGCGTGCATTCTGAGCACAGCGCTCAGGCAGTTTTGCTTTTGCTAATGCACCCCAGCCCGAGTTCCTCTGAATGTAATTTTATTTACCCACCGAAATTCACCTTGCAGCACATTTACAACTGTGGCTTTTCGCGGCCCCTGGTGGGTGCTAGGGTTTTGACCCTTTGGCACAGATCACCTCTCATTTCTCCCTGACCTGTTGGGCTGTGCCCCGAATGTTCCAGCATGGGAAAGCCTCCCCCGACCCCAAACCTCCCAAATCTCCCAATCCCTGAAGGCAGGGCTGGCCCTATTCACCTGTGCTCCTCAGCCCCTGTCCCTGAGCAGGCCTTAAATATTTAGTAGTAAATGAATTCATGGAGTCGTGGATCATTTTGAGCAGTCTCAGGGACAACCCAGGAATCCTGCAGTTCCTGGTGGCAGACAGTGGGAGTGTGGCCTGGGCGGCCCTGCCCTGCGCTTCAGGGGCTAACCATTTAATTACTCCTGTGCCGACATTCTGCACAAGCACCCACAGCTTACCGTGGAACTGGGTGGCTGCATTACAGCGGGACTGACCGAAGGCTGTGTCGGGGCAGAAGGGCATCAGTACCTTTTGACTTAGGTGCTGGGGGTAAAGCGCAAGGGGCAGATGTGGCTTATGGGTGACTATGGGCCTGGTGGGGACTGTGTGTACACATTCCTCTAGCCCTGTGAGTCTTGGCATTGGCCAGAGCTATTTTCTGGAGCTGGGCTTGCCATAACCTCTTGTGTACATAGGGTGGGGCTCAGAGAGCCACCTACGGGATCAGAACTCTGCAGATGTGCGTTTATTGCCTGCTATTCAGAGGCAAGAGTCTCTTGCTGCAAATACAACCCCAGTCCATTCAGTGTCTCAGGCTCTAAGCTCCTGAGGGCTCACGAGAACCCCGAAGGGGCAAACGTTTTCAGAGCCAGAGGGTAATGGCCGAGGAGAAATGAGAGAAAGGAAGTGAGTGACATGGCCCTCGCTCACCTTCCACTGCAAACCAAAAGACTCTATTGAGGTCCCAGCCCCTAGTCCCTCAGAATGTGACCTTATTTGGAAATGGGGTTGTTGCAGGTATGATTAGTTAAGGTGAAGTCATACGGGAATAGGGTAAGCCCTTAATCCAATATGACTGATGTCCTTACAGGAAGAGGAGCGGACACGCAGGGAGAAGCCGGCCATGTGAACACAGACGCAGAGATCCGAGTGGTGTATTTACAAGCCAACAAATGGCGAGCATCACCAGGAGCCACCAGAAGCTGGAGGAGGCAAAGAAGGAGACCCCCGCCTCCCGCCCCCCAGAGCCTTCAGAGGGCTTCTAACTTCCAGCTGTGGTTTGTGTTGTTGGCTCAACCAAGATCCTCCTTTGTCCTGTGGTAGGTTTGGGAGAGCCAGATCTGTCCTGTCTCCGCCTGCTTTGGGCTCTCAGTGTGATTACACACTTTCTTCCTTCTGATGGGCCAGTCGTCTAGCCTTTCTTACCAGGCTAGTGGCAAAATCTGGAGGTCCCGCCCCTCCGCATCTGTAGGGTGTGAGTCACATTCTTTAGGTCCGCATCCACACCAACATTCATCCCACTGTGCACCCTCTGAGTCTGACAGGCAGAAGGATGGGCACGGAGTCGGGGAGAAGGCTGGTGGCTGTGAGGGCTCCCCCTGACCTTGTGTGCGGAGGGGCAGACTGGGCATGGGCCTGAGGTGGGGGATGCCTGGCGTGGCAGCCTGGTCCAAGGCTTCAGGAATTGTCTGGGAAGGCTTGCTGTCCTGGGACTCAGCCCTGCCCTTCCCAGCACTCTGGAGCCTGCTCATGGGAGAAACCTGCACTCTCTGGCCAGGCTCTCATTTCTTTTTTACTCTGAATCCCGGTCACCATGAGTCCTCGCCTTCCTTGCTGTGACCCAACCAGAAAGCCTAGCTTCTGGGGTTCCCCTTCTCTCTTCCCGCCAGTGTGACCATCCCAGTCCCGAGTGTGGTCCTACAGGCCCTGTGCCCTGCTCTATCCTGATCCCGAGGAGATCCAGGAAGAGACAGAGTGCTAAAAACAGAACTTTGACCCTTGGCCTGCCAGCTCCCTAGGACCCATGTGACAGTGTTAAATTTGGACTGTGCTTAAAATTTTAAGCCGTCCCTTTGCCTCTCCATATTCTTATTGCCCTAGAAAGTAGACCTGAGCAATCTATATCAAGATATCCTTTCTAGGGGTGCCTGGGTGGCTGAGTCGGTTAAGCATCTGACTCTTGATTTTAGCTCAGGTCATGATCTCACAGTTCGTGAGTCCGAGCCCCGCGTTGGCCTCCATGCTGACTGCACGGAGCCTGCGTGGGATTCTCTCTCCCCACCCCTCTCAAAATAAATAAATAAACTTAAAAAAGGAGGCATTCTTTCTAGTTTCCAGTTGTGTTCAGCCAAAGGGGAGCCCCAGGAGATGTGGGAACAGGAGGAGAGCAGGGTAGGGGGGGAGCTGACTTGTATCCTGGGCTAGCTCCGGGAGGGTTACCATGAGTTGCCGTGTTCCTCCACTGAGAGTCACAGGTCCTGTCGGCCAGCTCTCTCCATGAAGCCTTGTGTCCCTGAGCTCTGGCTTCGGTTCCCTCCCCTCATTTTTTTAGGCTAGGGCTGTAGTGGAGGCCCTGTGTATGCACGGCCACTGCACCATACCTCCTGGTTCCCCAACACCCTGCTTCCACCTTGGTAAGTAGTCTTCTTGTTAAACCTCCCTGAATGATCCAGTGTGAGTGTCCACCTGCTTCCTGCTGGGACCCTCACAGATACACACCGGGGCCCCAGAGTCTGGGAGGGCTTACTGTGAATCCGATGCCCACGGTGGCCGAGAAGGAGCCAGGGATGAACTTGCCCTGGTCGAACTGAACCAGCAGAGATGTCTTCCCCACACCGCTGTCACCCACCAGGATGGTCTGAAAGGGAGCAAGAGAGGGGTGAGCGTCTGCAGTGTGCATGGGGCTTCTGAGATGCCGTTGTGGCTGTGGGAGCAGGCTCCTTCTAATGCACACACACACACACACACACACAAACACACACACACACAGAACTCTTGATTTCCTATCAAAGTCACTGAAGAGGATGAAAGCATAGGAGAAACCTTGTCACCCCATGTTGATGCACATCTGAAAGGACTATGAGAACTTGCCTCTCAGACTTCCTACCAAGAGGGCATACTGACTGACACCAACTGTGCTCTCTGTGGTCCCCCACAGTGTGCTTGCACTGAGGCCGTGCTTCCTACCGGCAGTTCCCAGCCAAAGGCACAGTATGGTAGGGACACTGAGGCAGGTCTGTCACTGGGAGCCACAAGATTCCCCTAACGGCCGAATTTGGCTTGAGGATTTCCTCACCATTTCACGGATCCTTCCAGAGACTTTCACACAACCTTCCTGCCCTTTCTCTTTTGCTTGGGGTCATACCTGCCTCATGATCTGCAGGCTCTCCCCACCTCTCCCAGCTTCCTACCCGATTTCTTTCATAAGTATTTCACCTAATAAAATCCCTGCACTTGTAATTCCCTTTGGCACCAGCTTCTGGGAAGAGAATGTCTGGAGACATGCCTTGGGAAGAGTTTATACTTGGCCATGGAGCAGGGCATTGGAGACACAGCATTTCAAGGGAAACAGAGTTTCAGAAAGAAGGGCCTGGCTACTTTTGTACATGAAGGAAGCAGTGGGGAGAATTAGCCTGGGAGGTCAGGTGCTATATTTGGAAGAAAATCATAAGCAACAGACAGGAAATATACATGCACCTGGAGGCCTGGGACTGACCAGCTCTCAAAGAATGAATGAATGAATGAATGAATGAGTGGGTAAATGCCTTAGTTTCAAAATGGATAGTAGCTACTTTCCAAAGACAACCCTTCAAGATCACTGGAAAGGCTTAAGAGATGCCAACTTTAGCTGGACTCGTAAAACCATAAAGATATAAAAACCCCAAAATGTAAAAGCGTAATGATGGACAGGTTCTCCTGGGGTTGGACCCATGTCCCAACATTGTTTGGCTCTGACAGTGGCACTGAGTAGCAGCAGGGCAAACATGGGATTGTTTGTGATGTTGACTTTGAATGTCCCCTGACTGTGGTCCCCCACACCCATTTCCAAACCAAATTCGATTCAGCTTTTATTTCCTCCTGGGTTAAAGGGCTCCATTTGCTTGTGTGCAGTGGCTTTAATAATTTACATCTCAGGGGCCCTGGGTGGCTCAGTCAGTTAAGCTTCAGCTTAGGGCACGATCTTGAAGCTCATGGTGTTGAGCCCCACCTCCGGCTCCATGCTGACAGTGTGGAGCCTACTTGGGATTCTCTCTCTTTCCCTCTCTTCCTGCCCCTCCCTCACTTGCACTTTCTCTCTCTCTCAAAAACAAGTAAATGAAAACAATATAATAATTTACATCTCAAATCCAATTTCCTCAGGCTTGAAGAGGGGCTTCCTAGAAAGACTATTCCAGAATGTAAAGGTTCAGTCCGCTCATGTCCACCTTCTTCATTTATTAAAGGATATAACGTATGGACATTCTTTTCCCCTTTATTCTTTTCCTTTTCACGGGGAAGGATTCCCTTTCTTCTCTCCTCATATGAAAACATTTCCATCTTTTTTTAAATTTTTTTTTTTTCAGCGTTTATTTATTTTTGGGACAGAGAGAGACAGAGCATGAACGGGGGAGGGGCAGAGAGAGAGGGAGACACAGAATCGGAAACAGGCTCCAGGCTCCGAGCCATCAGCCCAGAGCCCGACGCGGGGCTCGAACTCACGGACCGCGAGATCGTGACCTGGCTGAAGTCTGACGCTTAACCGACTGCGCCACCCAGGCGCCCTGAAAACATTTCCATCTTAATGGGGATTTCTCTGGTTTAGTGGGAACACGGTTCATGGTGACAAGGTTCAGCATTTCAGGTCCTGCTGAATCCTGTCTGGGGGCAGGGGCAGGATGCTGCCGCCATGTTTTGGTGCAGAACTTCTGAGAATCCTATGTTCAAACCTGGCTTCTTGGTTGGGAGGAAGATATATGTATCAAGGTAGGAAGTAGGAAGATAGGATACACTTGATTTGATCAAATTAAAAAAAAAAATTTAATGTTTATTTATTTTTGAGAGAGAGAGAGAGAGCATGAGCTGGGGAGGAGCAGAGAGAGAGGGAGACACAGAATCTGAAGCAGGCTCCAGGCTCTGAGATGTCAGCACAAAGCCCTAGGCGGACTTGAGCCCACAAATCGTGAGATCATGACCTGAGCTGAAGTCAGACGCTTAACTGAATGAGCCACCCAGGCGCCCCTTGATTTAATCATTTTTAAGCTTGCATTTAGAATAATAAAATATTGAGACATGTGGTCTATGGGTGTCCATTTGTATTCTAAACGTTATGGATGAGGCTGCCTAAATCCATTACCTTAGATACACTATGGAGTTATTCTCTTCACTCAACAGCTGCCAGGATTTTCCTGAAGTTTCTCCAGGTTGGCCCCAAATCTCACTGCTTGGAGAAGCTGAATGTCAACTTTGGATCCAGAATTTCCATTGCACCTTCCCTCCTCTGAAGCATTTGTGAAAATGTTAATTAATCGTGGTTCAAACAGAGACCCCTGTGCCAACTCTGCCACCATTCAGACAAGTGTTTCCGTTCTGTCTTTAGTCAGTTGGTTTCTGTTTGTATTTGGCTCCATGCATTCCAAAAGGAATTTGAGGAATTCAAAACCCGCCTACACCAGAGGCCAGGTAATGATACCGCCTGAAGCAATCTTTCGCCCCGGAGTGACCTGGCTTGTTCCTATATCTGAGCGTTACATTTGCTTTTAGATTTCCTGGCATCCAGGATAAATGGGAAGCCAGATGGGGTATGTAGTATTTATTGCCTGAGTCTTCTCAATGAGTGAGTATTTTCTGCCAGCATGCGATGTGGAGAGGAATCTCTTATGTGGATTCTTATACGAGGGGCCTCTAGCGACAAAATAGAAGAGTTGGGATTTTGCAGAGAAGGTGAAGCTTTTCCTATAGCTTTTCTATTGACTCTTTTTTTTATAAAAATTTTTTTTTAATGTTTATTCATTTTTGAGAGACAGAGAGAGACAGAGCATGAGCAGGGAAGGGGCAGAGAGAGAGGGAGACGCAGAATCTGAAGCAAGCTCCAGGCTCTGAGCTGTCAGCACAGAGCCCGACATGGGGCTTGAACTCATGAACTGTGAGATCATGACCTGAGCCAAAGTTGGGCGCTCAACCGACTGAGCCACCCAAGTGCCCCTCTATTGACTCTTGCTAAAAGCCAGGGCCTGACATTAAATCGCACTTCAGCTGACACTTCTCAGTGGGAGCTGGGCAAATGTTGCCTAAGCGCTCTGCTTTCCTGTGACTTCCTGACTCAAGGGGAACACTTAGAAAACCTAGGTGAATGGGGTGGTTACCATGGCTCCTAATTGACTCTGAGCCACCTTCTTAATCAGACAGGGAATTCAGATGCCATAAAGAAAAAGATAGATAGATCTGACTGTACAGACATAAAAATGTCCTGGTTGACAGAAGATACCAAAATGAAATGAGAAATGATGGAGATGAAATATTTGCAAGATGTATGACAAAGGGTTAATACACGTAGTAGGGTAAAGAGCTCTCAAAAGAAAATCTCAGTAGGAAAGTGAACAAAGAATATGAGTACATAGATTTTGTGTGTGTGTGTGTGTAAATGTGTGTAAATGTGTCAACCTGGCCAGGCTATAGCATGTAGTTATTCAATTAAACACGAATCTCTATGTTGCTGTGAAGGTACGTTATAGATGTACAGATTATATATTACAGATATACAATCGGTTGACTTGTAAATCTTCAATAATCTGGATGGGCCTCATCCAATTAATTGAAAGAACTTAGAGCAAAACTGAGGTTTCCCCGAGGAAGAAGAAATTCTGTTCAAAATTGTAGCATCAGCTTCTCCCTGAGAATTTTCAGCCTGCCAGTCTACCCTACAGATTTTGGACAGGCCAGCCCCCCCAGAGTCACGAAAGCCAATTCCTTGAACTAAACATCTCTCAGTATATTTCATCCTGGTATGTTTCTCTGAATCAATATAACATATAATGCTTTGGTAAAAGTATGATAAGGGTCAACATTGGCTGAGAGTTGGGGAAACAAACACTCGTACTTACACCATTGGTGGGAACATACGTTGGGGCATTTGGAAGAGCAACTGACAATATCTACTGAAGTTACAAATGCAAATTCCTTTGTCTCAACAGTTCTATGGCTTTAGTGCACAAGTTCACCAAGATATGTGTACAAGGATGTTCATCGCAGCATTTGTAAGCGCAAATAATGCAGCAATTGGGACTGCTTAAATAAACTGTAGGGGCGCCTGGGGGGCTCAGTTGAGCGTCCGACTTCGGCTCAGGTCATGATCTCGAGGTCCGTGAGTTCGAGCCCCGCGTTGGGCTCTGTGCTGACGGCTCGGAGCCTGGAGCCTGCTTCAGATTCTGTGTCTCCCTCTCTCTCTGCTCCTCCCCTGCTCACACTCTGTCTCTCTCTCAAAAATAAATAAAGATAAAAAAAAAAAAACTGAACTGTAGAATATCCATATAGTGCAATACTGCAAAGCTGATAAAAGAATGAGGTAGGGCTGCCTGGCTGGCTGGCTCTGTTGGTAAAGCATGGGACTCTTGATCTCAGGGTCATTGAGTTCAAGCCCCACATTGAGTGTAGAGATTACTTAAAAAAAAAAAAAAGAAAAAAAGAATGAGGTAGATCTATATGTGCTGTTTAGGAAAAATGATATTACGGAGTAAAAAAAGGAGCAGCAAGATATGCTTGTGTGCTGACTTATGTTGACTTCACCTAGATACACAATGGAATTATATGGGTGTGTATGCTTCTCTACAGGGAGGCAGCAGAGACCGACAGTGGCTACCTTTGAGGTTCTGGGGTGGTGGGGTGGGGAATGGGGGTGGGGAAAAGACTTACTTTTCGCTTTATCTCTACCTTATTTATTTAATTATTTTATTTAATGTTTATTTCTTTATTTTTGAGAGAGAGAGAGAGAGCATGAGCAAGCTGGGGAGGGGCAGAGAGAGAGAGGGAGACAGAGAATCCGAAGCAGGCTCCAGGCTCCGCGCCGTCAGCACAAGCCCGACGCGGGGCTTGAACTCACAGACAGCGAGATCATGACCTGAGCCGAAGTCGGACGCTCAACCGACTGAGCCACCCAGGCACCCCTAATTACCTTTTTTTTTCTCGTTTTTTTATTTTATTTTATTTTTATTTTTGAGACAGAGAGAGACAGAGCATGAACGGGGGAGGGGCAGAGAGAGAGGGAGATACAGAATCGGAAGCAGGCTCCAGGCTCCGAGCCATCAGCCCAGAGCCCGATGCGGGGCTCGAACTCATGGACCGCGAGATCGTGACCTGAGCTGAAGTCGGACGCTTAACCGACTGCGCCACCCAGGCGCCCCACCCCTAATTACCTTTTAAAGAAAAGTGTTAACAGGGAGTATTTCAGAGTGGGCATTATCAGTCATGTTTTCTTTTTGTACTTTTCTGTATTAAAAATCCTTAGTAAGTGTAATAAAGTGGTTGACGAAGTAAATTCATACATGAGTGATCCTTTACTTAACCTGGAATAAATTGCTTTTCCACAGAAAAGAGTAAAACATTGGTTCTGGATATATATATCTATATATCTATATATCTATATTTCATGTCCAGTGCAGAACCCAATGTGGGGTTTGAACTCACAACCCTGAGATCAAGACCTGAGCTGAGATCAAGACTCTGACGCTTAACTAACTGAGCCACCAGGGCACCCCCCACGTACATGTATTTACCAACAGTTGTCTTTGCATGGGGGGATCAGGAGTGATTTAAAATGCATTCTTCGTGTTCATTTATATTCCATTCTCCTTCTGTAATGAACACACACTCCTTTGTAATTCGGAAATATGTCCGTATGTGTTGGGAGGCATACTGTGCTGGGTAACTCAAGTAAAAGCAAATAGGAACACTGATGTCTAGCCTAACTGTTGCTGAACAGATGCTTGATTTCATTTTTTCCAAACGAATCTAGCCTGCTACGCAATGCTTAAAGAAACGTCAAGTTTCTGAATGGCAGCGATTCTGATGGCAGAACCTGAATGGCAGCATTTCACTTTGTGGATTTCAGCGAGCATTACCTTGGATACCCGAGGGGCACGTGGTAAGGCAGCCCATGCTCTGTCCTGAAAATTCGTGGGGCTCCTTCACCTCGTACTTGCAGAGGGTTAACCGCCTCTCTGGAGCCCTATGTTTTTCTCAAAAAGAATCTTTGCCTCTGCCCGAGTGCCTGGATAAGAACTTGGTGGAGACTTTGCTTCCCATTCCATAGACTGCAGAAAAAGGGCATTAGATCTGGAAACTGGGAAGGTCAGTGTTACCAGTGACTTGCTTTGTTAGATTCAGCCCCAGTTCCTGATAATACATCCTTTCATTTTGGGGGAACCTATTTTAGAAAAAACCACAGAGCGGATACCCTGCTGACAACCAGCTCAAGGATGTGCTGTCTTATTAACTCTTGGTTGTCAGGTTCTCTCTTCATTGTCAGCACTGAACAGGATCGGGGGGGGGGGGGGCAGCTGGCTTCTCTCAACCCATCCAGCAGGAGGCAGGATGGCATGCTTTACGAGCCAGACCCCGGGTTGAATCCTGGCTTTGCCAATTACTAGCGCGTGACCTTGGACAAGTTACTTGCTCTCTGAGCTTAGATCTCTTTATCTGAAAAATGAGAGTAACGTCGCCTTTCCTCTGTATTTGTAGTGAGGACCTGATGTGATAACAGTATAAAATATGGAGCATAGCACGTAGTGGGTAGAAAAGATGAGGTGCGGTTGGGTCCCAGGTGAACTGAAAGAGTTCAGAACAGTGGTTGAGAACAATTACGGTTGATGACAGTCCACAGTTCCTTAGCAGACCTTACAGGGCCAGGGTAAGAATGACGGCGTGCTGAAAACGGTTCATTTGTTTCTTCGTTTTCCAACAATTATTTATTGAGCGTCTATTATGTGCCAAATGTGCTTTTAGCCACTGGGGATACTGCTCTCAGGGATCTTCTAATCCAGAGTGGGAGAGACCCAACAAGACCAGTTCTTTCAGTCCAGGACCTCCTCCACCAGTGAATAGTTTGGGTTCTGAAAATATCGCAGTTGGCGAGTCCACAGTGACTGAGCGAAACAGCTTGCGCAAATCTCTGTTCCTTATAACCCGGAGAACCCAACAAAGGCATCAACATACACGCGTGTCACATCCACACGCATCCACATGCATCCGTGTGTTCACACCAATTACCATGGCACACACAGTGTGTACACATCTATAACACACACATGTGCATATGCAGCACAAACAGCACAATACGTGTATGTATATATAGCTCCCACACATGCCTACATATAAACACGGATGCACCACACACGTGTTTATCCATGCATGCACACACACCCACGCATCCACAAGCACCTGTATTCATGCATGTGCATGTGTGCATTCACGCGCACACACAGACTCACACACACACACACAGGTACTTTTAGGGCAAGGGAGCCTCAGATGATCTACCCAATCCTTTCTTTCATAGAAGGGAATGTGGAAGCCCACGGAAGGAACTGACTCATGCAGAAGTCAATGGCCAAGCTGGGACTAGGGCCTCCAGTATCTCTTTGAGGATGCAGGGTCCCCAGAACAGTCTGACTTTCCTGGAGTCCCCAGAGACATTTGTTTAGAGGAGCAGTCTTGCCACCACTCAGAGACACTCAAAGATAATTCTCTGTTCTTAAAATTTTTTTTTTAATTTTTTTTTTCAACGTTTATTTATTTTTGGGACAGAGAGAGACAGAGCATGAACGGGGGAGGGGCAGAGAGAGAGGGAGACACAGAATCGGAAACAGGCTCCAGGCTCTGAGCCATCAGCCCAGAGCCCGACGCGGGGCTCGAACTCACAGACCGCGAGATCGTGACCTGGCTGAAGTCGGACGCTTAACCGACTGCGCCACCCAGGCGCCCCTTAAAATTTTTTTTAATGTTTATTTATTTTTGAAGGGGAGAGAGACGGAGTGTGAGTGGGGGGAGGGGCAGAGAGAGAGGGAGACCCAGAACCCGAAGCAGGCTCCGGGCTCCGAGGTGTCAGCACAGAGCCTGATGCGGGACTCTAACCCACAAACCGCGAGATCATGACCTGAGCCCAAGTCGGCGGCTCAACCGACTGAGCCACCCAGGCGCTCCTTTGTTCTTGATGCAAAAGGGAATCCTTCTTGGGTAAGCTGGGCCCAGGAGCCAGGGCCAGACTGCAGGCAGAATTTGGAGGACCTCAGATGCTGGTCGCTCCTTACCGAATATGCCCAAGAAAGGAAAGGTTACCCACAACTCTCCAAACATCTGCCCCCCTGTTTTCCAGGACTGGCCCAACTTGCTTAATTCCTCAGTCATTTCCCCTGGAAGACGAATAGTGTCCGTGTTTGCAGAGGCCAATGTCTCTCAGCATAACCGTACAGTGCCCTGGGCAGAGGACGGGCTTGTCGAGCAGTGGGGACAGAGGGCTGACCCGAGCCCTCACTCGGGATTGTTGATCTTAGTTTGGAGATATGTAAAGTGAAAGGCTGTCTCTGGCCACATCCTGGAAAAGCTCGGCTTATCAGCTGGAGTATTTTTCTATGCAAACAAGCCTCCTGCGTACCTGCTCCTTCCTGATTAGGGTGAGAGGGGCTTACGTCCCTCCTTGGGACTCCCTCGATTCTCAAGATGTCACAGGGTATGCGTGACACAGAGCAAAAGTGGCTCCGGGAGCAGGGGTACCAGAAAGGGCCCTATGGGTTCCTAGCATCTGGGCTCCACCCCAGGGCCTGCTGGGATCCTGATGGGGAGGATGGGGGACGGACATAAAATTGTCAGGAAGAAGGAGTAAGGCAGGCAAAGCTGGTGTTGTCCTTCTTCCTACTTCCACAGGTCGTTATTGTAAGGTGGGGGGTGCGGAGCAAGGGGGTAATAGCCATGAGCAATGAGCCACTTTCTTCAGGAAGGAGCCCCTGGTAGAACTGACAAGTGTCTGGAGGGGTCAGGCTGGTATCAATATCCACAAGCTCTCACTTGGTGGTCTGGGACACAGCAGAGAGTTTCCAGTATGTTCTGAGGACAGGGGCCCCTCTTGCCCATCGGACCGTGAGTTCCCTGCTCACATCCCCCTACTCTTTGACCCCTTTTCTTTGAAGTCTGGGGTTTGATACCCTCCACCCCCTCATTCCAATCTCTGGTCTAGAATTTCTCCTCTGGCTTTTGGGCTTTGGCCCAACCTCCCCCACAGCTGAGCTCCTGGGCTCCCAAGGCTGCATCTGAAATTCCATGTTTCTGGCATTGTATCCCTTCAGCCTTGGCTCTCCCAGGCCTCCGGGATGGAGCTGCGTTCCCTCCGCCCAGTCTTCTCGCCAGAGGAGAAACATTGGGTAAGAACCAGCCCGACCCGTGGGGTCCAGGTCTGCAAATTTCCGCAAGGCCTAGAAGGAGTGGCTGAGTCCTCTTTTTAGAGACCCCATCATGGTTGCAGACAGGAAGGTATTTCTCAAAAGCTTGCTTATGATCACTGTGACTTGTTTCATTGCTCGTTGCCTTGAGATCTCGCCCGTTCTACCTCCTTCTGCTTTTTGCTTATTCACTGGCGGGAAGTGGCCAAAGGAGGAAGTGCAAGGACGAGAGACAGAGAAGGGTTGGAAGATGCGGGAGCTGAGTCGGAGCTGACTGGCTCCACCAAGGGGGGCCCGGGCAAAGACAAGATGCACGGGTTCCTGTTCTTCCTCTTCCTTTTCCAGCTTGCAGGTGAGCGGGGCCCGGGTCTGTGCTAGAGAAGAGCTTCTGGGGGCAGGAAGAAGGGGGCCCAGCAAGGGGTCCCGCTGAGAAGCAGGCTCCATTCTAAGGAGATTCTCCAAGTAGTGAGTCTGTGTGTGTCATCCACTCTATTCCTCTCCCGGGGTTTTGGTGCCCACCGTGGCCAGTGTGGAAATGTCAAGGGTGCCTTCATAAAGGAACCCCGCACAAGGCAGAAAAGGCATAATTCCTGACCACCCGGGGGCTGATAATTCCAGACGCACAGACTGATGGGCCCCTCTGGTCCCAGAGAAGCAGAGGGGCCCTGGTGGCTCGGGAGAGCCGGCGAATGCTTGCTCCTGGACTCTCACCTTTGAGAATGTGTTATGGGGGAGGAAAGAAGGGAGAGTGGAGGGGGCTTTGGAGGAAGGAAAGCGGGGCGTTGGCCAGACAGGGAGGGAGAGGTGGTTCTAGGCATTTCGGGTAGAAGGAAACAGCAGAAGTTACTGAGGGGCTGAGTCGGAGGGCGGCAGGAAACTGTAAATTGATGGATAACATTTTGATTAAAAATTAAGGGTGGGGGCACCTGGGTGGCTCAGTCGGTTAAGTGTCCAACTTCGGCTCAGGTCATGACCTCATGGTTTGTGAGTTCCAGCCCCACGTCGGGGGCTCTGTGCCGACAGCTCGGAGCCCGGAGCCGGCTTCGGATTCTGTGTTTCCCTCTCTCTCTGCCCCGCCCCCGCTCAAGTGCTGTCTCTCCTTCTCAAAAATAAGTAAACACTAAAAAAAAAAAAAAAAAAAGAAAGAAAAGAAAATGATGGGGGTTTTCTTGACATGGAAATGCTGGAGGCCAGAGGGCTCGGTGTTGGGCCTCTCTCTCGGGAGCCCCTGCCTCTCCTCTCTTGGCTTAAATACCACCTCTACCCCCATGACGCCCAATTTTGTATTGCTAGCATACATCACCCTGGACCCCAGAATCTTTTAATCAACTGCCCATTCCACATCTTCACTAAGATGTTGACATTTCAAATGTGACCTGAGCATATTTTTCCCCCTCGAATTCCTTTCTCTCCCATCTTTATGTTTAGCAAATTCCATCTTTTCTAGGTGCTGGGGCGAAACCCGGGGTTCACACATCTCTTCTGTCCTATCCTATAATGATCCTTGGCAAATGCAAGCCAGATCCTGTCTTTCCTCTGGTCGAGACCCTCCAACGACCTTCCATCCTACTCAGAGTAAAAATACAGAGACCTTCCAGAAGCTACACGGTGCAGCCCCTGGTTCTCTCACCTCCCCACCTCCCCAATCTCTGTTTCTACTCTGCTCCCTCGGCTCAACCCACTGTAGCTGCACCGGCCTCTTAGATGTTCTTTGAATGTGCTAGGTACACTGCTGCCTCAGGGCCTTTGCACTTGCGGTTCTCTCTGCCCAGAATGCTCTTCCTCAGACAGCCTCAGGCTCCAGTCCCTTGCACCCTGCATGTCTTTGATTCTCACTGAAGCCTTCATTAATAACAAACCTCATTAAAATTGCAATTCCCTTGCATTATCTTTCTCCACTGTTTGACTCTTCCTTCCCCCACCTTGAGAAAACAAACTTCAGGAAGGCAGAGATGTTTGGGCCTGAAACCATACCATCTACAGATCAGAAAAATAGTAACTATTAGTTGAGCGGCTGAATGTATCCCATGGAGGGGGCAAATATGATTGCTGTACCCCACCCTCCATATTTCTTTTTCATAGAACTGAACATTCGAGACTCTTCACATTAATTGGAGAGCACATACATTGCTCATGAGAATGTAAAATGGTGCAGCTACTTTGGAAAACAACGTGACAGTCCTCAAAATGTTAAACATGTGGTTGCCACATGACCCAGCAATTCCATCCCGGGTGTATACAAATGCGAATGTTCATGGCAACATTATTCATAATCGTTAAAAGCTGGAAACGACCTAAATGTATACCAACTGATGGATGAATGAATAAAACGTGTCATACCCGTACAATGGAACATTATTCGGCCATAAAAACAAATGAATACTGATACACGCTATAACACAGATGAACCTTGAAAACATCAGGCTAAGTGAAAGAATCCAGATGCAAAAGGCCATATATTATCTGATTCCATTCCTACGAAATTTCCAAGATACCTAAATTCATAGAGACAGAAAGGAGATTAGTGGCTGCCAGGGGCTGGGCGGGGGGAGGAGGAAGGGAGTGTGTGTGGTAAGAGTGATGGGTTTCTTTCTGGGGTGATAAAAATGCCCTGGAATTAGACGTGGCAATGGTAGCACAGCTCTGTGAATGCCCCAAGAACCGCTGAGTGGTACCCTTGAAAAGAGTGAATTGTATGGGAGGTGAGCCGCCTGTCCAGGAGCAGAGGGAAGAATCGGGAGCAGTAGATCTCTCGAGAAAAATCTCCGGGGAGCCTGAGGCATTGTGTGCCTCTGAGGCTCCAACGGGTGCTCACGGCAATCGGAGGGCCCTTTGTGATTTGTGATTCTTTTTCATGGCTGAATTTGATCATCCGTTCCATCAGTCGGAGAAATGAAAAGGATGCCTCCGAGAAGCGGTGTGTGCTCAGCGGAGAGCCGAGCTAAGTGACCCGACACAGAGAGACTCGGAGAGGGGGGAGGTGGTGCTGTAGATGGGCTGCAAGGAGCCTCTGCGAAAAGACGGCTGAGCAGACGCCTGGGGGACGAGAAGGATCCGGGGGCAGCTTTTTAGGCACAGGGAACAGCAAGCTTGAAGTCTGTGATAGGGACTGGAGTCTGGCCTGGGCAGGTCTGAGGAGCAGACGGGTCATGTGCCTTGGTCATGTGCTTCACAACAGCGCCGTGGGGCAGATTGGGAGGCTACCATTCTGTCTGGCAGAAGAACCGTGTGGGAGGAACGTGACGCGTCCAGGACCACAAGGCTGGTAAAAGGCAGAGCTGGGGTGGGTCGTAGGAATGGAGAAGGCCCACGTTGGATGCGCCCTTAGGAGGCAAATCAGCAGCGCAGCGAATGCGCATAAAAGACTGCTTCTTTCTCTCCCCGCCATCTGGAAACAGGGGAGGTTGGTGAGCAGATGTGAGAGTAGGGCTGGTGCGCGTGTGCACGCACGTGCACGCGCTTGGGTGCGCGTGACCAAGGCAGAGTGGGAACAGCGGTTGGAAGCCAGCAGGCACAGCTGGGTGCCAAGCAGCCACCTGGTGGGCGCTGTGCACCTTTGTCCCCCTTCACCAGCCTCTCCCACGGAACTTGCCATAACAAGCTACCGTTTTACCCCTCACCACTTCCCATTTCTGAAGAGTTTATTGTTGGGGCACCCGGGGTGGCTCAGTGGGTTAGGCATCCGACTTCCCCTCGGGTCATGATCTTGCGGTTCATGAGCCCGCCTCTGGCTCTGCCCTGACAGGGTGGAGCCTGCTTGGGATTCTCTGTTTCCCTCTCTCTGCCCCTCCCCTGTTCTCTCTCTCTCTTTCTCTCTCTCTCAAAAAAAAAAAAAAAAAAAAAAAAAAATCATTAAAAAAAATAGAGTTTATTGTTTTAAAGGCATACAAGAAACAACTACGAAGCAAGGTATCCCATTGGACTTTGCAGACTACTTTCTATGAGAAAGGAAGGGATTTTTAATTACCCTATATCTTCAGAGAAAAGTTAGCCCTTTTGTCCAACTTCAGCCTCGCCATGAGTGGTGGCAGTGGACAAGACTCAGGTGTGCGGGGCCCAGAGTGGAGACTGGCTGATGTCCTGTGCTGTGTGGGCGTAGGGGTCCGGTCCTGTCACTCACTGATGGTGAAGCTGTCACTTCCCTCTGGGGCCCAGCTTCTTCCTCATCTGGGACTCCTCCTCATCAGCTAGTCTGTGAGTAACCATGTCTGCTGAGGATGCTGCTCCTTGGGCCTCAGGGGTGCCTTCTGCGTCGGGAGGCTTCAGACAGCAGGGTGGGAGCTCTGCCGAGGTTGGTGGGGAGGGGGCGCCGGGACAGACGGTTCTAAGAAGCGAGTGGAACAGACAGTTCAAGAGTCAGGTCCAACACCAGTGCTCAGGTGAGATAGGCTAATGCCACCTTATTAGTTTCCTAAGGCTGCCAGATAATTTACCGCAAACTTAGTGACTTAAAACAACACAGATTTATAATGTTAGAGTCTGGAAGTCAGAGTCTAAAAAGGTGAACGGGGCTGCATTCTTTTGGGTGGCTTTGGGAGGGAATCAGATTCCTTGACTTTTCCAGAGGCTGCTGTGTCTTTGGTGTGTGGCCCCACATCAGTCTTCAATGTCCCTTCTCCTCTGGCCCTGACCCTCCTGCTTCCCTCTGATAGGGAGCTTTTTTAAAAAAAAAATTTTTAATGTTTAGTTACTTTTGAGAGAGAGAGAGAGACAGAGCGTGCGTGCATGAGTGGGGGGCGGGGGGGAAGAGAGAGAGAGAGACAGAGACAGAGAGACAGGGAATCCGCAGCGGGCTCCAGGCTCCGAGCTGTCAGCATAGAGCCCGACGCAGGCTTGAGCCCACAAACTGCGACATCATGACCTGAGCCGGAGTTGGACGCTTAACTGACTGAGCCACCCAGGCGCCCCCTCTGATACAGATCTTTGTGATGATTTGGGCCCACCCAGATACTCCAGTATAATCTCTCCATCACAAGATCCTTTATTTAATCACATCTACAAAGTCCCCTTTTGTCACGTGAGATTGAATATATTTTACAGGCTCTGGAGATTAGGATGTAGACATCCTTCCAGAGCCATTATTCTGCTTACCATGCCATGAAACAGCCCTGTCCAGGCATTATTTTTTTCCCAATCATTTTGAAAGTAATAAGTGCTCATTGTGGATACTTAGGGAAGTACAGAAAAAAAAGAAGCATTAGGAAAAATAAAAAAAACCTATGTCCCTGATCTTAATGCCCAAGGCAACCCAATGCTAATTAAAAAAAAAAAAAATATTTACTTATTTTTTGAGAGAGAGACAGAGGGCAAGCAGGGGAGGGGCAGAGAGAGAGGGAGACACAGAATGCAAAACAGGTTCCAGGCTCTAAGCTGTCAGCACAGAGCTCGATGTGGGGCTTGAACCCATGAACCTTGAGATCTGTGTTGAAGCCAGACGCTTAACCTACTGAGCCACCCAGGCTCTCCAATCCAATGTTAATTTAACATTTTAACTTATTTCCCTTCAATCTTTTTTTTTCTGTGCATATTTAAAAAGTTAGTTGAGATTATACTGTATATTAGATTTAAAAATCCATTTTAATTTCGTAGGAGGATTTTCCACACAGTTAACAGTATTTCTAAGCAAATTATCAGTGTCTGCATTACATTTTATTGAATATTTATTTTCCCAGTTGGTGGATGTTAACCATGTTTCCTTTATTTTTGGTATTTAAATAATTACGTAATGAATCTTGGTGCATAAATTTAAAAAATATTTTTAATAAAATATTTTTAAGTTTATTTATTTTGAGAGAGAGACAGAGAGAGCGAGTGGGGGAGGGGCAGAGAGATAGGGAGAGAGAACATTCCAAGCAGGTTCTGCACTGTCAGCACAGAGCCTGACATGGGGCTCCAACTCACAAACCTCAAGTTCCCGATCTAGGCTGAAACCAAGGGTCGGACACCTAACCGACTGAACCACCCATGTGCCCCCCAAATCTTTAAATTTAATTTTACAGAGAGAGCAAGCAAGCAGAAAAGATGGGAAGAGGGAAAGAGAGAGAGAATCTTAAGTACACTCCAAGCCCAATGTGAGGCTCAAGCCCATGACCCTGGGATCATGACCTGAGCTGAAATCAAGAGTTGGAGAAATCAAGAGTTGGATGCTCCACTGGCTGAGCCACCCAGGCATCCCTTGGCACATATATTTTTGTTAGCTTCTCTGTCAAATCCTAGACATATAATCACTGGAGCAAAGGGCATGATTATTTTGCTACATAATTGCCATATTACTTTCTGTAATGGTTGAACTGGTGACATACCTCCCAGCAGCTTCTCTGAGTGTCTGAATATCCATTCCACATCACCCATGTCAGCAACATAGTAGTCACAAAAACTTGGTTGATTTTATATATGAAAATGACATCACTTTAAAATGTTTTCATTTGCAAAAAAAAAAAAAGTTTTCATTTGCTAGATATTTTAATTGAACATTTCCAATTTTACTATCCATTTGAATTTCCTCTTTGTGACTTGCCTTTTCTTGCCCCTTATCATTTTTTTTTATAATGTTTACTTATTTTTGAGACAGAAAGAGAGGGACAGAGGATCCAGAGCGGGCTCTGTGCTTACAGCAGATAGCCCGATGTGGGGCTCGAACTCACAATCCTGGGATCATGACCCGAGTCGAAATCAAGAGTTGGATGCTCAACTGATTGAGCCACCCAAGCACCCCTATATATTCTTTTAAAAAAATGACTTAATCCTTTTTTACATTATTTGTTTCAAATATTTCTTGCAGTGTGCTCTTTGCCTCCCTTCAGTCTGTTTTCTGGTATGTCCAAGTGTTACATTTTTTAATATGTGGTCAAATTTACTGACTCCTCTGTGATGAAAATTTAATTTTTTAGTTTAGAAAGTGCCCCCTTTCATTCAGACATTTTTCCTTTTTTTAAAACATGTATTAATTTTTGAGAGTCAGAGCACCAGCAGGGTAGGGGCAGAGAGAGGAGACACAGGATCTGAAGCAGGCTCCAGGCTGTGAGCCATCAGCACAGAGCCCGACGCTTGGTTCAAACCCTCGAACCGGGAGATCATGGCCTGACCTGAAGTTGGATGTTTCACTGACTGAGCCACCCAGGCTCCCCTTTTCATTCAGAGATTTTATAAAGACTTCTAATTTCCTCTAGTCTAAGAAGTGATTTGCTATTTTGTGTTGACCTTCTTAGTCTCCCTATCTTTACCTACTTGGAGCATGTGGAGAGGTGAGAGGGTCCAGCAACACTTGTGCAAAACTGTCCCCTTCCCCACTTTTTTTTTTTTTTTAAATCTCCTATGGTATATTATACTCCAGAGAGTTGAAAACCTACCTCTAGGCAAATACCAATAGTACATCAATGTTCACAGCAGCATTATTCATAATAGCCCAAAAGGGAAAACAACCCAAGTGTCATCAATTGATGAACAGATAAACACTGTGTGGCCTATCCCTACCATGGAATGAAGTGCCTGCATAGGCTATACCATGGACGAGCCTTAAAAACATTACACTAAGTGAAAGAAGCCAGACACAAAAGGCCATACATTGTATGACTACATTTATACAAAATGTGGACTTCAGAGTAGAGAAGTCTGTAGACAGAATGTAGACTAGTTCTACCAAAAGAGCAAATACCAGGTACAGTGTTTCTTCTGAGGTGATGAAAATGTTCTGGAATTAGAGGTGATGTTGCAAAGCTCTGTGAATATCCCCAAAACACCAGAGTAGATGATTTAAAATTAAGAGTAAAGGGTGCCTGGGTGGCTCAGTTGGTTAAGATCTGACTTTGGCTCAGGTCACGATTTCACAGTTTGTGAGATTGAGCCCCACGTCGGGTGAGCATGAGCCCAGCTTTGGGTAAGCCCTGCTTCTCTCTCTCTCTCTCTCTCTCTCTCTCTCTCCCCCTTCACTCAAAAAAAATTAAGAGTAAAATTCATGATATGTGAATTATATCTCCATTTTTATTTAAAAAAATTTTTTAATGTGTACTTATTTTTGAGAGAGAGACAGAGACAGAGTGCGAGTGGAGAGGGGCAGAAAGAGAGGGAGACACAGAATCTGAAGCAGGCTCCAGGCTCTGAACTGTCAGCACAGAGCCTGACACAGGGCTTGGACTCGTGAACTGTGAAATCGTGACCTGAGCCAAAATTAAGAGTCGGATGCTTAACTGACTGAGCCACTCAGGCGCCCCAAGCCAGTGTTTTAAAATGGAGAGGTTCCATATAAAATCCAGATTCCTGGTTACTCTAGAAAAATTAAAAGGTCTGAAGCCACAGAGCCCACATCTTGCATGAGGAGAGTGGGCCGAAATGTACTGGGGTCTTGCTTTCGTTCAGTCATTTGCTCTCCAGATGACTTTGGCCATGGGAAGGGGGTGGGGTGGACTATGGGAAGCTGTCATTGCTCAGTGTTGACATTTTTGATTCTTGGAGATCTGTGGTTGTGCTCTTAGGTGATTTCTATGATGGATTGGACCCAGTGGAGTTTTGAAGGACAAAGATCTGTGTTGTGGAAGGTCTATTCCTTCTTTGACTGTTATTCAACTCATGAGGTCCTTGGGTTTATTGGAATCATTTGTGATGCAGGAGGCTGTGGCTCTTCCTCAGGAGGTGAGATGGGGCGGTGACAGGCACGTGGATTTGTGTTTTCCAGGCTCATCTGATATCTCGGGTCCAGAAGCGGTCAGAGGCCTGGTGGGGGGCTCACTGACGGTGCAGTGTCGCTATGTACGAACGTGGAAAAACAGCAAAAAGTGGTGGTGTCGAGGAGCCAACTGGGGAAACTGCCATATCCTTGTTAAAACCGATGGGTCAGAGCAGGAGGTACAGAGAAAAAATGTGTCCATCAAGGACAATCAGAAAAACCTCATTTTCACTGTGACCATGGAGAAGCTCAAGCAAACTGATGCGAATATTTACTGGTGTGGGATTGAGAGATACGGAATTGACCTTGGGGTCAAAGTCAAAGTGACCGTCCACCCAGGTAAGAGTATGTGTAAGTGTGGCTGTGTGCCTTCAGGGCCCACTCTGTCCTGGGCTCTAAGGTTCCTCTCCAGTGACTTCAGTGTCACTCAGAGTGAACTGTCACACAGGGTGGTTGAGTCCTGAGCTCTCTGAGAACCCGATTGACCCCTTGGGGTTGAGAGGGACAGGGCTTCTCTTAGATGCTCTCTTGGCTCCCAGCTTCTCCTCCAGGATGGGATTGAGCTTGTCTGGGCATGTGTTTCTCTGCACGGCTCCGTGCCTGAGTCTATTGCTGACAGAGATCAAGGTGATGGTCCCAGTTTCAGCCCATAGGACAAAGGGACCTCCTTCCAGGGGACCCAGAGACCCCAATTCCTGCCAATGCTTCCCTGGACTTCTGGTACCCTGAGTCCCTGCTCTTTCTGGAGTTTAGGGCCGGGACTTCATAGCGGCTATTCCCCTGCTCTGTTCCGTGCCACTCTCAGGGGGAAGGGCCCCAGCATAGTCGTGGTGGTGTAGTTGATTCCTGAGGTTCAGAATGGCCTCCACAGTGAAAAAGCTGTTTAATTCTGCTCCTGTCCTTTTTGAATAAATAAGATTGGGGAAGGCATTGGCAAAGGCCTTGTCATAGGCAGTGTGAATGTTTAAAGTCTAGCTGAATTCCAGCTGCCTTTGTCCTGAGGTAACACTAGGCCCCCTCTAATCCTTCCAGGGCCTGCTCAACATCCTCCCTGGACCTGTACCCAGTCCTGCCTGCCTCTGAGGCTGAGTATCCTAGGGGTCAGGGAGAAAAAAGCGGTCTAGGCTATAGGCCCTTCCCTTCCCACGGCCCAGCTCCAGGCTCCCCCTGGGCTCAGAGCCACGTGCAGGGCTGTGGGCAGGTTAGCAGGCTGAATAGTGTATAATCTGGTCTATGCCTAGCACCAACTACAGTGTCAACCACCAGCTCAAATGCCACCCTGTCCACAACGCCAGCAGAGACCAAAGGCCCCCCGACTGTGACCAGCCACCACTACGATGGCAGGTAAGCCAGTTCCGGTGTGCTGTTTCCTGTGGTCTGCTTGGTTTGAACTCCTCCAATGGGGGGGTGCCCTTTGCAGTCCTAGGGTTCCCCTAATTACCGTTATGGCAAGAACAGTGGTATTGATGATTTGTCCCATCTCAGGAGCACCTGACTGCTCACAGAGGGCTTTCCTGTCCATTGTCTCTTAATTCTTTGACCCTACTCACGAGGAGGAGTAGGCAGATACACATGTTCCCGTTTTATAGAGGAAGAAACAGTCTCTCTCACGCTTCTTAGTAGCCTGCCTGGCCAGTGCAGCCAAAGTGGCTTTCTAGAAGTTGAGAGGCCACTTTCCAATTCCTCCTATGCCCTCTTGACCTTGTTTCTAGATAGGCTGATCTCCTTTTGCCCGGCCTTCCTGTAGAATCCGAATGGGAGGTCTCCACTCTGTCTACTCTCGCCTGGAGTCCCTTCTTTTTCTCTCTCCCATTTGCCTTCTGTTTCAAAAGTTTCTTTCTACTAACCTTCTTTTAATAAGTAATAGCTAACAGGGCGCCTGAGTGGTTAAGCGTCTGATTCTTGGTTTCTGTTCAGGTCATGATCCCGTAGTTCATGAGATCAAGCCCTGCATTGGGCTCTGAGCTGACAGCGTGGGGTTGGCTTGGGATTCTCTCTCCCTCCCTCTCTCTCTCCCCGCCCCACTCATGTAGAATGAATTCATTCTACAAATTCTGTGACTAGTGACAAATAAGAGATAGTCTTTGTATGAGTTTGTTCAGGATGCCATGACAAAGCACCATATCTTGGGCCACTGAAACAATAGACATTTATTTTCCCACTGTTCTGGAGGCCAGAAGGATGAGATCAAGGTGTCTCAGGGTTGGCCTCTTCTTGGGGCTCAAAGGGAGAAGCGGTCCCATGCCAATCTCCCAGCTGCTGGTGTTTGTCAGCCATCTGGGGGGCTCCTTGGCTTGTGGGAGCATTAACCCAATTTCTGCCTCTGTTGTCACAGGGCCTTCCTGTGCATACCTGTGTGTGGCTAGATTTCCCTTTTGTAAGGACACCAGCCATTGGATGAGGGCCCATCCTAATCCAGTATGACCTCATTTAGACTTGATTATATCTGCAAAGATCTTATTTCCAAATAGGTCACCTTCACAGGTTGGGAATGAACATGAATTGTGGGGGTGGGGGACACTATTTGATCCAGTACAGCAGCACAAGCATAGAAGCAGGGAGACCTTTCCAGAGCTCATTGCCATATAGTTTCCATTAGGTGTCTGGACCCACCAAAACGCTGTGGAACCCTCCTCTCTTTAAATTTTTTTTTTTAATTTTTTTACCATCTCTAGGGTACTCAGGAGTGGGATTCCCAGGCTGGAAATCACAGGCCTCCAGGTCAAAAAGTGTTGGCCTTCCTGGCTTCCAGGCAGCTGGGACAAGGCCCAGAAGCAGGAGGCAGGCCAGGGTGTATGGTGTCTTTCTGTTGTTTCCAGTGCTGACTCCATTAACCTCAGCATCCTGCTTCCCCTCATCTTTGCCGTGTTGCTGCTTGTCCTGGTGGCGGCCTCACTCTTGGCTTTGAGAATGATGAAGCAGCAGAAGAAAGGTGATCAGATTCAGCTGCTGGTGCTGAGCTGGGGCTGGGCGGGGGGCGGGGTGGGGGGGAGCCGATGGCTGGTTCTGCCTCCACGTTCTCAGGGTAAATGCACCCCTCTCCTCTCAGAACCCACAAGGACCCGAGGTCTCCTGGGGTGCTCTCCAGTCCCCCCACTCCTGCCACAGCCGGGGGACTCTTGTAGTCAAGGGCGAGGGGCGGGGGGCACTTCTTTTCTCCTAGATGTATGTCTGGGGCCTAAGTTCTAAGTTTCTGTGCTCCTGAGTATCTAGGCTTTTGAAGCTAAGAACCAGGAGAAAACAACCTGTTTCTTTGTTGCCTCTAATGGGGGTGGGGTGGGGGTGGGGGGAGAATCAGGGGTAGAGGCCAAGGGGCAGAGAGAAATAGGAACCACCAGCACTGAAAGCTGGTCCATAAGGTTCTGACCTAGCTCCTGCACCCCACTCGGAGGGCAGCCTGCATGGGGCACCCGTGTACCAGGCACAGCCAAGCAACTGGAAATGCAAGGAAGGGATGGGCTCAGCTGCCCAGCAGCCCCTGGCCCACTCGAAGACGAACTGGAATTGGGTGGATCACAGGAGACGAGACAGACCTAAATCAAAGGCCATGGAGCTGGGGAGGGAGGGGTTCGGCACCCCGGGTAGCTGGGAAGGCAGGCATGACTTTGAGTTGACTCCCAAATAATGGATGATGGTGGAGACCCGGGGGCATCTTGGGCAGGACTTCCGGCAGAAGTTATATGTGCCTGCAACTGCCCCGCAGGAAACTTAACCACACGGGCACCAAGGGCTGGCAGGGCCACCAGATCAGCTGATGACAGTTCCTCGATGTGGGGAAGATTGGCGAGGTCTCCTTATTTCTCAGGTGGAGACGGGGCAGCTGGGAGAGGTAGTGACCAATGTCACAGAGTGTGTCATCTGAGGAGTCAGAATCGGAACCAGGTCTCACGTCTCTGAGTCTGGAGCTGAATCCACCTCTTATCTTCCAGATTTCTCTTCCCCAGACCCGGGGGCCCTGTGAGTCTGGAGACGGGCTTTCTGATTTTGATTGTTTTTGTCTTTTAGCTGCTGGGCCATCCCCAGAGCAGGTAAGAGAGCTTCTGAGGTCAGATCAGAGACACCAGATCGCGCCTTCCTCTCTTTCCTCATTGTCCCCGGAGCGCTGTTGTCCAAACCTATCAGACAAACCGTGTCCTTGCGCTCACGGTCCAGCTGCAGAGCCTGGGAGGATGGGATGCTGGAAACAGACAGAAGGGGGGAGGGCGGGAAGGGGGTAGGCATGGGGGCTGCAGAGGAAGCTGGGAGAGGGGGGCCCAGGGAAGCTTGGCCCCGTAACCCTCTGTGGAAGACGACCCACTTCCTCTCCCAGGTGATGCAGCCGCTGGAGGGGGACATCTGCTATGCAAACCTGACCCTACAGCCAACCGGAACCTCCCACGGCTCCTCCCAGAAGAAGGCCTGCACAAAGCCCTCCTCCTCTGCCCTGGAAAACCAGCAGGAAGTGGATTATGTCACCATGGTGTGTACCTGGGGCTGCTGTGGGCCTTGGAGCCAGATAGGCTTTCTCCTGCCCATGTGGGCACAGAGGAAGAGGGGTGGGTGCTGGGCAAAGCCACAGCCATTGAAAGACTTGCCTCTGGAGCTCCCCTCCACACCTCCCTCCTCCCCAGACTTTTGGCCTTTGGACGTGTCTCTACAGCAGTCCTTGGCACTGGAGGATGCAGAGTCCCATCAGACATGGCCCTCATGCTGGTTGGGTCACAACCCAGACAGGTCGTGACCTAGAATTCCCTGTGAAGGGTGCTGCCCTTGTCCAGAGTCGAGGGAAGGTCTTCTGCTGTGGTTGGAGCTCAGGGAGCTGGCAGAGGGAAGGCGACAGGAGCTGGAGGGTCTGGGAGGAGCCTTCAGAAGCTCTGAAGGCTCTGTTTCCCCACCTCATCCAAGGCCGCCTCCGTGCATGGGCGTAACCTCCTGCCTGCCTCTCTGACCCCTTGGGCATCTTTATTACAGGCCCCCTTTCCGAAGGAGAACATTTCCTATGCGGCTCTGTCTTGGGAGCTTTTGGATCAGGAGCCAACCTACAGCAACACAGACTTCCTCGTCACCCACGTTCCCAGAAAGAACCCTGAGGAGTCCATGGAATATAGCACCATCAGGAAGCCTTAGCCTAAGCTCCAGGCCCCCCTCTCCAACCCCACACAAGGCCTGTGAACATGTTCCTGTTTTGTCTGCTTTCTGTCCCCAGTCACTTCATGGGGACCAAATGGTGACTGAAGCCTTGGTCTGGTCCAGCTAGCGTCACTTCCAGTTCCATCTGGGTTCGGGGCCTGGTCTCAAGGGGCTTTCGAGAGGCAGACGGGAGTCTCTCTACATCCTTTTTCCTCTCACATGGCTTGGGAGGGGCTTAGGGATAGGCTCTGGAGCTGCCAAGGGAGTAATAAAGATAATGATAATAGTAATAATTAACCTTTATTTATTGCCTACCACATATGGTGGGCTGAATAATGGCCCCCAAAGTTATCTGTGTCCCCATCCCCAGAACCTGGGAACATGGCAAAGGAGCTACGAAGTTGAGGATTTTGAGATAGGCAGAGTATTCTGGATTACCCAGGTAGGCCCTAAATATAATCACAAGGCTCCTTGTAAGAGGGAGGCAAGAAGGTCACAAGAAGAGAAGGTGGCAGATGACAGAAGCAGAGGTTGCAGAGATGTGGCCAGCAGCCTCCAGGAGCCAGAAAGGGCAAGCAGTGGATTCTCCCCTGGAGCCTCTAGAAGGAGCCAGCCTGCCAACACCCTGACTTTATAGTCCAGTGAAACAGACTGTGTAGTTCTGGCCTTCAGAATTGTAGGAGGATAAATTGGCATTGTGTTAATGGAGCCAGTAAACGTGCGGTAATTTGTCACGGCAGCAACAGGAAATCAACATGCTATGTGGCGCCTTCCCTAAATGCTTTACCCGCAGTAACTAGTTTTGAGTCCCCACAACAACCCTATGAGGGCTCCTTTGTTATTGCCCCCATTTTACTGATGAGGAATCAAGGTTCAGGGAGGTTCAGTGACTTACCAAGTTTTATCGTTAGCAAGTGGATAAGTCGAAATTTGAACTTGGGCACTTCGGCTCCAGAGTCTGGAGTCGGGGCCACTATCCTGCACTGTGTCTAAGGAGGAGGGTGTGTGCGTGAGCCACTCACACAGGGACAGTTAGTGAGTATTTACAGGTGTCGGACTTCCAGTCTCTAATTAGAGTCCTGGCACCCCTCCCTCCAGACTCTGTCCTGAGTCCCAGCATGGCTCGTTGTCTCCGTGGTTACCAGCCGAGTCCAAGCAACCATCCGGTCCCCTGCCTGTCGTCCTTCTTTCCTTCTCAGCCCCAGAGTCCATTCTCCTTCCAGCAGTCAGAGTGATCTTTTAATTTTATTTATTTATTTTAAAATAATGGAAGGGGCGCCTGGGTGGTGCAGTCGGTTAAGCGTCCGGCTTCAGCCAGGTCACGATCTCGCGGTCCGTGAGTTCGAGCCCCGCGTCAGGCTCTGGGCTGATGGCTCAGAGCCTGGAGCCTGTTTCCGGTTCTGTGTCTCCCTCTCTCTCTGCCCCTCCCCCGTTCATGCTCTGTCTCTCTCTGTCCCAAAAATAAATAAACGTTGAAAAAAAAATTTTAAAAAAAATAAAAATAAAAAAAAAATAAAATAGTGGTTGAGCTCATTTATTTTTAAAAAAATTTTTAATGCTTATTTATTAAACTTTTTTTGATGTTTATTTTTGAGAGACAGATTGGGGCGCCTGGGTGGCGCAGTCGGTTAAGCGTCCGACTTCAGCCAGGTCACGATCTCGCGGTCCGTGAGTTCGAGCCCCACGTCAGGCTCTGGGCTCATGGCTCAGAGCCTGGAGCCTGTTTCTGATTCTGTGTCTCCCTCTCTCTCTGCCCCTCCCCCATTCATGCTCTGTCTCTCTCTGTCCCAAAAATAAATAAACGTTGAAAAAAAAAAATTAAAAAAGAGAGACAGAGAAAGAGCACAAGCAGGGGAGGGGCAGAGGGGGAGGGAGACACGAAATCCAAAGCAGGCTCCAGGCTCTGGGCAGTCAGCACAGAGCCCAATGCGGGCTTGAACCCACGAATCAAGAGATTATGACCTGAGCCAAAGTCGATGTCTCACTGACTGAGCCACCCAGGCACTCCAATGCTTATTTATTTTTGAGAGAGAGTGTGAGCTGGGGAGGGGGAGAGAGAGAGGGAAACAGAGGATCTGAATCAGACTCTGCACTGTCAGCACAGAGCCCGATGTGGGGCTCAAACTCATGAACCATGAGATCATGACCTGAACCAAAGTTGAATGCTTAACTGACTGAGCCAGCCAGGTGCCCCAGAGGGATCTTTTTAAAGCACAGATGTGGTCACTCACTGCTTATTACCTTCTGGTGGCTTCTTCTGCAGCCCAGGAGGTCCAGGGGATACATGGGTCCCTGTCTGCCTCTATGACCCCAGCTCCAGCCACTGTCCTTCTGACAAGATGAAGCTTGCTGTTTTCTCAGGGCATTGACAATTGCTGTGTATCTTCTTTCTGGAATGTTCTTCCCACAGATGTGTGACTAGTTAGCTTCTTCTTTTTTTTAATGTTTATTTATGTTGAGAGAGAGAGAGAGAAAGAGCACACTCATGTGGGGCCGGGGTGGGGAGGAGAGGGGTAAAGAGAGAGAGATGGAGAGAGAGAGAATCCCAACCAGGCTCTGTGCTGGGTCTTGATCCCACGAGCCACGAGATCATGACCTGAACCAAAATCAAGAGTTGGACGCTTAACCGAGTGAGCCACCAAGGCACCCCAGACTAGTTAGCTTCTTTGTACCATCACATCTTAGCTCACATTGTCCCCTCCCAGAGCAGCCTTCTCTGACCACCCTAATGGCAGTAGTCCCTGCCACCACCCTTAATATCTCCCCATTGCCCTGTTTTACCTCCTTCATAGCGGGTACTGCTTTATGAAATTCATTATTGGCACGTGGGTTTATTGTTTCTCCCTCTCAGCTAGGCTCTAGGCTGCCTGAAGGTGAGGGTTTTGTCTCATTTACTGCTGTATCCCCTGTGCATAGCAGGTCTCCTACATGGCGGGTTCTTGAATGTTTTTATGTTGCCTTGAACGAATAAATAATGTGATGGTCCAGATGTGGGAACACAGGGCAAGCTTTCAGGAGCAGGGACGCAAGTATCTGTCATTCTAGGAAGGGCCACCTGGGCAGCCCAAGGAATTTCAGGATCAAACTCCCAGAATCATGAAGTGGAGAGATTTCTTTCATCCTCCTGAAGCCAGGGGAAAGAGGATTCCCTATGATTCCTCCTGACTGCAGGACAAAGGCCTATTACTTCACTTAGGTCTCTTTTGGTGGAGGCTGGGATGAAGCATCAGGGAGAGGAGTCACAGCTTGGGAAGAAATGATGAGCTATGCCTGGGGTTACAGGCAGTTGCCCCCACAGGTACAGGGGCCATAGAATTGTTTAGGGGCCGCTATTAATGACCGGGGGTTGCCTGACTTCCCACAACCACAGACACCTCAGGTGGTGCGGGGGGAGGTAGACTTGGTGGATGCCCCTCCCAGCATGTGTGGCTCTCTGCTCCTGTTCCCACTTCCTGAAAGATGATTGATTCCTTAGAACTTCAAGAGCTGTACCATCCTGGGGATATTTGCAGAGCCCGGACAAACTTAAATATTACTGGACTGGTCATTGAAGCTTGTTGGGTTAGTGAGACTGTTTTTGACCCAGCCTACTTTAATTAATTAATTAATTCAGAGACAGTGCAAGTGGGGGAGGGGCAGAGAGAGAGAGGGAGACACAGAATCCGAAGCAGGCTCTAGGCTCTGAGTTGTCAGCACAGAGCCCGACGTGGGTCTTGAACTCATGAACTGCGAGATCATGACCTGAGGCAAAGTTGGACACTTAACCCACTAAGCCACCCAGGTGCCTCTGACCCAGCCTATATTGAGATTTACAGAGCAGGAGGTACCTACAGAGGGATTTTTAAATGGAAGAGCTCAAAGCAGAGCAAAACCAGAGTGAGTCGAAGTATAAGAATAACAGAGAGCCTTGGGCCAGTGCATTTTAGCGATTGTGCATAACGTGGCTTTATTGCTGAGTTTTTAGGCGGTCAGCACCTCACAGAACTTAATAAGTACATGGTTATTCTGGATAGTGAGGCACTCATCTTTTCTGGTAATCTATCACAGACACCAATTAGTGTGCTGGCACTTCTGACACAAATCTAGAAACCCAGGGAAGTTTAGAATTCAGCTCAGTTTGATTTGGTTGGAGGAATCTGGTTGCTTCTGCTTTCATCTTGACGGTAGGTATGGGCTGGAGATGGAAAGTTCTGGCAGCCTAGCTGAACTGAGGAAAGGTAAATCCACTTAGATCCACTCTGATCACTTTTAATTGCCTTATTCAAGCTTCTGAAAAGGTGTCTGTCGGATATATTGCTGGAGATAATGTTTTAATCTGAAATTCCAGCCATCTGGGTTGGTGGCTGTCTGAAAAGGGACCTTCTCATGTCCTGAGAGATGGGGTTGGCTAGCTCATGACATCTGGGAAAGCTGTCCTGTCCAATGTACATTCTGCAGCTGACTGGTGGTCCTCATGGGAAACATTCGGGTTCTTGGGGTTTGGGTCATGACTGCAGGGATCTGCCCTGCCTGCAGCCCAATTTGTTCAAGCTTGAGCTGACGTTTAGAGAGTGCTTGGGGGAAGTACTTGGGGTGGTGGGGGGAGAGGGGAAGCAAACACATGTAAGAGGTTTGAAAGGAAACCGTTTCATAATGTTTATAGATTGGTATCCTGGTATTGTCTCAGCCATATCCGGCTGCTCCTTAAAGAATTTGTTAAGGCAGATTTTGGGTGTCGGACTAGCGCCTTTACTGCAAGAGTGAGGAAGTTCAGATATAGTTCCTCTGGTTTGAGTGAGAGTGACATGTGCCATTTTTGCTGTATGGTTTCCAGGAAAGCACATTCTGTTAAGACAGATTCCAAGATATTTAACCACTCGGCTTTGACTGAGTGCCTAATTATTTATAGCATGTTCTAAAGTTGCTGGGGTTTCCCTCTTTTGGTTTTTGAATTATTAATGTTTAAAGATTCCACAAATTATAGGGTTTGGACAACCTTCTTTTGAGAACTGTATGCATATTACTGGCTTTCAGGAGACACAACCTTTTTGAGAGTCGATTGAGAGAGAAAAATATACGGGGCTGGTAACTTTCAAAATACATGATTGGGGGAGGGTGCCTGGGGGGCTCTGTTGATTAAGCGTTCTCTGTTGATTAAGTGTTCGACTTCGGCTCGGGTCATCATCTCACGGTTCGTGGGTCCGAGTCCCGCATCAGGCTTTGTGCTGACAGCTCAGAGCCTGGAGCCTGCTTTGGATTCTGTGTCTCCCTCTCTCTCTGCCCCTCCCCTGCTTGTGCTCTGTCTCTCTCTCTCAAAAATAAATAAACATTAAAAAAAAAAAAACCCAAACCCCAAAATACATGATTAGGGTAAGTGTTGGATTGAAGTGACGCTGAAGCTTACCTTTGCATGACACCTTGAAAGTAGAATTCATAGCCACTTAGCCTTGGAAAGGCCAAACTACTGGAATAAGTTGATATCATGCACCAACAATTTTTTTTTAGATTGGGAGGGACTATTATTGTGGTCAGCCTTTTATTTTACCAAGTAGGTACAGTCTTTTCCAATGTAAATGGAATTGGTAATTGATCAGATTGTTGAAACTGTTGGTTAAGTGAGGGAATTGTAAAGAAATATATGCTTCCTTTAAGGGACTTCTTTTCTACTTAAGATATCTAAATGTGTAGTAATTTACTAGTGTTCTGATGTAGACCTAAGCCTTTTCTTTGTTTACTTGCGGGTCTCTTGAAAGAAGGGTTCATTGCTGTTTCTGCACAATGTGTTTCTGCCCACATTGTAGTGTCCTGGAGCCCTTGTTCCAGTTTCTCGGACATGGAGCAAGACATTGTAGACACTTATGAAGCAATCGGATTGAGAAACCTTTCTTTGTTTTTATGTTTTTCCTCCCAATATTTTATAATTCTCTCACTCATTCTGAATTTGGTGGCATTTTTTTTAATGACATGCTTTTATTGAGTCTTTCCAAAGCATTCAATCTGTTTTTTTTTTTTTTTTTTTTAGAAATAGCTGGTTTTTTTTGTTTTGTTTTTTTGCTCACACTCATTTCACTGGTCAATATCTTTTCTGTTTACACTTTTAGTTGATTACTTTATACATGGATTAATTAGCTGACATAATTATAACCAATGTGTATGATTGACCATGAGTTTGAAGGTTTTTGGCTAATCTAATCTACGGCTAACCTAATCTTTGGTTAAGAGAGGGTTTGGTGAAGAAAGTTTCTACTAAATTGTTATGATCCTAATTTCATAAAAGAATGGACATTTGAGCACCCCCAAGCCAGAATAGTAGGAAGGTTTCCCAAGAAAGAACAATTGATAGCTTTCTGCCAATACGATGTGTGTAATTGCCTACAAATTGACTGATACTTTGTTCAGGATGGTGCTCACATGTGGGCTAAGGGCTGGCAGACACTGATCTTATTCACATTGGACATGTTCTCTGTACATGAACTCTCTCTGCTGCATTCCAGGGGTTGTGGCCTAGGGTTCCCCCCAAACCCCTAGTAATCCTACTCATCTGGATGCTGACTAAGGTTGTTGTTTATGAGGGCCCCATGGCCCTCCATCAGTTGGGAAGAGGGCCCCTTGACTCAGTCCAATTCCGCCTACTCAACACAACCCCTTTCCCAAAGCAGCCCACTGTGAACCACAAACTCACATGGCCCTGTCTTGAGGGTGTGTGGTTCTTGCAACAAGAAAGGGTGATTGATGCTCACCTGCTGAAGGAATCACTGAGGACAAGTTCAGAATTAAGGAGGAGGTTAAGACTTTGTTCCTAAGGGTCACGAATAGAGAAGAGACATTCTAAACCTTTGTGTCATAGAATATCTACTTCAGTAGAGAGGAGGTGTTTACTACAGGTTCCAGAATAAAAATTCCATCCTGGGGGGTTTCTCCCACATCCCTCTCCATCACCTTCCTGTCTTCTGTGATACAAAGCCAGATGTCCTCAATTCTGTTTTTTACTAGCTTATTGCTTCATTTTAAGTTATAAAGTATTTGATGAGTCTATATAATGTGTGTATGTGTTATAAAGGATAATGAAACAAACACCCATGTACCCGCCCTCCCCCCCCCTACTGAAGAAATGGTCGCTCATTATTTGGCTTCTTTTTTTCCTTCCAAGGAGGGAAGCAAACATACCTTACCTTAGTCCTAAGCATTAGGTAGCTTAGGGGTCCCACACAGCCCTTGGCCCACTCTCATTGCCTTATGTTAATTAGCAAGGTGGTCAGGTGAGTTGGTCTGCATTATGTAGTATTCTGTACTAAACTGACAAATTGATGCCACTTTTCTTATTTTAACATTATTTTTCTCCCCCAATAAAACCAATGCCCAATTGTGCCTTTATGTTATTTAAGAATCTGGCAATTGGTTTGCCATTCTGACAGCAGCCACATAGAATTTCCTTCTGGTATTCCCACGTAGGATGCTGCCCTCTGTCAAGGGTAGTGAGGGTTTCTGTGACAAAGAGGCAAAAGGTCTCAACCGCTGGTCTCAGCCATGGTGCCCAGTGCCAGCCCACTGGTCATTGGAAAGAGTTGCAAAAGTTCAGATGATGACTTCATTTCAAAATTTCACACAGCCTTTGCAAGATTAATAATGAGCCAGAAAAGCAGAAGGACTAAACCCCAAAGACCTCGTGATCTCCCACCAACTCCTGGCAAGTCAAAGTAGAATGGGTGGAGAGGTAAAGTGTTTTATCTTAAAACACAGTGAGACCTGAGAACAGAAGAAGGAGAAACACGAGGTAAAGTGAAGGAGAGGCTTCCCCGGAGTGGTGTTGGTGTAAGTCTAGGCTTGCTTTCCTGGGGTTGCTATCCTGCAGTTGGGTTTGGTGGAGGCAAATCCCTAGGAGGTAAAGTTGCTTGGCTCCTTTGCCCTTGAGACCCAGTTAATGGTTATTCACTGCAGTAGGCCTACTTTCCAATAGCATCTGGGCAGGTCTGGAGGCAGTCTTATCTGCATTGCGAATGAATGTCCCCCACTGGCATTGACTCTGCTTTAGTGTTTGTCCTGGGCCAGGCTGAAATTGTTACCAGGGCTGCACTAGGATGGCAGGAAGTCAGCATCAGAAGGGGAAGCTACCAGTTCAAGCCTTCCTTTCCCTGAGAATCCCAGGGGTCCAGGGAGGGCCATGCCGGCATGCTAATGGGGAAGAATTCAAGGTCTGGGGTTAGACACCCTGGGGATGGGGTTCTGTCTTTTACTTGCTGAGTGGCCTTGGACAATCATGAAATGTCTCTCAGGGTCCAATGACTTCTCTGCCTAACAGAGTTTAACCAAAGTGCCACAGCCTATGTCCTGTGATTTCAAAGTAACCAAAGTAACCTTCTGGTTCCCACTGTGGGACCTTGGGTCCCCACCAATATCCCTCCAGCAGATCCCAGCTATCTCTGAGAAGTCTCACGGGGCTAGCACCCACATGACCCATAGAAGTCTCCTTCAAGGCTTTCTTACAGCAAAATGTTAGCATTTATTTATTTAAATGTTTATGTATTTATTTTGAGATAGAGAGAGAGCATGAGTGGGGAAGGGGGGGAAAGAGAGAGAGAGAGGGGGAGAGAGAGAGAGAGAGAGAGAGAGAGAGAGAGAGAGAGAATCCCAAGCAGGCTCCATGCTACCAGTGCAGAGCCCAGCATGGGGCTCAATCTCATGAAACATAAGATCATGACCTGAGCAGAAATCAAGACCCAGATGCTTAACCAATTGAGCCACCCAGACGCCCCCCAAATGTTAGCATCTAGTAAATATGAATGGTGATACATGGGCATTTCCTTTTTGTTATGATATTCTCTGTACCTTTTGATAAGCTTCAACATTTCAGAATTAACAACAGATTTTCATGTGTTCATACAATGGAATACTATGTAAGCATTAAAACTAATGAGGGTGAAATGAACAACGCCCTGAACAACAGTGGGAGGGGGGGTGTTAGGAGTGCTGACTCCTGTGCAATTGAAAATCTGCATATAACTTTGACTCCCCCAAAGCTTAACTACTTAGTCTACTGTTGACTGGAAGCCTTACTGATAGCACAGCTGATTAACACTTATTTTGTATGTTATATGTATTACATACTGTATTCTTTCAATAAATAAGTCAGAGAAAAGAAAATGTTATTAAGAAAATCATAAGGAAGAGGGGTGCCTTGGTGGCTCAGTTGGTTAAGTGTCCGACTTTGGCTCTGGTCATGATCTCACGGTTTGTGAGTTCGAGTCCTGTGTTGGGCTCTGTGCTGACAGCTCAGAGCTGAAGCCCACTTCAGACTCTGTGTCTCCCTCTCTTTCTGCCCCTCCCCCACTCATGCTCTGCTCTCTCTGTCTCTTAAAAATTAATAAATGTTAAAACATTTTTTTAAAAAAGGAAAATCATAAGGAAGAAAAATGCCAGAGTGGACTATATGATATTTATTGAAAAAAATCTGCATGTTAATGCACCTGTGCAGTTCAAACCTGTATTGTTCAAAGGTCAATCGTATATACATACTTTAGAGAGCAATTCCATTTTAATATAAGGTACATGTTTTGAAACAGTGGCATCACAGATAATTTTTTCTTTGTTTTGCATTTCTCAAATTTTGTAATTAGACATGTGTTAATAATAATGGCTCTTGCAGTTAACCAATAGCCACCAATAGAAGTTGACTATCCAACCCAGTGCTCAAGTCACAAACACAAGCCTCATTTACTTCTTCCCCAGACCTATGTGGGGAAGCCACCTACCCCAAGGTTCCCAAGGCTGGAACCTTGCCTGTCCACTTTTGGGTGTTCTGATCTGCCTTCCACACCATGCTTCCTGCTGCCCGTTACCCTTGCAGATTGCTCTGGACCTGGGTACCACCATTCCTCGCCAGTGAATGTCACTGGTGACACAGTGACAGCATTTGGGGGAGTACTGATCACCCCTTTGCTATTCTGCCCAGAGCATGAGATAACCCTTCTCTGGCTCTTCATGGCTCATCAGAAACCAGTCATGGAGTGAGACCAAAAGAAGAGGATGCACCCAAGTCAATAGCTCAGAACTACTGCACAGACCAGGGTTCAGACCCTCCAGGGGTTCTTACTTGACAGCGGTAACAGTTACGTAATCTGGGGTCCAGCACAAAATGAAAATACGGGACTCCTTGTACAAACATATTGAGATGATCTCAAGATAGTGACAGCAGGGTATTAAACTAATCACAGGGCCCTTCCAAATGTGGAGCCCCAAGTGACTGTCCAGGTGGCACACCCACAAAGCCGGCCTTGTTTGGAAGGCTTCCATATCACTTCTCAACTGCTTCCACGTGACCATAGACTACTCTTGCCTTACTCCCACTGGAAAAATTCAGGCGTCTTCACACCAACTGACCCTGGTCCCAAAACCAGGAGGAAGAACTTCCCCTCATTCTAACCTGAGGCTTGCTTCCTGTGTCCTCATCTGCTGTCCCTGCATCGACCTCCTCCTGGGGCAGTTGAAAGTTGGGTCATCTGTTTCCTCTACAGGACAGCCTACGCCCACTCATAGGGTGAGGTCTGGCTCCACAGTCCCAGTAAGCCAATTGGTTTATAGGGTGACATCAGTTCATTACCTAAGTTTGATTGTTAATAACCTAAGTCTGGGTATCCAGTCTTAAATGACACCATGTATGGGACACAGTCCAGTTTCATGGGGAGAGTGACAAGTTCAGCTCAGTTCTTTTTCAGTCACTTTTCATTAAAGATTTGAAAATATTGGGACCCAGCCTTCCCCAGGATTACCATGGAGTCCTAAGTTGCTTTTTCATGACTAGTCTATAGCTAACACACCCCCATTTTCTTTGGAAACCACTCTCTTCCACTCGTGGTCAATAGGCCTTGGATGGGACCGACTCCTCCACGTGACCCATTTCAGTCCAATGAGCATTAGATATAGGACTTCATTGGAAACTAGTAGCTGTGAGGATGTGACCTGCACCTGCTGACAGTCATGTGACCCCACAAGAAACCTACCTGTGAATAAAGCTAAGTTAGAGGGTAGAATGTTGATAGAGACAGATGCCATTGTCTGAGTCCCTGGATCCAACTAAACAGCATCGCCAGGCTTCGCACTTACACAAACCAATGAATTTTCTTTTCTTGTTTAAGGTGGTTTGACTTGGGTTTTGTCACTGTCCATCTAAATGATCCTGACCACAAGAGTTCTCTGTTTACAGACAACAATGAAACCTGGGTGGCTTATGCTCAGGGCTGTGGAAATCAGATGAGATAACTTATATGCAGGTGTTTTGCAAACTGTAAAAGGCTATTTGAATGGAATGACCAAGGAAGTACAACTGGTGAGTGGCATAGCCAGGACAAAACCTAGTTTTTTTTTTGATACCGCAAGCCCCATTGTCTTCTTTAGCTAATGAGCTGCCTCCTGCTCTAAGCAAATCCGTGAGCAGGCAGGTGGTGAACAGGGCAGGGGGTGGACAGGGCAGCGAGTGGGCCAGACAAGCAGGTGGTGGTCAGGGGCTACTCTGTGTGGCCTTCTTTGTGTTTGTGGTGCTGCACTATGATGTCTGGAAGAGACCCTGCTCCTCAGGTATGCGGGAGTGAGGATCTCTGAGGGCATGACTGCAGAGCTTACCTGACCCCTTGCCTCTGTCTGTCCCAAGACTCCCTTCATGGACAAACCCGTCATCCCCAGGGGTCGGTCAGAGCTCTGGCAATTTTGAGTTTGACTGGATGTTTATTGGCTCAGATGTTTGGCAATGTTTAGGGAGGGGGTGCCAACTCTGCTGCTACTCATCTGACTTTGCCAAGCTTGGGCCATGGATCTTTACTGCAGGCACTTCTCAGAGGTACACTGGAGAAACCCTCCCTGTCTTGGACATGGACTGGAAGGGATTCCTATCTTTGGGGCCCAGGGCCATTTTGACCTTCAGCATTGGGACCCCCTCCTGGAGCTTTGAAATTTATAGCCCTTCAGATCAGCCCCTGAGCCGGGACTCAGAACTTGGTAGTCTGAGAGAGCTGCAAGCATTTGACCCAGGGGCTGACTTTCCACCACGCGAGAACAAGGGGTCCATGACCTTTAAAAAGTCTTCATAGACACTGAAGTCCATGTGTCATATTGGGCAAAGGTCAGATGGGGCCTGAATCATCTCTGTGCCAGCCCATTGACCCGCCCCATCTGCCACACTCAGTTCCTTGGGGGTTGGGAATGGGCCCTGTTCCTGGGTGCTCAGGAACACATGATACCCAGCAGAAGTTTGTTGAATTCATTCTCAAGATTCTCAACAGTGACGTCCAGTTTCAATGGGGGGCATGTGGGATGGGGCAGTGGTAGGCTATGGAGAAATGGCCCCAATCACCTTTTTCTTCTTTCATGGTCCTCTCCCTTGAAGCCCAAATCCCTAAGGTCCTGACAAGGGCACTGAGAAAGATGGAGGCAAAGATATAAGATGACAACTGTTGGTGTGTCTGATGGGGCCTCTGGAAGAGGGAGCATCCCTACCCCTTTGCCCCCAGTCAGGCCGAGTCCTGGGCATTCTCAAACTCAAAGGCAAGTAGTTCCTAAAGGAGTGCAGGGAACGAGGTCTGGAGAGAACAGCATGCCCCTTCCCCCCATACCAGGAATAAATATAGCCAGGGAGGTAGGGGTCAGGGTAGAGAGGACCTGAGGAAGAAGGGGCCTCAGGAGTTGCACGTTCAAGCTGTGTTCATAGCGTCACCAGCCATCAAACCATATCAGCCTGATTTCATTAAACATCTGAACCCTCCAAGTCTCCTTCTTTTTCTGGATTTCATGCTTAGCAAACAATCCCGAGATAATGTGGCTTGGCATCTAGAACAATACATGAGTCTTGACGAGCCTGCCTGGAGAGATGGATCCACTCTTGAGTGAGTGAGCAAAAGTGGGCTCTGATCCTACAGAGCTGGGGGCTACACGCTGGACCGCTGCCAACACCCTAAATGAGGACACTCTGTGACCCCCTCAGCACAGCTCTTTGCCCTCTCCTGACCCTATCCCAGTGCATGTCCAGCTGTCTAAGGTTTGAATCGGGGCTCTGCCACTTATTAGCTGGGTGACCTCAGGTAAGTTTCTTGTTGTCTTTCTGCCTTGTTTACTCTTATTTATTTATTTATTTATTTCATGTTTATTTTTTGAGAGAGTGCGTACGCACACGTGTAAGTGGGGGAGGGGCAGAGAGAGAGGGAGACACTGATTCCAAAGCAGGCTCCAGGCTCTGAGCTCTCAGCACAGAGCCCGACGCGGGGCTCGAACCCACAAACCGTGAGATCGTGACCTGAGCCGAAGTCGGACACTTAAGCGACTGAGCCACCCAGGCGCCCCATTGTTTCTTCATCTATAAAATGGGATTAAAATGAGGGGTGCCTGGGTGGCTCAGTCGGTTGAGCGTCCGACTTCGGCTCAGGTCACAATCAGGTTCCTGGGTTTGAGCCCTGCATCGGTCTCTGTGCTGACAGCTCAGAGCCTGGAGTCTGCTTTGGATTCTGTCTCCTTCTTTCTCTGCCCCTCCGTTGCCTGTGCTCTGTCTCACTCTATCTCTCAAAAATAAATAAATTTAAAAATAAATTTAAGATGAGATTAAAATGGGGTTGCTGTAGGATTGAATGATGTAAGGTCCTTAGAACAGTGCCTGGCACATTGCTTTATAAAGGGTCTGCTGTTATTATTTAAATTTCTACAATTCCTACCAACTGTGACCTTGAGCAGTGACTTTATTTTTTTCCGTTTCACCTCCATTTCCCTATTTATAATATGGAATTAATAATAACCCTTACTGGAAAAAGCATGTGGTAAGTATTAAGTCTCACAGCATATGTTAAAGTATTTTGTAAACTATAAAATGCTCCACAGATGAATCATGCGTTAATTTTTATCATTTATGATTAACAATTATTAGTCTCACTGGGTCCCTCCAGATGATAGTGCAGAGATGATTTTGTACTTCTCTGTTCCCAACCTCATGACACCTGACAAGGGGAGCAGGAGAAGGGAGAAGAATCTCAGGAAAGACTGTCCCCTACAGAAAACGAGGCTCCTGATGGGCTGGAGGGGGGCTCTGCCTCATCTGGGCTGAGTCTTTACCAGCAATGCCATTTTTTCCGAGGGTTGAGGGCTTCTCAGTGTGAAGCTGGGAGGGGCTGGAAGAGGCAGGGTGCTACGTTCCTGACAGTCCCCTGGAGGTTTGCTCTGATACATGGCAGATCTGCTTTATAGTAAGCAGACTTTCTGGGAGTGGTGTGGATGCAAAATTCAAATAGCAAGGGAGGAGGAAGGGGGCAGGAGGAGGAAGGGGAGGGGAAAGGTTTGCTTTGCCTTTAAAAGGCCCTTAACAACAAAAGAGGAGGAGGGATAGAGACCAAGAACACATTATCACTGGCCCTGCCTATACCTTGTGAAAGGAGGGGTGTGTGTGTGTGTGTGTGTGTGTGTTGGTGGCAGCCAGGGGCAGAGGACTAGTTGTTCAAGACCCTTAAAAGTATGCCATTTGCAGGGGCGCCTGGGTGGCTGTCGGTTGAGCATCCGACTTCTGCTCCCACATCTCGCAGATTGTGGGTTCGAGCCCTGAGTCAGGCTCTGTGGTGACAGTTCAGAGCCTGGAGTCTTCTTTGGATTTTCTGTCTCCCTCTCTCTCTGCCCACCTTCCTCTCTCTCAAAAATAAATAAACATTAAAAAAGCATCCCATTTTCAGAAACACAAAGCATTCAATAGCACCCTCATGTAGATGGATCAAAACTGTCTGCCTCTAAGCAGAAATACAAATAAGGAGGGAGGGAGCAGACTTTGGCATCAGGGTCAGTGAGATAGGAATCATCCGTTAGGGGATTCTTGAGTTCTGCCTGTTTAAACGATTATTTTCATAGGACCTTGTTACCTCGAGGAGCAGGGTGAGGTCTGGGGAGGTTTTGACTGGTACAGTTAGTTAAGGGTTAAGATTTCCAGATCTGTTGTTGGCTGTTGGCTTGGAGCTCTCACTTGGCCCCAGAAAACCTCCTCTGGTTGGCCGGTGGGAGGCTGGTCCAGGGCCACTGTGGACTGGAGAAGCACAGTACTTGAATGCTGTGCAAGTTGGCAAAGGAGCCGTGGGCTCCATTCTCACTTGCCGTCTCCAGGGACTGCTTCTCTTGCCCGAGAACGGGAGGCCAGAAGCAAGGAGCACACTGGGATTCGTTTAGAGCCACTTCAGTTTTCCTGTTTAACAGTTTCCCAGCCTGGTGCTCACCTCTGGCTGTTTACTTCCAGCAAATCTGGGTTTCCTGCCCACAAAATGAAGGAAGTCAAAGCCACTCCCCAGAACAGCTTCTAGGAAAAAAATGTTAGTGGACCAACACTGGTGAGTCCTAGATATTTTCTCACAAAAGACACCAGGAAGCCCAAATTAGAGGGAGGAGTACTTGGGGAGGGAGGCCTGAAGAGTTTGGAAAATGGCTTTGAGATATTGGACTGAGTCACCATCATTTCCTGCTGAGGTTGTCCAAGAGAACCAGCCAGCACCACTCCCCAAGCCAGCTGCCTGCTCTGGGATCTGGGCAGGACAGACAAATTGGTCAAGGGAGTCTCAGACCTGCCAGAGATCCTCAGTGACGTAACACACACTTCATTTATTTATCTGAAAGCGGCCAGAGCCAGCAAGAGAGGAAAACAGGCAAATGGAAACATTCTAACAGGGAACAGTTAACTTTTACTGGCTTGTTTGTTTGTTCCTGAGCTGAGGATGGAAATCGGGCGGGGCTGGAGCTAGTGCTCTGGCTTTGGTTTTACTTTTTTTTTTTTTTTAAAGAACCCCTCCCCCTCCCACCACCGACACTACCTCATTGAGGTACAATGGACTCATTTTGAAAGTAAAATCTCCTCACCTATGGGTACAGGTTTTCCTGTGGAATCAGATTCTTTTACCATAACATTGTTTAAGTGAAAAAAAAAAGAGAAGGATAAGGATAAAGGGTGTGGAAATCACAGGATGAACAGTAGACAAGAAATGTGAAGGAAAAGTACAAGTGAGGAGGGGGGTACTGGAGATGACCTCTTGGCTTTCTCACTCAGCTAGAAGAGTTAGAGCAGAGTCTGAGAGAACGGAAATCCCTTGTAAGACACAGACGTTTTGTCCTTATTTCCCTGATAGTTCCATTTTTTTCCAACAAGGACTAAGCCCTGGATGAATGGATGGACATTCCACATCTTTCTTCCCCCTTGGTCAATAGTCTTTCTGAGATGCTACAGAGGAGAGTGACTTTGGCTTAGCAATGATTTGCCCCTCCTGGAACAGGGTTAGCATGTGGGTGTGCATCAGAGTGCTGGTGGTGGCGAATTAGGAAGTGAGTCTCTTTGTCCTGATGCACTAGCATCTGGGGCAAAGCTCCGTGCTTCATTTTCCTAGAGTTCATGTTAAGGCTCTGGCACAGCAAGAATCCAATCCGTGGGCTGTTCCTGAGTTTCCAAGCCTCACCATTGGTCTCGACCGCTCTCAAGACCATACTGGTAGCAAGAGAGGGCTAGGAGGTCTCTCAGTGAAAGAGAGGCAAGGTTGTTCACATGTTTTAAATTATTTAGTTGCATCAAATATTCAGATTTGTGAGAATAATAGCAACTCTATTTAAAAACTCCAAGCATGTGATGGATGAACTCAATGTTTCCAAGCAGTTCCCAGCTTCCAGCCCACACTCCAGGAATATTCTAAGAGTTACTCAGGCTCATCTGGGTCACCCTCTAACTCTTGGGACTAGCTCAAGTGCAGGTACCATCCAAGGCTGATGATATTTGGCATATGTTTTCCATATAAGTGAATTTTAATGAGAGGTTTTGTTGTGCCCCATGCTTCACCTCCCAGAGAAAGGAAATATTCAGCCTAGAAAATCAGGGCTGGGTCACATGGAAGCCTTGATGAGTGAGTGAGGTGGGTGTGTGAGCTTAAACCCATGGGACTGTGCCCGTGAAGAATGTGTGTGTGTGTGTGTGTGTGTGTATGTGTGTGTGTGTGTGTTTCTGTTTATAGAACTGCCGTTCTTCTTACAAAGATTCATTATTTTAGGTGACACTCCATGTGACACCTACTGAAGTTGCTCTGGAGCCCGAGATATATGCCCTAAAAACAACCACCATGCCAGAGAAATACATATTTACATCTACATATTTACATTATATTATCTAACATCTTCCTTCAAAAGACAATAAGCCAGGTATTATTATTCCCATTTTATAGATAAGAAAAGTGAGGCTCACAGATGTCATTCAAAGTCATATCAAGGTCTGTTTGATTTCAAGCCTGGGGTTTCTATCCACCATACAGCAATGTGTCTTCTCTAGCAAGTTTTAAAAACTATCCTACATAAAATCTGGAAGTCCTGTCAAAACATTAAATGATACTTTCCCCTCTGTAAAGGTAACTTCTGGAGAGGCGAAGGGAGAGTATGTGGAAAGGTGTGTGTGTGGGATTCCTGGGAAGCTGGCAAGGTTCTGTCTTTTAATCTTGGTAGTGGTTGCACAGAGGTGCTCACTTTGTGGTAATGCATCAGGATGTACACATATGATTTGAGGTTTTCTTGTGTTTGTTATACTTCAATAAAAACTTGATCTTAAAAATCATTCTTTCTGGCAACTAATGTTGGAGGGGAACTCTGCTTCCCATGGCCAATATGTTCTAATGAATCAACAAGAATTTCTTGGACTCTATTATATAGCAAACCTAAGCATAATACAAGTATGTTTATTCCCTGCCCTTTTACATAAAGGTTCTTAGGTGGATCACATTAAAAAATCATTCACAATAATAAAATCACATTAGGAGGAGGTGATCAGCATTATATGAAAAGGAAACTTTCTATACATACATTACTCTGTCGGTTACCGGAAGGTTTGAGTGCAGCATCTGCTGTCAAGATGCTCACAATCAAGCTGAAGAAACCAAGCATTCACAAGTACTAAGTAGACATTTGTCTTCAAATATATCGGAAGTTGTCAGAACAGGTTCTCTCCCAATTCGGTGGTAAATAAACCCAAAGGAAGTGAAGTTCTTGTGGGCTACATCCTATATTTCATATGTGGGTAATTGAGGTGGAAAAAGTCACACTAAGCAATAATTTGACAACTTTGACTTCCAAATCTTAAAGCACCAACATGAGTATTTACATCTTTATAAGATGTTTTAAACTTGGAGAGACTCATATATCTAATTACCAGGATGCTATTGTAATTGATTTGTAATTATGTGCCTTTGCTTGAATGCACATTCTACTGAGGCTAGATTCACAACCTTAAAGAATTACATCTTACTCTAGTTTACTTCAGACTGTAACTGATTTAAAACCTCCTGGCTGGGGTAGTTGTTATACATCTCTCTCTTTCTCTATACGTTTAGGGGTTCAGGGATCTGGAGGGAGAAGTCACGTGGACTATTTAAATTTACAGATGCACTTCTGTTAGTTGATTTTCCTTCACTTGTGTCAGAAATAGCCAGTGTGGGGGCACCTGGGTGGCTCAGTTGGTTAAGCGTCTGAATTTCGCTCAGGTCATGATTTTGTGGTTTGTGAGTTCGAGCACTGTATCAGGCTCTGCGCTGATAGCTCAGAGCCTGGAGCCTGCTTCAGATTCTGTCTGTCTCTCTCTCTCTCTTTCTGCCCCTCCCTTGCTCACACTCTGTCTCTTTCTCTCAAGAATAAATAAACATGAAAAGAAGTAAATAGCCAGTGTGATGCAGGCCCATTCGTCTGAAACTTTACTGTGCATATTTATTTCCTAAGGATTGTTTTAAAATACAAATTCAAATAGTAGGTCTTGGGTGGGGCCTGAGATTTCCCATTTTTAACAAGCTCCCAAGTAAGGCCAGTGCTGCTGGCCTGTGGACCACACTTGTACAGAGAAAAAGGTATTAGACTTGAAGTCATGGTTCCTGGCTTTTAGCACAAGCTCTGCCATTTACCACCTTATTTTCTTGCACAAGTCACTTTACCTCTCCGGACTTTAGTTTCCTCAAATATAAACTGTGTAACAGGGGAATAGAGTGGATTGGATTATTTCAGAGCTTGCATTCATGGAATTTTTTATCATTTGTTTATTTAAAATGTATTTATTTACTTAAATAATCTCTACACACAATGTAGGGCTCAAACTCATGACCTTGAGATCAAGAGTCACATGCTCTCCTGACTGAGCCAGCCAGTGCCCCACATTCACGAAATTTTTAAAGTGATATTTTGATTTAAATAATCTCCGAGTGTAGGATCTATAACCTCCGAGTATAGGACCTTAGTCAGGGGACTAAGAGATAAATTGGTATTAGCAAAGTAGGAAATATAAGGGCTCAATGAGGAAGGCAGAGAAAAGGATGAGGCAATAATGACTTCTTGTGGCAAATATAGGCTCTGATTCTTTCAAGGTGATGGATTTTGGATTAAAAGACTTGCCTAGAGAGAGGCTGCTACGTTCCCCCAGCGATCACTCTGAGAGGAAACCTACATTATTGGGGATTGAGTTGCATAAGAAATTTGAATGAGGGAAGCAAGGGATGAGTTACAGCTTTGAAACAAGCAAATGCTTTCCGGTGGGCTAAGAGCAAGTTGTGGCCAGAGGGCAGCTTTCTGGAGCCAGGAGGGAGTCTAATTCCTGCTGTAGATCATTTCTATGTGTGATTTCACCCAAGTTGGCCAGGAATTCAGGTCTGTGACCACAACTCCCAGACATAACAGGGCCGGAGCTTGTGAAGGAAGGGTGAGAGGACAAACAGCCAACCAGAAGGGTCACGGACGGGCAAGGGTGCTCAGGGTACACAGGAGTTCAAATGGATCTGAGGCAGGAGGAAGTGAGTGAGAAAGGGACACAGGTGACTTAAATAAATGAACAGAGATCCTGACAATCTGAGGCGTCGGCCCCTCCCCCAGTGTTTACGCAAGCCTATTTTGAGCAGCAAACAGGATCCAACAGAAGGGGCTCCCAGGCTCACAGATATGGACTGGTTTCTCTTTAAGTCCCAAAGCCAAGTCAGGGGAGTGGAGAGAACTCTTGCTGATGGCGCCCTCTCCCAGCGTTGGGATGGGGGCAGGGGACTGCCGGAGATCTTACCTTATGAAGGACGTGCTCATTGAAGCTAGCTCCCCACTGGTAGGAGTCCAGTCTCTGCTGGTCCATGCCCGGCGTGGAGCCCACTGCTTCTCGCCTTCCAGCTCTCTGCGTCAGCGCTCCCAAAAGCTCGGTCCGGGCTCCGCTGGGTGCGGCAGGCTCGGGTCTAGCCCCGCGGGCCCGGCCGCATCCGGGTTCAGCACTGGACAGCTCTCACAGAGGTTGCGGCGCTGTACCGGGGACGCGGTGGGGGGTGGGCAGGCAGGCGGCGGTTCCCCTTCGCAACCGCGGCGTTTCAGCACCAGGAACAGCGATACCGTCTCCCGGCGCCCGGGACCGGAGTTCTGAGATCCCGTCCGCCCAGAATCCCCCGTCTTGTGACTCCAGGGTGCTGGCAGAGATACAAGATTTCAGTCTAGCTGGTGGTCCGTGTGTATCTGGTTCAGCTACCGGACTTCGGAGGCTCAGCGTCTGCTGCGTTCCCAGGGCATTGCGGTCCCAGGAGCTCACTCTTCCTGATTCTCAGTGAGCGAGCATCCCCGTCATACCACGCAGCTCAGCTCTCCTCCCGTGTTTGCAGGGGCGAAGTCCTGCGGTGCTGGCGCAGCTTCTGTTTTGGTCCCGGACAGCTCTCTCCAGTATGTATTGAGGTTCATAGACGATGGGCCATGAGAGTCCTTGAAGTCCTGAAATATTTTGCAAAATTCTGCTTACCCGCATTTTCCCAGGGAGAGGGTCCAGAGCTTTAATTACACTCTCTAGCGTGCACTTGACCCACAAAAGGTAGGAACAGTTGGCTCAGGAAAGGCAGACTGGTGGCTTAATTAAGAGTACAGGCTCCAGGGGCGCCTGGGTGGTGCAGTCGGTTAAGCGTCCGACTTCAGCCAGGTCACGATCTCACGGTCCGTGAGTTCGAGCCCCGCGTCGGGCTCTGGGCTGATGGCTCAGAGCCTGGAGCCTGCTTCCAATTCTGTGTCTCCCTCTCTCTCTGCCCCTCCCCCGTTCATGCTCTGTCTCTCTCTGTCTCAAAAATGAATAAAACATTAAAAAAAAAAAAATAAAAAAAAAAAGAAAGAAAAAAAAAAAAAAAAAGAGTACAGGCTCCAGAGTTCAAATCTGGGCTCTGAAAATTGTTAGTTGTATAACCTTGAGCAAGTTACTTAACCTTCCCTAAGTGTTCACAAAATAGAGATAATAATAGTACCTACTCTCTGGTGGTATTCTGAGGATTTAGTAAGTTAATTCATGTAAATAGCCTTAAATGGTGCCTGACATATATTAAAAACATAAAGAATGTTAACTATTATGCTCTGTGAGCAGGGAGATGAGAAGCTCTGGTTACCTCATGTAAACACCAGGGGAGGCCTTCTGTTGGGACCTTCCATTCACAGTTACATCACTATCTGGAAGAGGAGAGCATAGGACTGGGCACCCTGGGAATTGGGGGCTGAGATTTTGGCTCTGGGGGTTGTCCTCCTATGATGACCCTGGTGTTCATCAGGTGGCTATGACTAGGCACAAGTCCTATTACCACTGGCCATTGGTCAATATGGAGGGAAAGGGCCAGGCCTAACGTTAAAAGGGTGTGTTTTACTCCTGGATTTCAGCTTCTTTTTGGCTAATGGCCAAAATGTACATGAAAATGTACACGAAAATTTTTCTTTTTTTTAAACCATAAATCAAATTTCATTTATAAAGTGTTATTATTACTGAAGTCTGTAGATACTCAATGAGTAATTAAGTGAATTAAATGATTAAATGAATTAAGTGATTAAATGAATAAAGGCAGGGAACTGGTGTGTTTGTGTGTATGAGATTCTCATTAGGCCTACTATTGGGGTTCTTAGACTGAGGTGAATAGATAGACTTTAGGGAATTGTGAACCTTTGAAAACATTGTCAGAAGTTTTACTTATATGCATTTTTTTTCTGGAGAGAAGTCCCATAGATTTCATTATGTTCCCTAAGTTGTCTATTCAAAAAACTTAAGGACTAATAGCTTGGAGAAGATCTCATCACAACTTTCTCTTGGGCTTCCTCACCATCCATGACTGTCATAGATAAGAAGGTTCCAGAAGCCAATGGTAGCTTTCCCTTGAGCCTCACATTCCTGGGAAATTTTACCCTTCTCAGGGCCTGCTTCTGAGCTCTGAGGATTCAGAAACACGATTTCATCTGTTTTCTCAAAGGTTATTAATAGCACATATTATAGAGGATCCAAAATGATCTGGAGTTGATGACAGAAGACTTCCCTGAGAAATGATATTTAAGCTGATATCTGAAGAAAGAGTGAGCATCAGTCAAATGAAAGGAGTGATAGTGTGACTCTAGGAAGAGAGATCAGCATGTACAAAAAAGGAGCTGAAAAAAGACTAGGCTGGGGCGCCTGGGTGGCGCAGTCGGTTAAGCGTCTGACTTCAGCCAGGTCACGATCTCACGGTCCGTGAGTTCGAGCCCCGCGTCAGGCTATGGGCTGATGGCTCAGAGCCTGGAGCCTGTTTCCGATTCTGTGTCTCCCTCTCTCTCTGCCCCTCCCCCGTTCATGCTTTGTCTCTCTCTGTCCCAAAAATAAATAAACGTTGAAAAAAAAAAAAAAAAAAAAAAAGACTAGGCTGACTGGAGCTACAGAGGTTGAGGAGAAGGATGATGGGAGAAATGTCTAGAGAGGTAGGTAAGGACAAGATCATGTGGGCTATGTTAAGGGTTTTGGACTCTATTTTAAGAGCAATATGAAGCCATTGAAGAACTTTAAGTAGGGGAGTGACATGGTCGGACTTGGAATTTAAAGATACTATTCTGGTTGCTGTGTGGGCTAAGAGCCAAGAATAAATTTACTCATTTTTTTCTTATTGATTTATAAAATCTCTTTATATATTAAGGACATTAATCTCTTCTGTCATAAATATTTTATTATTTTCTACAGATTTTTTCAATTATTAATTTTATGCTTTTGTCATACTATATTAAAGTTTTTAATTTTTAAGTTTTGAGTGAACAATGCTTAGGCATTAGCCAGGCAGAGGATAACAGAAAGCATATTGTTGAGCAAATAATAACAGTAAAGGAAAATAATCACTATATTTTACACTTGAAACTAATATAGCACTGTATGTTAACTGTACTAGAATAAAATAAAAAACTAAAAAAAAGTGAAGAAAAATAGATATTCTGAAGCAGGCTCCAGGCTCTGAGCTGTCAGCACAGAGCCCGATGCGGGGCTCGAACTCACAAACGATGAGATCATGACCTGAGCCAAAGTCGGACGCTTAACTGACTGAGCCACCCAGGCGCTCCTCAAATAACTACTACTACTACTAATTTAAAATGACATACCTTGTGTGATTTCTATTCTTTTAAATTTGCTAAGGTGTGTTTTATCATCTATCTTGGGGAATGTTTCAGGTGAACTTGAGAAGAATGTGTATTTTGTTGTTGGATGGAGTGTAACAATCAGATCAAGTTGATTGATAGTGCTCTTCAAGTCAACTATATCTTTATTGATTTTGGGCATGCTAGATGTATCAGTTAGTGACAGAGGGTTTTGAAGTCTCCAACCATAATTGTGGATTCATCTTTTTCTCTGTTTTGTTCTGTTTTTACTTTGTGTATTTTGACACCGTTTTTTAGATGCAAACACATTTTTTTTTGAGAATTGACTCCTTTTCATTGTGTAGTGCCCCCTTTATTAGTGATAATTTTCTTTTCTGAAGTCCTCTTTGTCTGAAATTAAAATAGCTATTCCAGCTTTCTTTTGATCAGTGTTAGCATGGAATAACTTTCTCCATTCCCTTACTTTTAACCTGTTGGTGTCTTTATATTTAAAGTGGGTTTTTGTACTTAATAGAAACCCATGGGGGAGGGGAAGGAAGAAGAAGAAAAAAAAAAAAAGAGGTTAGAGTGGGAAAGAGCCAAAGCATAAGAGACTCTTAAAAACTGAGAACAAACTGAGGGTTGATGGGGGGTGGGAGGGAGGGGAGGGTGGGTGATGGGTATTGAGGAGGGGACCTTTTGGGATGAGCACTGGGTGTTGTATGGAAACCAATTTGACAATAAATTTCATATATTGAAAAAAAAAAGAAAAAAAAAGAAAATGGGTTTTTGTAGACAACATGTAGTTGTCTTTTTTTAAAAAATCCACTCTGACAATCTCTTTTAATTGGCTTATTAAGCCATTCATATTTAGAGTGATTATTGATATATTTGGATTAATGTCAGTCATGTTTGCAATTGTATTTTATTCATTGCCAAGTGCCTCTTCCTTCGGCATTCTCTGGTTTTAAATGAGCAATTTGTGTAATTCCATTTATCTCCTTTCTTGGCACAACAATAAAAAAATTCTTCTTTAAAATCTTTTAAGTTGTTGTCTTAGAGTTAACAGTATATATTTTTAACTAAACTTAATCCATCTTCAAATGATGACATTCCTGGTTCACGTGCAGTGTAGGTACCTTAAAAACAGTATTCCCAATTTCTCCCTGTCACCCCTTGTGACATTGCTGTCATTCATTTCACTTATCCATAAGCCATAATCATTAAATACATTGTTGCTATTGTTACTTTCAAGTTATCCTTCAGAAAGATTAAGAATAAGAAAGATAAGCTTTTATCTTACCATCATTTATTAGCATCCCACCCTTCCTTTCACTTCTTTTCCCTCTTTATCTCCCAACCTCTATCAGATATACTTTTTAAAAATAAACATTTTGTTTTAGAATTATTTTATATTTAAAGAGGAGTTGCATAAATAGTGTAGAGAATTATCGTACACCCACACCCAGGTTCCCCTACTATTAACATTTTTACATTTGTCACAACTATGAACCAATGTTGGTATATTATTATCAACTAAAATCCATACTTTATTTGTATTTTCCCAGGACCCAATCCAAAATATCACATTACATTTAAGTGTTATGCTTCCTTAGGCTTCTTAAGACTATGAAAAATTTTCAGACTTTCTTTGTTTTTGATTACCTTGATAGGCTTAAGGAGTACTGGTCAGGTATTTTGTAAAATGTCCTTCAATTTGGATTTGGCTGATGTTTTTCCCTTGGTTAGACCAAGGTTCTGTGTTTTTTGAAAGTAAGACCATGGAGGTAAAGTTTCATTATCAACACATCATATTAACAGGTTGTGTTATAAGTAAGACTTATCACTGATGATGTTAATTAACCTGGATCACCTCACTAAGGTAGTGTTTGTTGGGTTTATCCACTGAACATTTATCCCTCTTTGACATCCTTTGTTTTGTTTTGAACACTTCTTTCTTTCTGGAACTAGGATTTTAGGATTCTAGCTCTGGGGTTATCTTGTTGATTCTGTCCTCTTGGAATTAGTAATTTCTTCAAGAAGCCCTGGTTCCTTTTATTGGCAAGTGGTATCAGGAACCAAGATTGGGGTACTTGACATGTTCGTTGCTACTGGGGTATTGTCAGGTATACTTTTATTTTCAAAGTTTTCCAATGAATGGAAATCACATTTTAAATGTTATCATAGTTATATAATGTGTAATTATCATCTTCTGTAATTTTTACAGGTTTATTCTAAAATGTGAACACCTTCCCAAGTCTTCAGGATTTAAACTGATATCATTAAGCAAACATAGTTCATGTGCAGGGCTAAATAGTAAGTTATGATTCTTTACATTTCATTTTCAAAGACTTGTATCACCAAGTTAAAATTTTTTATTCTTTTTAAAAATAAAAACTCCATTGCTAAAATCAGGCATTGTTTTAATCTGTACTTTGCCATTGTATGTATTTGTTGTTTTCTCTGAAGTTTCTGATTGCCTTTCAATTTGTTTATTGGAAGAAGAGATACATACCTTCTTCTTTGTATCTTTTATATTGTCAATGTCTTCACTTTTCTCTTGGAAACCATTTAATTCCTTTCTTTAAAATTTTTTTTTTACATTTTTATTTATTTTTGGGAGACAGAGAGAGACAGAGCACAAGTGGGGGAGGGGCAGAGAAAGAATGAGACACAGAATCTGAAGTAGACTCCAGGCTCTGAGCTGTCAGCACAGAGCCCAATGCAGGGCTTGAACTCACAAACTGTGAGATCATGACCTGAGCTGAAGTCAGACACTTAACAGACTGAGCCACCCAGGTGCTCAAATTCCTTTCTAATTCCTTTCAATCATTTCCTCGTCTGATGCGAATGTGTTTTTGTCTTAAATGTTTATTTATTTATTTATTTATTTATTTATTTATTTTTGAGAGAAGCGGGGGTGGGGGTGGGGAGAGGCAGAGAGAGAGGGAGAGAATCCAAGCAGGTTGTGCAGAGCCATACATGGGGCTCAAACCCATGTACTGTGAGGTCAAGACCTAAGGTGAAACCAAGAGTTGGATGTTTAACCAAATGAGCCACCCAGGCACTCCTCTAATTGCTTGAAGATTAAAGATTTAATTCCAGGGCTTCATCATTTGCTCAAGACTTACTTTCCAAGTTTTCTTCTCTATGATCTCACAAACCTCTCTGCTATAGGGCTTTATTTTCCTGCTTTAATCTGACCATGTTGCTTTCTGGGCCTGCTGCATGGCCATAACCCTGACATTGCCCTTTAGCCTTATTCCTATGTGGGTTCAGTATTCCCTGTGGTTTATACCTTCCTCTTTCTCAGTTTACTTCCTCATGAATTTGGCATACTTTTCTTGGTTTACTCTTCATGGAAAGTATTTGAGGAAAATGCACTCAAATAACCTCTTAAAAATTATTTTTTTATTTTTAAGTAATCTCTACACCCAATGTGGGTCTTAAACCCATAACCCCTAGACCAAGAGTCACATGCCCTACTGATTGAGCCAGCCAGTCACCCCCCAACAAACTTCTTAAAAAGGGGGCATGGGAGGTGGACTTTCTGAGTCTTTGCATATCTGAAAATGTCCTTATTCTGTTCTTACTTGATTTCAGCTTGGTTTGGGATTCACAATGAAGATGATTTCCTATAAGCTTAAAGATATTACTGAATTGTCTTCTGGTACATAACAGGAGGTAGTATTGCTAATTCAAGGTGTTGCTAACCGAAGGTCTGTTGCCAGACTAATTCCTCAGCTTTGGAAATGGGCTGTTTCATTATTTATTTTTCTTTGGCAACTTTTAGGATCTTTTCTTGATCCATAGTTTTCTGAAGTTTTATGTTACTTTATATAATTGTACACCTTTTTACATCTATTGTGCTAGGTACTCAGCAGACCCTTTTAGTTTGAAGATGTGTGTCACTTTTCCTCTCTGGGAAATTCTTTTCATTTTACTTTTTTTTCTCCCCTTAATTATCACTATTATTTTCTGAAGTTCCCAAGGAATGAGATGTTGCGCTTTCTGGATTGTTCCTTTTTTTAAATTATTAAATAAAGGTGAGTTTATCTATTTATTAAATAGGCTCCAAGCCCAACATGAGGCTTGAACGCATGACCCTGAGATTAAGAGTCACATGCTCTACCATCTGGGCTAGTCAGGCATCCGTGTTACTTTTGCTGTTTTTATTTTTTTTTTATGTTTATTTATTTATTTTTAAGAGAGAGAGAGATCATGCGAGCAGGGCAGGAGCAGAGAGAGAGGGAGAGAGAGAATCCCAAGCAGGCTCCACGCTCAGTGTAGAGCTCAACATGGGGCTCTGTCCTACACATGTGAGATCATGACCTGAGCTGAAATCAAGAGTTGGAGGATCAACCAACTGAGCCATCCTGGTGCCCCCTTTTTGCTCTTTAAAAAAACCCTCACATTTTACATCTCATTGTCTACTTGTTCTGTGAAGTAGGACAGTTCCTCAACCTCATCTTTAAGCCCTCACATTACGTTTAAAAGTTTTAGCAAAGGGTGCCTGGGTGGCTTAGTTGGTTGAGTGTTGAATCTCAGCTCAGGTCATGATCTCACGCTTTGTGAGTTCGCGCCCCACATCAGGTTCGCTGCTGTCAGCACAGAGCCTGCTTTGGATTCTCTGTCTCCCTCTGTCTCTGCTCATGCTCTTTCTCAAAGATAAATAAAAACATTTTTAAAAAGTTTTAGCAAAATTCCTTACAATTTCTAAGAATTATTTTTTGTTCTTAATCAAAATGTTTAAATTGTGATAAAATATACACAATATGAAAGTCACCACCTTAATAGCTTTTTAAGTTTTATTTATTTCATTGATGTCTACACCTTGAATTCATTATTACCCTGGGATAAAGAGCTGGATGTTCTACTGACTGAGCCAGCCAGGCTCCCCAAACCTTAATGACTTTGTTTAAAGCTTATTTATTTATTTTGAGAGAGACAGGGAGAGTGTGAGAGGGGGAAGGGCAGAGAAAGAGGGAGAATCTCAAGCAGGCTCCGCTGTCAGTGCAGAGCCCATGTGGTGCTCAAACTCACAAAACCATGAGATCATGACCTGAGTTGAAATCAAAAGTTTGAGGCTTAACCGACTGAGCCACCCAGGCACCCCTTAATTTTTTTTAAGTTTATTTATTTAGAGTTAGAGAGTATGCACACAAGTTGGGGAGGGGCAGAAAGAGAGGGAGAGAGAGAGAGAGAGAATCCCAAGCAGGCTCTGCACTGTCAGCACAGAGCCAGACACAGGGCTCAAACTCATGAACCATGAGATCACGACATGAGCCAAAATCAAGAGTTGGACTCTCAACCAACTGAGCCACCCAGGCGCCCCCCACCTTAACGATTTTTAAGTGTGTAGTTTGGTAATGTTAACTGCATTCACATTGTTATGAAACCAATCTCCAGAACTCTTTTTATCTTCAAAAGAGAAACTGTACCCATCAAATAGTAACCCCTTATTTCCTGCCACCCCAGCCTCTACTTTCAGTCTCTGAATCTGACTATTCTAGGCAGCTCATTGGAGTGGAATCATAGAGTATGTTTTTGTTACTGGCTTATTTCACTTACCATAATATCTTCAAGGCTCATCCATGTTGTAGCAGGTTCAGACTCTCCCTTTTATTTTTTAAATGTTTTTATTTATTTTTGAGAAAGAAAAAGAGACAGACCGTGAGTGGGGGAGGGGCAGAGAGAAAGGGAGACACAGAATCCAAAGTAGGCTCCAGGCTCTGAGCTGTCAGCACAGAGCCTGATGCGGGGCTTGAACTCACAAACCATGAGATCATGACCTAAGCTGAAGTCGGACACTCAACCGACTGAGCCACCCAGGCATCCCAGACTCTCCTTTCTTTTAAAGGCCAAATAATATTCCATTGTATGTATGTGCCACATTTTCTTTTCTTTTTTTCCAACTTTTTTGTTAATCTTTTTTTAAAAATTAAGTTTTTAATTTTAATTCCAGTATAGTTAGCATACAGTGTTATATTAGTTTAAGATGTACAATATAGCCATTCAACAATTATATACATTACTCAGTGTGCTTTTATTCCCCATCACCAATTTCACCCATCCCCGAACCATCTCCCCTCTGATAACCATCAGTTGTTTTCTATAGTTAAGCGTCTGTTTCCTGGTTTCTCTCTCTCTCTCTTTTTCCTTTGCTTGTTGGTTTTGTTTCTTAAATTCCACATATGAGAGAAATCATGTCTTGTCTTTCTCTGACTGGCTTATTTCACTTAGCATTCTACTCTGTAGGCCCAACCATGTTGTTGCAAATGGCAAGATTTCATTCTTTTTTAATGGCTAACTAATATTCCATTGTGTGTGTGTGTGTGTGTGTATATCACAACTTCTTTATTCATTCAATTATCAATGGACACTGCTGTTTCCATACTTTGGCTATTGTAAATAATGTTGCAATAAACACAGGGGTGCATACCACATTTCCAGTGGATACTTGGGTTGCTTCCACATTTTGGCTTTTGTGAAGAATGCTGCTGTGAACATGGGTGGACAAATATCTCTTCGAGACAATGCTTTGAATTCTTTAGGGTAAATATCCAGAAGTGAAATTGCTGAATCATATGGTAATTCTATTTTTAATCTTTTGAGGAACCACCATGGTCAATGCCTTTTTATACCTTTGTATTATGGAAGTGGTATCTTCTCAAATCTCTCTGTTTTAAAATTTCTTTCCTGTTCCTGAATGATCTCTGCTTTGTTAGGGTCAGTTTTGCTATTTATTTATTTTCTTTTATGTTTCAGATTTTTAAAAAAATCTAAGGATTTTTGGTTACCTTCATGCTTAATGAGGCAAGGGAATGGCTCTGATATCTCTGTATGTGGGCAGGATTTGTAGCAGGTTAAAGTTTTAGAGGAGTGGTCAGGGAGTTTGTGCAGAGAGAGAAGGAGACACAGAATCCGAAGCAAGTTCCAGGCTCTGAGCTGTCAGCACAGAGCCCAATGCGGGGCTTCAACTCACCAACTGGGAAATCATGACTTGAGCCAAAGTCTGAGGCTTAACCAACTGAGCCACCCAGGCGCCCCATATATTCTCATTTAATCTAACTAGTAATTCTATAAGATAGTTTTTGTTGTATTCATTTTACAGAAGTGGAAACAGGATCAGAGTTTTAAAAAGCTCACATAGGGGGCGCCTGGGTGGCTCAGTCTCTTAAACGTCCAGCTTTGGCTCAGGTCATGAAATTGGGGTTCCTGAGTTAGAGAGTTCCGTGTCAGGCTCTGTGCTGACAGCTCAGAGCCTGGAGGCTGCTTCAGATTTTGTCTCTCTCTCTCTCTCTGCCCCTCCCATGCTCATGCCCTGTCTCTCTCTGTCTCTCAATAATAAATAAACTTTAAAAATTTTTAAAAAGCTCACATATGGGGCGCCTGGGTGGCTCAGTCGGTTGAGCATCCGACTTCGGCTCAGGTCATGATCTTACAGTCTGAGTTCAAGCCCCGTGTCGGGCTCTGTGCTGACAGCTCAGAGCCTGGAGCTTGCTTCAGATTCTGTGTTTCCCTCTCTCTCTGCCCCTTCCCTGCTCATGCTCTGTCTCTCTCTGTCTCAAAAATAAATAAAAACTTAAAAAAAAACCAAAACTCACATAGGAGGTTGGAATTTGAACCTAGGAATATGTGACTTCAGATTCCGTACTCTAAACCAATATACTACTTTGAGTCTGAAAGTTTGAGCTGAACCTCATGTGGGGATTAAGTTGCAGTTTCATTTTGGGTTACTAAGGAAATAATCTATAAACTGTAGTAACGAATGTGAAACAAGAGAACAGCTGAGTTCAATGGATTTGAAGAAAATACCCAGAATAAATCCTATAAGGATTTAATGCTGCAGGAAGTTGTGAAATGCAAAGATGGGATGGGTTTCCTAACATTAAAGATCCAGCAACATCTCTCTTCCACTGAAAGGCTTGGCACTGCTCCCATGGCTAAGCTCTGGGCTCTTAATGTGAGCGAGAAAAGCACTACAGGGAAGGTGCAACCTGTATATGCAGCCACCTGCCCTCTCCTCATGCTGCAAAGCTTGGATGGGGATAGAGATTATGAGTGATAGTGGCCTAGGAGGAACAATGGTGCTGTCCTCTTCCCTTGGGATTTTGGAGAAGATGGTTCCTTCCTTCATGCATTTGTTCTTAGCCAGGCGCTGTGGTAGGTGCTGGGGATAAGCAGATAAAAGAGCCACAGTTCCTGCCTCTGAAGAGCTGACAGCCTACTAGGCATGGCTAATATATATATATATAATGTGATAAGAGCCGTGATGGGATGTAAGGGAGACAGTATGGTGCAGTGGTTAAAAAAAACACAGACACAGGTCTGAATTCTAGCTCTGCCATTTTTTGTTTTTGCAACTTGATATATTAATTCACTTTGCTAACCTTCACTTTCCTCCTTCATTGGGTTATTGTGAGGAGTAAATGAAATAAGGCATGGGAAGTGCTCATCCCAGTGCAGTGCCTGGAATATATTGAGTGCTCAATATGGGAGGGTCATTGTAGTGGATAATGTGGACTGAATGTGCTGTAGGTCTGGAGAAGAGGGTGACCAACTCTGTCTGCCCAGAGGTGAGGAGGAAGATGGGGGGCAGGGAAGACTTTACTCAGGAAGGTGCCTCCAAACACCAACTCTTCTTCCCCCCCACCCTTTTTTTTTTTTTTTGAGCAGCAAGCAAAAGTTTATTAGAGTATAAGATTAGAAAGGAAGACTAGTAGGAAAGTTCTCTTTACAGAGAGGGGAACATTTGAGAGGGAATGCCCCTCTTGTTTCCTGAGAAAACGCCCAAATGGTGTCTTCCATTGTCTTAGCACCCCACGGGGTCAAATTGGTGAAGTTCCAATAAGGGAGCTTCCAATAAGGGAGAATCTCTATAAGGTCAGGTGGGCAACTCTCCATGATACTAGATTCTTGCTACCTTGTCTTCTCTAGCTTCTTTATTAGATATTTTCTGGGAGAGCACAGATAGATAATGAATGAATGAACTTTTATTATGACCACCATGTGCCAGGCTCTTTTGCATGTTATCTAATTTAACCTTGCTCAATAATCCTCTGGAGAAGGCTACTTTTCTTCATATTCTATGAGTGGTGGGGGTGAAGATCAGGGACAATAAACTAATCAAGATTGAGCAGTGGCAGATGGAGCTGAGATTCAGTCCCCATAAGTGTAGTCCCAAGTTGACAGGTTTTCCACATCCTGCAGCTGCCTTTTTCACATGGATCCTCAACCAGGAGTTGTGGTTCAGAAAGGGACTGTGGAGATTCATTCAGGGCTTTTAGCTCCATAGATGGAAAAATGCCCTGGCATAGAGGACTTTTTTTAACTCTAAATTTCAACCTTTCCTGCCACTTGGTCAGGGTTGGGGAGAGGAGAGAAGCAGAGCGTGTTTTCCGTTCCAGAGATACCTAAGTACCACATCTGTGCCAACACCTCCGTTACTGGTACATAATGGGAATGCCACAAAGCAGAGAGCAGTGTTCTGGTGCCTCTCTTACCAGGAACCTGGGGAACCCCCATGGGCTAGGGCTCCATGCACCGGGGGTCCTTGTAAATGGTCATTAGTATTGAGCTCTCTCTTGTTTCACCCACAGGCCAGCAGCTATCAACCATGGGACAAACTGAGCATCCAGGCAGGCACAGCCCCTCTACTGAGTTCAAAGCTCTTTGCAGCTCACGTTCTCCATCTTGTGGACATTTATCCCTGGCAGAGTCTCAGAAGTTGGTAACTGTGTGTTGGAGAACTACTAAGCTCATAGTCCAGGGAGGTGAGCTTCTTTTGCCCAATATGCAGGGAAGCTCAGGCAAAATGAGAAAGTCAGCAAACTACTTGTATTCTTCTTAGCCACCCCTTATGCTTTATCTCCTCTCTGTGGAGCTTAAACCCTTTTCCACATAAGAAAGAAATGATTTTTTCCATAGCAGCAGCAGGTGTGTGTGTGTGTGTGTGTGTGTGTATGCACCTGTGTGTGTGCACCTGTGTGTGTGCACCTGTGTGTGTGCGTGCGTGTGCATGTGCATCTCTGTGTAGGAGGTATCATATTTTTGAGGATCTGTCTGCTGGAATCACACCCCACTTGGCCATGATCCTATTCTGGCAGGCCCTCTTACACAGCCTGCCACCTGCTTGCAGGGATCAGTGTATTCAGTTTCAGGTATTTTCCAGAAGAGGCAGAAGGTACTCTGGGCACAGACCTGAGCATCAAAACTTGGAAAAGAGAATTGAATCCTTCCTTCCAAGATCTGATAATGCAAGGATACTAAGCCATTTATGCATCTGTTAGCCAATTTTCTCTTTATTTTCTTTCTTTCTTTCTTTCTTTCTTTCTTTCTTTCTTATTTGAGAGGGAGAGGGAGAGAGAGAGATTCTTAAGTAGGCTCCATGCTCAGCACAGAGCTGACACAGGGCTCTATCCCACAACCCTGGGATCATGACCTGGGTCATGGATGCTCAACTGACTGAACTACCCCGGTGCCCTGCCAATGTTTTCTTTAAATTGGACCTTAGGTGCACAGAATTGGAGTAATCAAAATAATTGAACTCTGACACACTCATCACACTCATCCTTAAATGGTCTTTCCTTCCCTTCCCTCCCTCCCTCCCTCCTTCCCTTCCTTCTAATGTAATAAGAACCTAAAGCAAAAGCTAGGGCCATCACAATAACCTACATTTAACCATATTTCCACCCCTCACCCCACCCATCCCTCCTTCTGAGGTTGTGATCATCCTGATTCCTATGTCCATCACTCCTATCTTTTTATGTAGTTTTGTTGCATCTAAAAATACATTGCATTTCTAAAAATACATCTTGTATTTTAGGTTTTTTTTGACTTAAAATTATGTTGCTATAATTGTTTTTGCATGTTGCTGTAGGTTGTTGTTTTGAGTGCTGTGTATGTTTGGTTGAGTAAATAGATCACAAATTTTTCATTTGATCTCTCACTGCAGGGGGCACCTGGTTTTTATCTGCTGTGAACAGCACTGTTGTGAGCTTTCTTCTAAATGTCTTTGGTGCATGCATGAATGTTTGTCTTTATTTCTCTGTCTTCAAAGCATTTATCCAAACTCCCTGCATGTGCTGACCTGGTCTTGGTGGAGAGTGTGACATTCCTCATGTCAAACCATGCTGGGGAATGGGGTGCCTGGCTGGCTCAGTCGGTAGGGCATATGAATCTTCACCTTGGGGTGGTGGGTTTGAGCCCCACATTGGGAATAGAGATTACTTAAAATTATAAAATAGTTAAAACAACAAATTGGTTCTTAAAAAAACATGTGAGGGGATAAGGCTGCAAGGCATTCTGCTGGAAAGAGACGTGACATATTGAAACAAACCGGGGATTTTGGTTCAAATAGACCTGATTTAAGGTCCACCTGGGCCACTTACCAGGTCTATGAATTGGGCAATTTCTTGACATCTTTGAGTCTCAGTGTTGTCATTTTTATAAAAAGTTTATTTGTTTTGAGAGAGAAAGAGTGTGCATGCACATGCATGCACAAATGAGGATGGGGCAGAGAGAGAGGGAGAGAGAATCTCAAGCAGGTTCCTTGCTGTCAGCATGGGGTCTGATGTGGGGCTTGATCTCATGAACTGTGAACCAAAAGCAAGAGACAGGCACACAACTGGCTGAGCCACCCAGGCGTCCCTCAGTTTTGTCATTTTTTAAAACTATTTTTTAATGTTTTTATTTATTTTTGAGAGAGAGAGACAGAGAGAGCAAATGAGGAGGGGCAGAGAGAAAGGGGGATAGAGGGTCCAAAGTGGGCTCTGTGCTGACAGCAGAGAGCCCAGTGTGGGGCCTGAACTCACAAACCACGAGATCATGACCTGAGCTGAAGTTGGACGCTTAACCGACTGAGCCACCAGGAACTCCTCAGTTTTGTCATTTTTAAAATGGGAAGGAATTATACCTCCTGACAGGGTGGTGAGGAATAAATGGGCAAAAGGATGTTTGGCATATAGTTGGTGCTCAATCCATGGGAGCTGCTATTAACCTGAGGTGTAATGTGAGCTCCTTGCACAGGCTGAGTGTCCATTCGGCAGGGATACTGTAGAGGAGATTCAAATACTGGATTCGGAGGGAAGTGGTCTATGAATATTTCCCAATAGAGACTTCAGATGGGTTCCCTCAGCACTGGAGAGGTTGGGTGTCCTTATCAAAAATATAGATTTCCCCTGACTTTCTGAATGAGAATCTCTTGGGGTGACACTTGGGAATTTGCATGACTATAATGTTCTGTGGGTGACTCTGACATGAAGTCAGAAGACAAGTTTAGGAACTACTGGATTAGTGGCTTCTAACATCCCTTTTAACTTTTGTGCTTTGAGGAACTGTTCAGAAAGGGCTTCACTTCCCCAAGAGGGGTTAGGAGAACTGTGGAGCAGTAGGAGGATACTGAATGGAATTAAGAAGAGCATCTAGATTTCTTAGGAAAGGAGGGAGGGCATGACCCAGATGGCCACATGAGGTCACTCTAGGGAGCATCTTTTGTATAGAGTACAGTGGGAATGACCCCCAGTCCCTCGGAGCTCAGCATAGTGCTCTATAAGATGAATCCTCCTGAAACAGTGCAACATATTCCTATGTTTCTACTTAGGAAGAATGTCTACTTATATTATTTTTCTCTAGAGCTAGACTAACTGGCTTTGAATCTTGATCCATCCCTTACTGTTGTGTGACTTTGGGCATGTCACTACAACTTCTCTGTGACTCAGTTACCCCATCTGTAAGATACGGATGATAATATATATACCACACAGGGCTGTTGTAAGGATAAGGTGAGTTAATATATAAGACTTAATAAAAAAGCTTCTGTAGTATCTTGCACTTAGAAAGTGAAAGGTTGTTGTTACTTCCATCATCATCATCATCATCATCATCATCATAATCATCATAATCATCATCACTATTCTGCCATACATTTCACTTATAGGATTCTATGAATCTAAACTGAATCTAAAATACATCTAAAAATGCAACCAGTTCTGGGGTGTTGGGATGGCTCAGTCAGTTGAGTGCTGACTTTGGCTCAGGTCATTTGGTTTGTGGGTTCAAGCCCTAGGTCAGGCTCTGTGCTGACAGCTAGGAGCCTGGAGCCTGTTTTGGCTTCTGTGTCTCCCTCTCTCTCTTTGCCCCTCCCCTGCTCATGCTCTCTCTCTCTCTTCTCTCAAAAATAAAATAAACATTAAGAAAACATTTACATGCAACCAGTCCTGTTTAGAAAATAAGAAAAGAAGGATTGCTATTATTTTCCTTTCCCTACTATTTTGAGCAAGGAAAGATAGTATTCCTGAGTAGAATATAAATGTGAAAAGGATTTCTAGTTAATCCCCAAATATTTGTTCTTTCCTGCTTTTACAGTAATGGAAGTTTTAGCTAGGCACATGGTTAAGGACTAAAAAAAACACAAAACATTTCCTAGCCTCCTTGCAAGTCGGTGAGGTGACATAACTAAGTCCTGGCCAAGAGGATGAGTGGAAGCCACATTTCTAACTTCTGAGTCATGCCCTTAAGAAGAAAGGAGCAAGCCCTCTCCTTCCCTTCTTCTCTTCCTTTTCCTGGGAAGTGGAGGTGGTGGAGGAAGGTGAAGCATCCACCTTAGACCTTGAGATGGAAGCCAGGTCCTGAAGATCACGGAGTCATGGGTGAGAAGGGCCCTAAGACCCATGGAGCTGCCATGTCAGTTTTGGACTGTTTACCTTTGGATATTATAAGAAAGATGAATGCACATTTCTGTCTTGTGTATGTTATTGTTACACTGGCTTTTAATACAATACCTGAATTGGTATTCTACATAATGTAGTTGTTATGTATATAAAAAGTAAACATTCTACCAGGTGGTCAAAAGAGCAAAGGAGTAGGTAAGGAGAGGAGGAAAAATACTTATTTGAGTGATGTAAAGATAGAAATATGGGGATGAAAAAATGGGAACAGGTCTAGGGTGAGGCAAGAGAGGCGGCTAGGGACAGTCACTCTCAGGGTCATTCAAGATTTCTTAAATTTTGTGCCCTGGGTGCCTCTCTTATACTCTTAACCATGGAAGGAAAAGAGATAGGGAATAGAGGGATCAGAACTGAGAAGAGGGATGATCGTAAAGTGGAAAGAGAGGAGAGAGTGGGGTGAGCTGGGTGGAGAGGAATTACAGGAGAAAGAAGGTAGAGAGGAAAGGGCAAAAGGAAGGAGTAAGGGTGATCTTCAACTTAGTTGAAGTTGAACCAATCTTCAACTGGTTCAACATGGAAGTTTTTAATTCAGAGAGAGTATTCCTTTACACTTGACATTTTAAAAGTGGGAACAGATAGAAGGTCTTATTTCATCTACCAGCTCTAAAAATTAGGGATAGACAGGGAGGAAAACACTGTTGAAAAAACTAAACAAGGAGGATGTGACAAAGGACGGGGATGTGTGACAGTCAGGTGAATGTCAGCAACCTGACACCTCACAGCCAAATTTGAAGTGAGGTTACAGGGCATTGGTTGTGGCTGAGTGAGAGGCGAACCTATTTTTATGAGATATCTGAGGAGGGAACTCAGGTCACACATTCTTCCCATTTACAGGAGGCAAATGCATGTGTCAGCGCTTTTGTGTTTTGTCCTGTCCTCTATTGCACCACAGTGCGCCAGGTGATCAATGGCTGTGAGACACATTAAATAAGGTCAGCCTGGAAAAATCCCCAGATTCTAGCACTGCCTATGTTTGATACATATCCAGTCATCACATGACCTCATTGCCTGCCTTGAAGTTTTCCTATAGCTCAAGGCATGGAGAAAGGGAGATCCAGGCTTCAAGGATGGGTCATGGGGACAGAGGGCAGCCCACTGGATATTGCAGTTCTCTGGAATTGCTGTTTGGTCCACAGTTAATGGTTGTGCCCAAAAACGTGATTTAAATAAGGCTTTGTTTCCTTCAGAGAGATGGGAGAGAGTCTTGGCAGGAATGAAGGTAGATGGTAGTAGACATAGGAGAAGAGACCATGTTTTCCTTAGGGAAAGGCCCTAAGAAAGGGGCCTTGCTCTGATATCTCTTTCCACACTGAGATTCTTCCAGTAGTAAAGCTCTGTGTTTCTCTTATCACTGTGTTCTTGAGCACCTGCTGTGCCCAGGGAGCTACGTGGTATGGAGTCATTTGTCTACAAGCCCTACCTGCCCCAGTAGATTGTTGACTCCTTGAGAGCAATACCCATGCTGGCTTCTTCATTGCCTCCATCAGAGCACTCAGATGTGCCTTATTTATCCTTTGGATAAATAATGATTAAATAAGATGCAATGACAAGGCACAGGCAACAAGTACTTTTGGTATGTGTTGAGAATCCATCCTGGACACAGAACTTGGTTTGGGCTGTAAAGAAGGCTTCTTGGGTATTTTTGTTTATCATGGAAGTGTTGGCTTTTGTTTTCCCTCTTATCTCCAGAGACGCTGTCAGCCTCATGAGACTAAATCATCAATCAACATTTACTCTCCAGATACCGTCCTTTGCCAGACACACAGGATGCACTTAATCAACCTCTTCATTTAGTTTATGTTTCAGGTAGAAGCAAGATGAGAAAGATTTGCCCCATCTATCAATTCCTGTTTCTACTTCTGATTTCCATTTGGAAAAACAACTCTCAACTCAAAAATAAGCATATTTAAGGATTATTTTCTTGGAATCTTGGGGATGAAAGGATATTAAGAAATTAGGTGTTCTAAGGAAAATGGTCATGATGGAAAAAAAGAGACAATTTGTATAATAGGATCTCAATTTCAGAAAAATAATATACATCTAGAATAAGTAGGGAAGTACTATTACCAGAATATTAGCAGTAAGGTAATTGGATTGTGGTGATTTTTGTTTTCTGCCTTCTGGATCTTGAAAATTTTCTATAGTGAATATGTTACATTTAAATCAGGAAACAAGGGTTAAAAAAATAACTAAAGAAATTCTCTTTCTTAAGCTGTGTAGGGGACACACAGATGTGCATTTTATTATTATTCTTTATCATTTACTTACAGGTTATATATACACTTTGTATAAAATATTTAACAGTCCAATTTTTTTCAATTGCAGAACCTTTTGTTTAAATAAAATATAATCTGGATGCTCTCTTAATTAAAGCAAGGAGTTCCCTGGAGGTTAGCCTAACATGTGATCTATCCTAGAAAATGTTCCATATGTACTAGAGAAGAATGTGTATTCTGCTGCTGTTGTATGGAATGTTCTGTATGTCGGTTAGGTCCATTTGGTTCAAGTCCAATGTTTCCTTGTTGATTTTCTGTCAAGATGATCTATCCACTGTTGGATGTGGAGTACTGAAACCCTCTCCTATTATTGCATTGTTGCCTATTTCTCCCTTTATATCTCTTAGTATTTGCTTAATATATTTAGGTTCTCTGATGTTGGGTGCATATATATTTATGACTGTTGTATCTCCTTGATGAATGAACACTTCATCGTTATAGAATGACCTTCTTTGTCTCTTATTACCATTTTTAGCATAAAGTCTATTTTTTTTCTGATATAAGTATAGCCACCCCTGCTTTCTTTTGGTTTCCACTTGCATGGAGTATCTTTTTCCATTCCTTCATTTTTGAGCCTAGGTGTGTCCTTAAAAACTGAAGTGAATCTCTTGTAGGCAGAATTTGGTTGGGTCTTATTTTTAGCTATCCAGCCAGTCTGTGCCTTTTGATTGGAGAATTCAATCCATTTAATTTAGAATAATTATTGATATGTAAGGACTTAATAATGCCATCTTGTTTATTGCTTTGTGGCTGTTTTGTAGAATCATTGTACTATTTTTCCTCTTTTTTGGACTATCTTTATGAATTGGTGATTTTCCGTGGTGGTATGCTCTAATTCCACTCTAAATGCTCTAAAATAGAAGTATTTATATTTTGTGAACCTACCAGAGTTTTTTGTTTGTTTGTTTGTTTGGTTGGTTGGTTTTGTTGTTACCATGACACATTCATAAAGCATATTATAGATTGAAAAGTCTATTTTAAGCTGATAGCAACTTAACTTTGACTACATACAAAAGCTTTACCCTTTTACTCCCACCTTCTATGTGTTTGATGTCATCTTTGCCTGTGTTTTTGAATGTATTTGTTAACAAATTATTGTAGTTATAATAATTTTTAATACCTTTTCTCTTTAACACTTACACCAGAGTAGTTAGCACACCATCATTTTATAAAATTACAGTTTTTTAAATCTAACTGTATGTTTATCTTTACCAGTATGTTGTATATTTTCATATGTTTTCATGTTACTAATTAGTGTCTTTTCATTTCAACTTGAAGAACTCCTTTCATCTTTTCTTGTAAGTCAGATATAGTGGTAATGAACTGCCTCAGCTTTTCTTTGTCTGGAAATGTCTTTGTTTCTCCCTTATTTCTGAAAGACAGCTTTGCCAGATAAAGTATTTCTTCCAACATTTTGAATACATCATTCCACTCTCTCCTGATCTATAGAGTTTGGGCTGATAAATTTACCGATCGCTTAATGCGGGTGCCATTGTAGGTTGCAATCTTTTTTTCTCACACTGCTTTTAGGAATTCTCTCTGTCCTTGACTTTTGACAGTTTTATTATAATGTATCTTGGGGAAGGTTATTTTGCATTGAGATAATGATCTATTAGCTTCATAAAGTTGGGTGTCTAAATCTCTCCTCAGGTTTGGGGAGTTCTCAGTGATTATTTCTTTAAATAAACTTTTGGCTTCCTTCTATCTCTTTTCTCCTTATGCAACTCCAATTATTCTGATGTTTGTACTTCTGATGAGGTCTCATAGATCATGTGGTATTTCTTTGCTTTTTTTCATTCTTATCTCTTTGCTCTCTTCTCAGATTATTTCAAAATCTCTATCTTGTACATCAGTGATTCTATCTTCTGTTTGGTCTATTCTGCTGTGATGCTCTCCTATTGCATTTAAAAATTTTATTCACTGAATTCTTCAGCTCCAGAATTCTATTTGGCTCTTTTTAAAAAAAATTATTTCTGTCCCTTCTTTATTTTATTTTTTTATGTTTTATTTATTTATTTTGAGAGAGAGACAGAAAGTGCACATGTGCACGCAAGCAGGGGAAGGACAGAGAGAAAGAGAGAGAGAGTGAATCCCAAGCAGGCTCCATGTTCAGTGTGGAGCTGATGTGAGGCTTGATCCTATGACTGTGAGATCATGGCCTGAGCCAAAATCAAGAGTTGAACCCTTAACTGACTGAGCCACCCAGGCACCCCTGATTTCTATCCCCTCTTTAAATTTCTTATTTTGTCCATGTACTATTTTCCCAATTTTGTTCAATTGTTTTTCTGTGCTTTCTTATTTGAGACCTTAAAGCAGCTATTTCAAATTCTTTATCAAGTAGATTGCAGAATTTTGTGTCTTTGAGTTTGGTTACTAAAAGATTACTGTTTTCTTTTGATGAGGTCATGTGTCCTTTATTCTTCATGTTCCTTGGAGATTTGTGTAGCTGTTTTCTCATTTTAGTAGCAATCACCTCTTCCGATCTTTACTAGTTGGCTTCAGCTAGGAGATATTTTCATTGGTTCTCTTATGTCTGGGACTTTCTCCAACCTTGTATGGATACGCCCACTTCCTGCTTCTTGCTCCCTTTTGTGGCAGAATTCTTAGGTTTGTATGTCTATCTTACAATGCACTGGCTGTTGGAAACCTCTCTTCTTTTCCAGAAGGTGGCGTTATAGCTCAAGTTTGTAGTTTCATTTCCCATAGGGCCAGGCCTGTTTTCTGAGTGCATTCCTTCCTGGTTTACCAGAGGCTGCTCTTGCCACCCACTTGGGAGTTTGCCCAAAGAACTGGCTGCAGGGTGGGTGGGGAGGTATAGGTTTAACACCTGGGGTCTTTGGGGTTCCCACAGTCCAGGCTGGGGGGTCCTTGAGTCAGGTTTTCTCATCAGCTCATAGGGGAGTTTCCTGTTGAAGTCCTGTATGCAGTCAGCAAGAACCACATCCCTTTAATGCCCTTTGATATTCTTATCTGCCTCTTTCTTGGTTTCTTCCCTGGCCCCTGTCATGGAGAACATGCTTAAATAGTCTGGTTGTTGCAGGAGGGAAATGGGTTTTCCCAGCAGTGACCCACACAGCTGGAGAAGCCAGGCACTCACTCACCCCCACTCCTTTCCCCTCCCGAGAGGTCGCTGCAGACTAGTACAGCCCCACACTCTGCTGCCTTGAGGGAGGGGTTGTGCTGGCAAAGTTCCTCTTATCTTCTTTCATGTGTCCAAATTTGTATTTTTTTTTTTTTCTCCCCTGGAGTGCTGGAATCTCTCCTTGGGAAGTCTGGACTTCTACAAAGGCTCTCTCATTCATGGTATCTGCCCACTAACACTCCTCAGATGTTCCCCAAATGCAAGTGGGGAGGGTGGGGGCTAGCTTATTGGCTACTGCTGGTTCTGCAGTCCTTACCAAGGTCTGTCTGCCTACTACTCATTGCACAAATGGGCAACACTCTTCCTGGGTCTCTTGGTGTATGGTACCAGATTCCATAACTTCCACAGAGACACTATTGTTTGTGGACAGATGCCAATTTTTAGTTGTTAAAAGGGAGAGAGATAAAAAGGAGGAATGCCATATGCCACCATGATGCTCTCATTTTATTTAAGTTTATTTATTTATTTTTGAGAGTGAGAGAGAGCATGTACACAGGGAAGGGGCAGAGAGAGAGAGAGAGGGAGAGACGGAATCCCAAAGAGGGTCTGCATTGTCATTGCAGAGCCTGATGCAGGGCTCAAATTCGTGAACCAACCATGAGATTATGACCTGAACCAAAATCAAGAGTTGGATACCCAATAGACTGAGCCACCCAGGCGCCCTTCTCTGTTTAATTTCTTTTTATTACTGAATGATATTCCTTTGTATGATGCACCACAGGTTGTTTATCCATTCACTTATTGAAGGACATTTGGATTGCTTCCAATTTATGGCAATTATGAATAAAACTGCTATAAACATTTGTGTTCAAAGTGCTCTTTTAACCCTTCAAGGAGACCCTACAACTAGCACTTGTGGTTTGTGACACACTGATTTCTTCTCCATGACCACAGTGCTGTTGGTGGTTTTTCAGGCTACAAGAACAGAAAATTGCCATACTATTGTTTTTTAGCACTTGCTTGCCAAACACTTGCTTCTCAGTTTCTTCCAGAAAAAAAAAAAGTCAGCTGAATAAAAAATGATTGGGGTTGTGAGTGGAAGCCACAATGATGAGAGATATACATGAAAGTAGAAGTAAGAGAATGTAGTCCTTTGTCTCTGCAGGGTAGGCCCAGATGGAGTCTAACATGACTGGCCTGTGTAGAGGGAAGAAGTGAGTCTTGTGGCCAGAAACATGAACCTGTTTGTGGTCACTTTCCTTTTCTCTCTTCCCAGTGCCTGGGGCAGAAGTGTTGATGGAGAATTGAGTAAAAATGGTATCAGGGATAACAATTGAAATGACAAAGACTTTCAGGTTACTTCTGCAGCCATTTGTATGGGCTTAGTAGAACTGATAAAATCACCTGTGTTATTCCAGAGATTGTTAATTCCAACCACCCTCACTTGCATATAACATTTTATAAAGTTTTATTTTGAAATTTTAGATAATACAGCACTTCATAGTTTGCAAAGAACTGTCTACTCATCAACTCATTTATTTCTCATGACGACAATACATGAGAAAGCTGAGGCTCAGAGTTTATTTACCTGCCCAAGGTCATTTAGCAAGTGAATGGCAGAGCTGAGAGTAGAACACAAGGGTTTTGACTCCCAATCCAGTGCTCTTCGCAACTGCTTGAGTTCAGGGACAATTGAGGAAAGTGGAAAGACCAGTGGATGCGAATGGGGTGGTGAGGACAGCATTGGGAAGCATGCACAGAGAAAGGTGCTCAGGTGGTGGTGGCAGGTCGTAGAGAGGGATAGGCAAGAGTCTCTTGTTTTTAGGCTGAGCTTAATGGATTGTCTCAGTTCAGTGGACATCACCATGCTTCACGGCAGAACTTAGCTTTGATGGAAGAGAATTCGATTTTGTTTTGTTTTTTTCTTTCTTTTTAATAATTTTATTTCATTTTTAAAAAGATTTTGTTTATTTATTTATTTATTTAATTTTTTAAGTAGGTTTCACAACCAGCATAGAGCCCAGCGCACGGCTTGAACTCAAAACCCTGAGATCAACACCTGAGCTGAGATCTGAGCCACCCAGGCACCCCTTATCTGATTTTTTAAAGTAGGTTCCACAGCCCAGCATGGGGATTGAACTCATGACCATGAGATCAAGAGTCGCGTGCTCTACGGACTGAGACAGCCCAATGTGCCCCTCAATTTTGTTTTTTCATTTCAGCAAACATTTGCTCACCTAAGTCCTCGGTCATGTACTAGAGAAAAGGGGATAAGACTCACTGTCACAAGGAGAAGAGTTGATTAATGGCAGTGATGATTAATGGCAGTATTTCACCTCATCTACAACCTCCAAGAGACTGATTTATAAGCCAGGTTTCCAATTTATTTATTTGCGATGGGAAATATTTGTGACATGATAACTGGTGATCTTTACTTACCAAGTGGAAGGTCTGTTCAGGAGACCAAATGATCATTCTGAACATTGCTTGAAGATAGAATTAGTAACCAGGAATGGTAGTCAAAAGTCACCTGTGTCAAGCTGATTCGGTTTGCTTTGTTTCTTTAATGGTGTGCTATGTTTGTCTCAGTAATAGGCTTGTCACTAACATGTTGTTACTCCCAACCATTTTTTTCTGGATTCGTTTATGGCTATTAGATATGATTGTCCTGTCACATCCAACCTTGTGACCTAGAGACAGTGCCTGGGGCTGACACGGATGTGGATTCTGGAATCTGGTGACCAACATTTGAATCCCGACCCCGTCACTCACTGTGACTCATGAAGACACTTAACCTGCTTCTTCTTCTGTAACTGAGGCTGAGATTATTTCTGGAGAAATTCCCTGCGGCTCTTGGCCACAGCCACATGCCGAGATGAGATTGAAGATCACCCCAGCCTGGACTCTGATGGTAACTAGTCAGAAATGCATGTTAATAGATAAACAACAGATAAAATATGGGATCTGGAATGAGGGAAAAGTCCACAACCGTCAAGAGGAATGATCTTCAACTTCCGGGAGGAAGCTCAGAATTTTGATGTTTAGCTGAAAAAGCCACTGAATATGAGGCTGACAAATTCAAAATTCATGTAAAATAAATACTCAAGAAAGTGTGTTCGCATGAGTGAAAGGGAGGGGATGTAGGGTCACAGGAGAAGACAAAAAGCAAAGTAAAAATAAAATAAAAGCCAAAGCCAGAGCCACAAACTGATATTTGTGATTGATTTCAGTTCTATGTGCCGAGATCCAGTGCAGAAAGTAACGGGAAGTGGGGCAGTGCCATAGGGCAGAGGTAAGGACATAAAGCAGATGTGAGATAGTGTGGAAACCTCAGGACAGGCCTCCTGCAAATAAATGCTGCAAATAAATGCCCATTCAGGCTCTTGCTTCTTTATCTTTCTGATAATTATGCTCGCTTTCACTTAACTACTTCCTGGTGGCATATCAGGTGGTAACTGAACTTCACAGTTCATGGTGTTGGGACAATGAGCTGTGGGCCTCACTGCTTTGGTATTGATTTCTATGGCCGTTAGTTTTATAAAGTAGGAGTTCATAGGACAGAACTTTACAGCAGTGATATAAGACTTTATAGATGAGGACACAGAGCCTGAATTTTTTATTTTGTCTTTCTAGTGGCTGTGAAGTAGCATGCCTTGTGGGGGTTTTTTGGGGGGGACATTTAAAATTTTTATTTAACTTAATATATATTTTTTTAGTGTTTATTTTTGAGAGGGACAGAGCATGAGTGGGGGAGGGGCAAAGAGAGAGGGAGACACAGAATCTGAAACAGGCTCCAGGTTCTGAGCTGTCAGCACAGAGCCTGACGTGGGGTTCAAATTCACAGACTGTGAGATCATGACCTGAGCAGAAGTCGGATGCCCAACTGACCAGGCCATCGAAGCGCCCCACTTAACTTAATATTAATATCTGATCTGCCAATACCCTATTTATGTTCCTACCTTGTCTGTGAAAAAAATTCATAAAATCATTGAAGTTGGTGATAGCACTAAGTCTCTAGTAGCTGGGTGGAGAGACAGGAGGAGTGGGTCTGTACGTATGTATGACCAAATCATTTTTCTGAAGATTATAATGTTTCATTTTTTTTTAACGTTTATATGTTTTTTTTTTTTCAACGTTTATTTATTTTTGGGACAGAGAGAGACAGAGCATGAACGGGGGAGGGGCAGAGAGAGAGGGAGACACAGAATCGGAAACAGGCTCCAGGCTCTGAGCCATCAGCCCAGAGCCTGACGCGGGACTCGAACTCACGGACCGCGAGATCGTGACCTGGCTGGAGTCGGACGCTTAACTGACTGTGCCACCCAGGCGCCCCGATTATAATGTTTCAAATAGAGGTAAACTCTTAAGCACCAAAGTGTCCATTTCCGTGGCATTAAGTATATTCACATTTTTGTATAGCAATCAACAACATTCCTGTTGTGGCTTTAAATCGAATTTCTCTGATGACTAATGAAGCTGCACATGCTTTGCATATGCTCATTAGCTATTCATAGATCTTCCTTGGTGAAGTGTCAGTTCCAATCTGTGGCCTGTTTTAAAAAACTGAGTTGCTCACCTTTGTTATCAGTGATTTATACGAGTTCTTTATATATTCTAGATGTTCAATGTCTATAGTCCATGGCAAGACACGTTTTGTATATATTTTCCCCCTGCCTCTTCGTTTTTTAAATGATGTCACTTAATGAACAGGAAACTTCCATTTGGATGAAGTCCAATCTGTAATTTATGGGGGTGCTTTTTGTGTCCTAAGAAAGTAATTGTCTGCTTCAAGGCTGCAAAGATATTCTCTTTTATGCTTTTTTCTGAAAGCCTTATGGATCTGGCTTCTATGTTTGGGTCTGTGGTCCTTTTAAAATTAGTTAATGAATTCTAATTAATCATGTGTATGGAGTGAGTAGAGGTCAAGGTTCATTTTTTCCCACGTGGATATTCACTTGTTCCAGCACTTTTTCCTTTTGCATGGAATTGCCCTGGTGTCTTGATGGAAAATCAATTGACTGGGGACGTCTGGGTGGCTCAGTCAGTTGAGCGTCCGACTTCGGCTCAGGTCATGATCTCACAGCTCGTGAGTTCGAGCTCCGCGTCGGGCTCTGTGCTGACAGCTCTGAGCCTGGAGCCTGCTTCGGATGCTGTGTCTCCCTCTCTCTCTATCCCTCCCCTGCTTGTGCTCTCTCTCTCTCTCTCTCTTAAAAGTAAATAAATGTTAGGGGCGCCTGGGTGGCGCAGTCGGTTAAGCGTCCGACTTCAGCCAGGTCACGATCTCGCGGTCCGTGAGTTCGAGCCCCGCGTCGGGCTCTGGGCTGATGGTTCAGAGCCTGGAGCCTGTTTCCGATTCTGTGTCTCCCTCTCTCTCTGCCCCTCCCCCGTTCATGCTCTGTCTCTCTCTGTCCCAAAAATAAATAAACGTTGAAAAAAAAAAAAGAAAATTAAAAAAAAAAGTAAATAAATGTTAAAAAAATTTTTTTTAAGTAAAAAGAAAATCAATTGACCGTGTACATGTGAAGTTTGTTTTCGGAGTCTCTATACAGTTCCATGGATCTATTAGTATGACCTTGCCCAGAAATTTAGGATGACAACAGACAATTAAATCTGCACCCTCCTAACCAATAAGCAGAGAAAGCCCTGAGCTGCTTTCGTGGCTGCATCTCATCATTGTTTATAACCCCCAATTTCTCCGGGGCACTCCCCCATGTCCCCTCGCTTCCCCGATATGAGCTCACTCAAAAACTACTATAGAATCTAGGAATCGAAACTGCAGGCCAGATTTAGAAGCAATTGTGCAATGTTGGGCAGTTCCTAAGTTACCGCTTGTGTGGTTCTTCATGATTTGTGGATAAGAAGCTTGTTTTTTGTCTTTCTCTTGCTGACTAGTGTGGACCATGCATGTGAATGTAGGTGGGCATGTGCAGAAGTTCTTTGTATTTGGCTGTAAGTATTTGCATGTGTTCCTTCCTCTATGGGGTTCATCAACTAAGAAACTGGGATCTGTGGGTAGAGCATGCCTACGTGCCTGGAGATATCCAGAATCTTTGTGATCCTCAGTGTCCCATCCACGATGTTTTTGGGGTTTCTAAAACTGAAGCGAATGCACCGAGGCCTTGTTGACAGCATCCTGAATTCAGAGCAGTTACTCAGAGAAAGGTCAGGAGGGGGACGGCTGTTCTTTTATCTTCATGGGCCTCATTTGACCAATAGAGGTTGCAAATAAACTGGCTAAAAGCATGGGGTTTGGGGACAGAGGGATGTGAGTTTGAACTTTGACTCTGCTACTTCTTGGCTTTTTTATCTTAGATAAATCACTTAATCTCGCTAAGATTCAGTTTCCTCATCTGCAAAATGGGGGATCATCATCGTTCTTTTTTCAGAGGGTAATTGTCGGTATGAAATAAGATAACAGATACAATCTTTCAATACATATGGGTTATTATTATAGCTATTAATAAACAGTTACTAAGCACGTTGATCATAAAGCACACAGGTGCCTCCTATCCCTATGCCCTGTGATACACTCTAGTGATCAAAACACAAAGTGACTCAAATGCCTCCTCTTTCACTGTGGGTCACTGTGAACTTGGACATGCCATACAACTTCCCTGAGTCTCACTTTCTCTGTCAGTACAATGGGGTTACAGCATCTCCCATGTAGGGTTTCTGAGAGGTGTTTCATACAGCAAAGTCTGGATAAATGTTGGTTCTCTTTCCTTAGGCATCTTCCCTTCCATTGTAATATGTGTGTGTGTTGGTGTCAGACAGTGGCATTTCTGGGCCACAGTGAGGGCTGAGAAGATATGTGAGCATTCATTTTTCAGATGACTCCTCAGTGAGGGGCCATGGCCAGAAAGTGGCCAGAAGAGAGGATAAATGCAATGTCAGCTTCTGGCTGGGAGCCATGTGGGAAACACTGGGGCTGGGGAGCCACCTGGAATTCCTGTTCCTGCCTTATTAATACCAAAGGAACTAAAGACGAAGAGAAGAGAGAGCAGGTCTCCATTACAGATGATCGCAGTCAACACACCTTCCCTATTACCATGGAGAAAATGCAGGATTGTTGGCAATGTTGACACCGGCATGCAGGTCAAGGAGTTAGCTGGCTTAGAGCATCCTACTGCAGCCTTGAGGGTGCAGGGTCACTGACCAGCTTCTGTGTCCCTGACCTGGGAGGAAGCCCTAAGTGCAAGACAAGGCTGGCTGTGGGACCTAAGGAGCTGAAGCTCATGGTGAGGAGGAAGAAAATATCAGAGAAATCTCATTCTGATATTCATCTCCATTTTTCCTCTCCTACCTTGACCTTTGGCAGTAAAGATCTCCAGTGACATCCTTCTGCTAGATGTGAAGGCCATCTTTCCCATCTGTCCCATTTGATATTATTGACTGCTCCCTTTGGGAAACTTTGCCTTATCAAGTCCCCTGGGCCTCCCATTTCTCTGGACATAATTTCTTGGTTTTCTTCATGGACTCCTCTTCCTTGGTCAACTCTTTAAATAACCAAGGCCCTCCAACATCCCTGTCCTCTTCTTGGTCTGCAACAGGGTTCTCATGGACATCCTGGTGGTTCCTACACACGCTTTTCCAACCCTGGATGGACATTCATCCATTCAGTTGGTCTTACTAAGCCCCTCTGTCACACGCTCCAGTCAGCATATTTACCTACCACCTCTGTCTTGAACATTCACCAGGATATCTCCTACCACTGTTCCTGAAGCCCCTCCAACTCCCCATGCCCCAGATCACACTTCTTACTTCCCTCACAGCCTCCTCCCTCTAGCTTCTGACTCAGTTCATGGTGTCCTCAGACCAATCTTTACCAAGGCTAGACACTCTAGATTCTTTTTTGGCTCCTTATCCTATACCTGGTCAAAAGTCTTGTCAATTAGATCTTTATTTAATAATTCAATTTTTTCTTTTTGCTAATTCTCATAGTAACTCTCATGATTGGGATTCTTGTTACCAGCCTCTCCTATTTCCAGTCCACCCCACATATGTCTGCAGGAGAGGTCTCTTTCTAAACCTCACCCTGGTCAATCACTCCTTTGCTCAAAAACTTACAGGGGTTACTTATCACCTTTAGGGTGCAGTTTGAGGCCTCCCAAGACCTATTTCTCTGCTAACCTCTACAGCTTTATCACTCCCCACTCCCATGACGCCTCATGCTGCAGCCACAATGGACCGACCCGCCTTTTGGTTTCTTCTAAGTGGCTGCTCTGGCTCTTTTCTTCTTCTAAGACCTAGTTCAGCATCACCTCTTCTGGGAAGTCTCCCCTAACCTGTCCAGCTATAGCTGGTCATGCCCAGCTATGCCCATGTCTGGGTTTTTATCACTTTTAGCACATTGTGTTATGGCTGATTGCCTCCTGGGCTCTAAGTCCTACTGGGGCTGGGGACTGCCTTTTTCATCTTTGTATCCCCCCACCCTTGGTACTGGGCCTGCCCCAGGGTAGATACTTTGTGAAGGTTGGTCGTTTGTTACTGAGTGAGGTCCACTATAAAAATAGGTACTTCTACAGGCATTTCTTTGTTACATCTTTACTACACAAATCAAAGCCCAGTCTCTTGGTAATCTGTTGACAAGCAAGTGGGATATAACAACACACATTAATATTGGTCTGCTTTGACAAACTTCACTCCTTTGACCTGGAAGTGAGTTGTTCAATGAATTATGGCATCTAAAGAAAACATTCTCCAGGAAACTGAGTCTACAGGTTTCTGGAGATTAGACTATTGATAAGATTGCCTTTTTTCTTATAATTTACTAACATATTTGTAAACTGATGGAGAACCATGTCCTGTATGACTGTGATCTCTATCAGTTAGCCATTTGTTTTCTTTCCTTTGCTTTGTCCTTGGGCAGCCAGGAGTGCTTGAGGAACACCACACATATCCCATTACCTCCCCCAACTTCATGGTATATAGCGAGCCATTCTTCACAAACCAGTGCAGCTGTTCCTGCCCACAGGTCCTGTCCCCATGCTTTAATAAAATCACCTTTTTGCACCAAAAGAAAGAAAGAAGGAAGGAAGAAGGAAAGAAAGAAAAAACATTCTCGACCAAATGATAAATCGAAAAGAGATCTTCATTGGGAAATTTACTGTAAATGACACAAAACCAGATTTTAGAGGGAAAAGCAGCTTCAAAACAAATTTCAAGGGAAGACCAAAAGCTTAAAAGTGATGGTTTTTGAGAAGCTTCTATCTTAGAGCCTGTCTATGCTAACCAAATGATTCATGGGATTATTGGGAGGAGAAAATCATGTAACAGATGCAGAAGTGCATTGAAAAGTCAAAGGTGCCATTCTAATGGAAGTCATTACCCAAAGAGTGGCTTGTAAGCTGTTTCTTCTGGATCCTGGTATAGCCTTAGCTACTTTGTGGACTTCAATTGGCAGAGGCAGAGGGTAGAAAAGTGTCTTTGAAATGGATATTTCCCTGTTGTACTTTTAACATCTTTCACACCTGGTAACCTCCTCTGTGGCCCTACATGGGCCAGTTATTAAAGTGGGTGTGGCTTAGGGACCACAGTGGATCCTGAGAAAGACAGGGAAGAACAGATGAGCCACTCCTCACCTGTCCCCTTGTTCCTGCCACAGGTCCCTGCTCATCATATTTTCCTCCCTGCTTCTGCCCCCACTGAAGGTGCCCCTAATCCTGAACCTGCTCTGTGTTGTGATCTGTGTGAAATGGCCTCAGAAAAGCACTGAGGAGATGGGGAGCCTGGGTAGCTCAGTCAGTTGAGCATCCAACTCTTGATTTCAGCTCAGTTTATGATCCGGGGTCATGGGATTGAGCCCTGAGTAGGGCTCTGTGCTGAGCGTGGAGCCTGCTTAAGATTCTCTCTCTCCTTCTTCCTCTGCCTCTCCTCCACTCCCTCCTTCTCTCTCTCTCTCTCTCTCTCTCTCTCTCACACACACACACACACTCTCTCTCTCTCTCTCTCTCAAAAAAAAAATAAATTTAAAAATTAAAAAAAAATAGGCACCACAGAGAGTTGAAGCAAAGACCTCCATTTTCTGTCTACAACCGCCTCTGATTCTAGTTATTTGGAGGAGCCATATTTTTTACCCTCAGCATTCAACCCTTTCTGATGGGCTTAAGAGGATATCAGAGCTGATGGCTCATTTATACCTGTGGCCCATGGTGAGTCATCAAGATCAAACCAACACCAGATTGTGCTTGATGCAGTGGTGCCATGGCCACTTCCCAAAGAGAGATATGGATGACTCTGGTGTAAGACTTTAAGACTCTGCTTAATGAAACCAACATGGACCCTAAACTTGAAACTTCCATTTATCTCCCCAGGGTTCAAGATCTGGGACCATTTCTTAATCCAGGAAGCTGTCTAGGGTAGCAGTCCTGCTCACCCCATCTGCCTTTACTATTGTTTATGTATTTATCCATTGGTCTTTCTTCTTTGTATCTGCCTTCACCTCTTGGGTGTTTATAAATGTTGGTAGAATAAACTCACAAGAACACTGTCTTACTTCTGAGTCCCTAGAACCTACCTAGTACCTGGAGCATGGCAGGTGCTGTAAGAATGAATACTTGTTCAATGACAGGATAAATGAATCATGCTGTTGCCCTTTCCTGAAGCCTGTAGACATAGGAGGGAGGTGATCAGACATCCATGATTGGCACTGAATCTCACACTTCCTATAGGCATTGAGGATGTATATAACATGAGTACTGGTTATGATCCACAGGATCAATCTTAACAGAAAAATTAGCTGCCATGCTTTCGCAATGAAGACTAAAGACTTTACCAAGATCTATGAAAAATGCCTCTCCCCTGCCCTTTGCCAGCCTATTGGGTGATGGCAGTGAGACCCCACTTACATTTCATTCCTGGCATTAGACTCCCATGCCCATCAAAGTTTCAGCCTTTCTAGCAGTGCTCTGGGGTTGTCTCAGGGACGGTTAACACAGAATCTGGGCCTTGCTCTGCTCCTGATCACTGAAACTGCTTGAGTGAAACACTGCTGCCATGGCAGCTGGCATGCTCCTGGACACCAATATCAGTGTCTCCAGGTGAACCCAGATCTGCTGGCCCTTGGGGCCCCAGAGTAGCCATGCTGTATCCTTCTTCCCATTTTTGGCTCACACTGTCTAGGCTCTGAGGCAATGATGCTTGTCCTTCCATATGTCACAGAGGACTGGTGAGGACAGCTCTATCATCTGCTGCCTATGGCCACTCTGCTCACAGGCTAGACCTAAGCTCAGGTGCAGGGAGAAGGGCTTTGAGAGACCCTTGTCTGTCGACCCCCTCCTCTGCCTCTTCTGCTCTCAGGCTTCTTTCTCCAATGTAGATGGACCCCTGGAGTCTGCCTGCTTCTTGGTTCATCAGACATGGCTGGGCACCTGTTACATTTGTGTGAAGTGGTCTGGTGACTAATGTCAGGATAACCTGTTTCCATAGGTCAACTAGTGTCTCAAACTAATTCCATGGTCATGCTTGGGGGTCATTATACCATTTCACTTTTTTTTTGGAAGGCAATTATCAGCTGGATGATTAGCCCTGACTCTGGTTGCCAGGTAGATGTATATTAACTCATTCACTCATCTATTCAAGCAACACCCATTTACTGAATGCCTGTTGTGAGCCAGCCACTATACTAAATGCTGAGACTAGTAAGATAAATCACACATGGTGCCTGTTCTGGAGGGGTTCTTGGTCTTACTGGAGAGGGGACATAACCTCACTCTCCAGTTTCTGGTGGAGTTCAGCTAATTGCCAGTGGGAGGTAGAAGGGCAGAAAGAAAGGTGTTTCCCTGCTGGGTTGGGAATGTCTGTGTCCTTCCACCAAAGGCCCTCAGCCCCTGCCAAGTGCTTTTCTCCCTCAACTCTCTGGGAGGTCTCTCCAGTGGCTCTGTTAGGTTATGGTTTTTATCTCCTCTCCTCCCTCATTTGTTTGTTTGTTTATTTATTAAAATTTTTTTTAAAGTTTATTTATTTTTGAGAGAGAGTGAGACAGAGTGTGAGCACGGAAGGGGCAGAGAGAGAGGGAGACACAGAAGCTGAAGCAGGCTCCAGGCTCTGAGCTGTCAGCACAGAGCCCAATGCGGGGCTCGAACCCACGAACCGGGAAATCATGACCTGAGCTGAAGTCAGAGGCTTAACCAACTGAGTCACCCAGGTGCCCATCTACTCCCTCCTTTAGACTTAGGGGTGGTAAGGGCTCCCTGCTGCTGCCAGCCCTGGGTTTTTTTTCTCTAACTTTTGTTGATTTCCTTTAACTCATTCCCTACCAAATCAAATTATCTTCAATTATACCATCTTGTAGGTGTACCAGGATCCTGGCTGATGGGGATTTCTAATTCATCTTTGTATCTGTAGGGGCTGGTACCTAGCAGATGCTCATTAAATGATTGTCAAATTAATAATATGATGTGATAAGGCCATGTCAGTAGTTTTTACAAGACTTGCTCTGTGAACATCCAGCTTCCAGTCCTGACTCCAGAAAAATCTGCTTGGTTAGCATATTTGAGGACACAATGATAAATTAAAAAAATGTGACTTGTCTGTTTTGGGAAGTTGTGGGAGTTTTTGTAGAAGTGGGTGCCCTGTGATGCTAATTGTTAAAAGAATCAAAACCACAGCATTTCTGTCACTATTAGCAGGTTGTCTTCCTCCAGCTTCTTCTCCTTCTGAACAATTGTATTTTCCCAAATTTTGATGTGATGGGAAAACAAACTGAAGTGTAGGGGGGAAAAAAAAGAGACATAAGGGAGCAGTAAGAAAAATGAAGGCTATTTCAGTCCAGCTGCTGTAGATGCTCCCTAAATTTTGGCTGCTGAGGCAGGGAGAACAGCGAGACTCTGCAATGCTCCTGCTCACAGCTCTGCTCCTCGGTGTCCCAGGTCCCAGGTGGGATGATGGTTCCAGTATGAGGAGCAGGCCTGGTGGGCGGGAGAAGGGGAGTTGGAGGGAGCGGGGACTCACTAGGGAAAGAACAATGAAATCAGAGGGATGCCCAGTATTCAGACTCCAACTCCAGATAGTTGATGGTCCTGCTGATGGCAATCTGGAGACCCAAGCAAAGCCACCAATCAGGCTTTGTCCTCCAGAGGGCACAGAGACAACCCAGGGTGTGTGTGGGTAGTCTTGGAGGCAAGATGGAATCTCATTCAGTAGGGTGCTCCAAACACAAAGTAGGGCTGGTGCACAGTGGAGACTTCACATGTGGCAGTTGACTGCACAAATGGATCCCAGTTGTTCTGAACATGCATAAGCCCAGAAGCAAAGAAAGGCAGTGTCTGCAGGTTAACATGAGAAGGACAGAGGCAGCCAGAGTAGATGGCAGAATGCTGGTGGCAGTGAGGACCACAGGAGCTCACCAGTAGGGCTGCCTGATGGAGTCTTTGAGGGGGGCAGGTTCCCGATGCTTCCCAACCCTGGGCTTCCAGAGAGGGGGAAAGAGAAAGTTCTCTGCTACAGAAAAAGTTCTGGTTATCTATTTCTATATAACAAGCAATCCTAATGCTTAATGGCTTAAATCAATAACCATTTTATTAAACCTCACAGTTTCATGGGTCAGGACTTTGGGCAGGACTTGGCTAGGTGATTCTTCTTTTGCACCTGGCATTAATGGAGGCCTCTTGATGGTACTCAGCAAGTGGATGAACTGAAATGGAAGGAGCAAGATGACTTAATTCATATGTCTGTGCTTAGTGGAAGTAGCTAGAAGGTTGGATTAAGCTGAGACTGTTGACCAGAATACCCACATTTGTTCTTTTCAGCATGGTGGTCTTGGGCAACTTGGATTTCTCTCATGGTAGATGACCTCCCCAGTGACAGCATTCCAGGAGACTAGGTGGACACTGCAAGGATTCTTACGATTCCTCCTTGAGATTTCCAGAACATCACTTTTGCTGCATTCTATTGGTCAATCAAACCACCTTGAATAAAGACCAGCTTCTTCCTCTTGATTTTGGTGAGAACTGCCCTCTTGTTATTCTGTGTGTGTAGTTACACCTCATGCTGTGAGCCTCTGAGAGTGGGTGCCTTTTAGAGTCCACTAGCTTGGGGCTGAAGCCTGACTCTGACACTTTTGGACCCCATGATCCAGGGTAAAACACTTAACCTCCATAATCTGCAGGGATGATAATCTTCCATACTCTACAGGGCTGTGGAAGAGTTACAGCAGTGTCAGAAACACAGTAAGCATTCCAAAATGTTAGCTGCCGTTGTAATAGGCATTAGTGTTCAGTAGTCAGCTAACCCACTGGAAACATTCTTGAATAAATAGCTTTGCCCTTTGGGGGGAAAATTCTTTTTTATTTTCTTAAGTTTATTTCTTTTGAGGGAGAGAGAAAGCATGAGCAGGGGAGGAGCAGAGAGAGATGGAGACAGAGAGAATCCCAAGATGCACTGATAGTGCAGAGCCTGATGCAGGGCTTGATCTCATGACCATGAGATCACGACCTGAGCCAAATTAGATGCTTAACCCATTGAGCCACCCAGGGACCCCTGGGGAAAAAGAATTCCTAATCTCTTGGAGGTACTCTCCATTTTCTCACCTGTAAAGTGGGTGCCCCAGGGTGCAAACATTCAATGCTGGTAAGTGTCCAGGGCCCTGGGGCTGGCCTTGCTCATGCCCAGTGGTTGAGGGGAAGGCAGAAGTGACAGAGGGCTTTTGCCTTCATGTGGTCGTGGAGCCTCTGGAGGAAGTACTGCATCCTGATTCCAGCAAAGGAGAGAGGGTTCTGACTTCCCCCCTTTTTCTTTCTTTCTTTTTTTTTTAATTATTCTTTTTCTGGTGCAGACATACATGAAACTCAAGTACAACTCCCACCCATGATGAGGTCCAGTTTTGACTTCGGTCTTGTGCTACAGGGCTTCTCTCTTATTGAGTTGTGGAGAAAGGTATATCCGAGAGAGCAGGCAAGAACTTCCCACGCCCAAGGTGTAACCCAGCCAACATGAGTCGCTCTGTGGGGAGTCAGAAGCTACACCAGGTTGAGTTGTTGCCCAAAGAAAATGTTTATTTGCAGCAAATAAGGAGATCACTGCGAATAAGAGAGGGTGAATGGGTTCCTTATGTTCAGGGTTAGGATTACTAGATAGGAAAGACTTGTCATCTAGTACAGGGCATGCACCTTAAGGAAACACGCCTTTACATACATGTATTTATGTAAATGAGGCTGAGGTTCCTCCCTGGGTGGAGATTTTAGTATTATAATGAGATAAAGGTAATGGGAGGTCATTCAGGAGGTCACTCTGAGCACGGTCCATCATGAGTGGGGGGGTGGTATTAGCTCAAAAGGTCTGGGTGGTCTGGGCCTGTGGGAGGCAGGTCTTGTGAGGACAGTCACTGTCGCCATCGCCTGAGAGGTGGTTTTGGGTTTCCTTTGCCTGAGTTAAGAGGAAAGCCAGAAAGAAGAGCTTAAGGAAAAAGACAAGACAAAGGTTAGTGAGTACAAGCAGGTGGGAAGTAAAGGTCAGGTCTTGGGGTCTAGCTGGTGACAAAGGGTCTCCAAGGCTGTCTCCTTCTCCCTTGAGAAGACTTGTGATTCTCTTACTGGAAACAGGTGACCTCGGCCTTCCCTGCTTGTGAGCAGTGGCTACATTTCAAGTCTCTTCAACTCATCAGAAGGAAACAACTCCACTTGGCACTGCTGACAGCTGATTTTCCAAGTGTCCCCTGTCACTCAACCTCCTGACTTGACAGAAGTGCCACATTTGCTGTGGCATAGCTCACTTCTCCTTCGGTGGCATGTGATGATTTTGTTTCCCTGTGCTTGTTTCCTGAGGACCAGGCAGCAGGGGTCTCGTGTGCCAGGCCACGTGGGCTGACGGTTTGATCTAGAGTACCTTCTGCTCCCTCTGTCTTGTGTGTGACTGTGTGTCTCAGTGAGTTCAGGCAGCATAACAGAACCACAGACTGGATGGCTTAGGAACGAACAGGTCTTCCTCACGGTTCTGAAAGCTGGAAGTCCAAGATCAGAGAGCCAGCATGGCTGGGTTCTGGTGAGGGCCCTCTGTCTGGTCTGGTTGACCAACCTCTCTTTGTATCCTTAGATGGCAGGAAAGGAGCTAGTGAGCTCTCCGGCCTCTTCTGAGGGCACTATCCCATCCATGAGGGTTCTACTGTCAACCCTAATCACCTCCCAAAGGCCTTTGCATCACACTGGGATAGGGTTTCAACATATAAATTTGAGGAGGGCGACATTGGTATCAGTCTTACTGCAGGCTGCCATAACTAAGCACCACCGAAGGGGCAGCTTAAATAATAGAATTTTTCTTTCTCACATTCTGGAAGCTGGAAGTCTGAGATCAAGATGTCCACAGGGTTGGTTTCTTCTGAGGCTTCAGTTCTTGGCTTGTAGACACACCTTTACCCTGTGTCTTACTATTTTTTTTTAAGAAAGTTCCATACCCAGCATGGAGCCCAACACAGGGCTTGAACTCACAGCCCTGAGATCAAGACCTGAGCTGAGATCAAGAGTCTGATGCTTAACCAAATGAGCCACTGAGGCACCCCTACCCTATGTCTTCACACAGTCTTCCTTCTGTGTATGGGTGTCCTAATCTCTTCTTACACGGACACCAATCACATTGGATTAGGGCCTACCCTAATGGTAAATGACCTCATTTTACCCCAATCACCTCTTTAAAGACTATCTCCAAACACATATGTGGGGTTAGGACTTCCACGTATGAATCTGGGTGGGGACACAACCCAGCCAGTAACAACGCATCCATGTGTGTGCCCGTTGTGTTTGTTCCTAGTAACAGCTTCCCTTTCTAGAATTCCTTCCCCATTTCCTATCTTGTCTAGAGAGACCCTGGGGTGTGGTGAGGGTGACCAGACATCCCTTTTTTATGTCTGATGTGCTGTGATAGCAACTAGTTTCCCCTTTCATCTTCAGTGACATGACTTTTGGACAACAAGCAAATTCAGAGACCTGGCCCCTCTCCTGACTCCACAGTCATGCAGCCATGGGACCTGGGGCAACAAAAGTACTTGCTTCTCTAGTATGGTCTTTCTATAAACCCGTAAGTCAGCTTAGATGATCATGTAGATACCTTTCGCCTCTAACTGTGATTCACATTGTGTTATAGCAAGAAAGAAATATCTTTGATATTTATTGAATGGATTTCTTTGAATAAAGATGAAGTTTTACGTAAAAAAATGGGGCATCAGTTTAGATGTCAAGTTATTAGAAAAATTTATGTTTAAAAGCTATTTTTTTTGATCCTCTAAGAATGAAGACCTTCCCAAGAAAGCCTGGGAAAGTGGGTGCTAAGTTCACACACCTGAAGTCAGCCCAGATGACATTTTTCCTTGCGAGAGCTAAGCTTGCAAGGCAAAAGAGGGCAGAGAGGACTTTTTCCATTGTTATGGAACCAGACTGGAACGCTGGCGGAAAAGCCAACTGGCACTCAGAGATCTTGGTAGATAGGAGATTTATGTAACACCGGTGGGCTCAGAGGAGACCGTTTCTCCAAAGATCTGAGCCCTGAGCACAAGCATGGGAGACAAAAATAGTCTATTACTTCCGCATTCCGCATTAGTAGTAATTTGGCACAAGGCAAGCAGGGCAGGAAGAAGAATCCGGAAAAGGGGTCTATAAGCTAGAAACTAGAGTTTGTGTTAGTCTTGTAGGCCATCTTATGGTGCATAGCTTTACTTATTTTCCCAACACCATGAATTCATTGTTGAAATTGGGCATTGATCCCCGCTTTCAATCTCTAATTTCAAAGTATTGCTTGTGTTGTAAACAAACAGTCCCCAAAAAGAGTTGCTTGTGGGAAGCCCTCCCCACCACTCCCAACTTAATACCTAACCTAACTGCAGTTTCAGCCTCTCCCAGGAGTGGAATTTTAAGCCAATCAATCTGGAATTTCCTAATGAGCATTAGTGAAGGAATTTGCATGATAAGACCTCCTGCTTCCCCCCCCTCTCCCAACTAAGGAAAGGTGACCTTGCCTGAAATAATCCTTATTTTCTTTTGCTGATAACTTCCTTGCCCCACCATCCTTCTTATAAAAACCTTCTATTTTGTACAGCTTCCAGGAGCATCTCTTTACTTGCTAGATGGGGTGCTTGCTACCTGATTTGTAGAGGCCACCTTGAGGCAACAAGGCTTTGGCTCTGGAAAACTGAGCCAAGGCAAAAGGCCCACAGTGACCTGAGGCAAACAGGCTCATTAAGTGACCCACCTGGAAATAGCCATAGTCCCTTACAGACCAGTTACAACCACACACAGTTTATAAGATTACTAAAAAGCAGAAAAGTCCTTACATTCCATGACTGAGCACTCCACTCCACAACTCTGGCCCTTACCACTGCTTCCTGGCAGACGGTCTCTCTTTTGCTATCCTACCCGCTGCCCCCTTGCAAGTGTATTCAATAAACTTCTCTTTTGTTCTGCCTTGGGGGGATTCTTTCACCACCTGTACTGCCAGCCCCGACCTGATCAGGATGCTCCACATGATTTATGATAGTAATGATGTGGGGCCTGGAGCTAATGGCCAAGAAAGAATTCCTGAGATTTTTTTTTTTTTTTTTTTGGTGCCAAAAGGTGCCTTTATTTATTTTATTTATTTAAAAAATCTTTTAATTTATTTTGAGAGAGAGAGAGAGAGAGAGAGAGAGAGAGAGACAGCGTGTGAGCAGGGGAGGGGCAGAGAGAGAGGGAGACACAGAATCTAAAGTAGGCTCCAGGCTCTGAGCTGTCAGCACAGAGCCCAACGCAGGGCTCAGATTCATGAACCATGAGATCATGACCTGAGTGGAAGTTGAATGATCTATGACTGAGCCACCCGGGTGCCCCTTTTATTCTAGCGTGGGCTCAGGACCTTTGGGCAGAAAGAACTGCATTTCAGTTAGTGGGGGTTAAGGATAGCAGAGGTCTCTAAGGAATTTGTGCATGTGAGAAGCAAGGTCTCCAGGACCTTGAAGGGCTAGCCGCTAAGACAAGATTATTTACTACCGTCTAGTAAAACGTCAGTCACGAGACCCTTCAGATGTATGTACATCAGTGGGCCGTATGTTTGACAGATGATTGCTACCATATGTCTTGGGGGGGTGTTTTCGGCTCTCAGAGGGAAGTAACGCCAAGGAGAGAGCAGAGCTGTAGTGGTAAAACATTAAAGGAAGTCCTTGAGGGAGCTTCAGAAGCGTTAGAGTCTGTATGCCTCAGGGAATCTGCCTGGAGGCGACAATCCACAGCCCTGTCCAGTCTTTGGTCCTTTTTCTCCCACCAATAATAATAATAATAATAAATAATAAAGCCTATTAAATCTTCAAATTTAGTCAGTTGAACTTTTGTTTTTTTAACACTTGGTTAATGCAAAATAATCTTATCCCATTGGCAGAACATTCTTTTGTGTCCCCCAAACCTTTTCCAGGCTGCTCTCTTTCCTCCTGATCAGTTCGTGCTCATTAAACACCACTAAGGGGCAGATGTGGGGCCAGGTACCAGAGACACGGGAGTGAACGAGGCAGAATCCCGCAGAGTGCTGCATGCAGTGCAGGCTGCAGATGATGCCACCTGCACTTACAAGTTCATGGCCGAATGTGTGCGGGGCACTGTGGCAATACATAGAGGTTGATCTGACCCAGCTTTGAAAGGCACTCCCAGGAGGCTATCTGCGCCCTGTTGGGTAAAGCTGCAAGTTCTGGCTCTCCACTGGGCCTGCACTGCTTAGATCCCTGTCTGGGAGGGGCTCTGTGCCTCGCTGCTCCCGGACACCCCGCCCTGTGCTGCGCTGGGTGGGCGGGGCTGCCATTTTCTCTGTGGTTTGGCCAGACCGTAGGAAAGTTGCCCTCTAAGCTGTTTTGCTAGATTGTCCATTTCCTGGTTCTTTGGCAAGAGAGATGGTTTTTGTTGAGGTTCTTTCACCCTTTTTTCCCGGTGCCTGTTAATATATCCTGATTGCTGTCTTCTCCAGTCTGGGGTATTTCCAAGTTTGGGGTATATGAAGCCAAAAGAAAACCCAGAGAACTTACCAATTCATTTGTTATTCCTTGACTCTCAAGGTCCCTTGCCAGTCTACTTTCTCTTCACCTTTCAGAACCTTCCTATTTTTGTTTTATGTGTCAGATCCAGGGGTTAGATGTGCTTTAGGGGAGGGATAGGGAAAAAATGGACTATCTTCCTGGAAGCAGAAATGCATGTTTCTAAGGACTAGGCATAGACATGGCTTACTTTGTTTCTGATGACATTCCCCTGCAGAGCCTCTGTCTCATGGTCCCTCTGGATGTGGGTGAAAGTGAGTTTCACCACTTCCAGGCCTGCCCATAAGACATCTACACAATACCCACCCCCACAATGCATGATAAAAACAGGGACCAGTATTGAAGGTGTTGGCATTGTATGCTGGAAAGAGTCTAGATCCTTCCACTTGGAGAGTTCCCTGACTTTCTTTACTGTGCAAAGTAGGCAAGAAATAAGCCTGTATTGCATTGAGCTACTGAGATCTTAGGACTGTTACAGCAGCTAATATTTATGTAGACCAGTGCACCATGTCCCTTCTCTTTTCTTCACTTTCTCCCCTAATGAGGCTGGACCTCAAGGTTCATCTATGCAATGTTTATCATGTTACTTTCCCACCTTGTCTTCTGCCTCACAAATCCCAAACTGTTCACTCTCTATCACTGCAGCTGTACATTTCCTTGTCTTATTCTGGGGTGACTGAGTGCTACCGGGGGCAATTCAGTGATGGTGCCAGTTAGCACCACCCTCTCAGTCTCAATTAACTGGGCTCTCAGCAGCCCTTAGCAATCCCTAGACATGCTCCTGGTCAGCTCCCTCTCCGTTTTCTCTAGCCACTATCCTAACACTTTCCTCTCATTCTCTACTTCCCATTTCAACTCCTTGCTTCTCCTCAGAGTGGAAAAAATCTTCAGAGAGGTATAAGCTTCCTCAGCCTTCTGTGCTCTCATTTAATGAGCTTCTCTAATGCTTCCTCTCTTTTCTTTCTTTTTTAAAATTTTATTTATTTATTTATTTATTTATTTATTTATTTATAAATTTACATCCAAGTTAGTTAGCATATAGTGCAACAATGATTTTAGGAGTAGATTCCTTAGTGCCCCTTCTCCATTTAGCCCATCCCCCCTTCTACAACCCTTCCAGTAACCCTCTGTTTGTTCTCTATATTTAAGAGTCTTATGTTTTGTCCCCCTCCCTGTTTCTATATTATTTTTGCTTCACTTCTCTTATGTTCATCTGTTTTGTATCTTAAAGTCCTCATATGAGTGAAGTCATATGATATTTGTCTTTCTCTGACTAATTTCGCTTAGCATAATACCCTCTGGTTCAATCCACATAATTGCAAATGGTAAGATTTCATTCTTTTTGATTGCCTAGTAATACTCCATAGTATATATACCATATCTTCTTTATCCATTCATCTGTCGATGGACATTTGGCTCTTTCCATACTTTGGCTATTGTTGATAGTGCTGCTATAAACATTGGGGTGCACGTGTGTCGCGACCGGTGCGACAAACACCGAGGTCAGGGTCCTGAGGGTAGGGGAATGCAAGAAAAAAGAGAGAAGAGAAAGTTTGGGAATAGGAGGGTCCCCTGGGCTGATGGCCCAAGTGATGGCTTTATTGTTGCTGTACACAATCTTTTATAATATAAGACTCTTATGGATCAGGTCATTCTAAGAATAAACAGGTTTCACATGATCACTGCCAGCCAAAACATTTAGTTCTGTATACCTTGTGAACTTTGTGAACAGGTCACAAGACCTTGTTGATAGATTGCTAGCAAAACACAGTTCCCATGTTTGTGTCTATCTGACTCGGGGTAGAAAAAGGGAGGTAGCATTACTGCCAACACCTGCAGACCACAGGCTTCAGGAATTAACTCTCTCAGCCTTGACAAGGCTTTCGTATGCCCTTGAAAGTGGGGGAATGGGAGGGGGAACCACCGGGTTGGCGTGAGTCACCAGGGAACGTTGCTCGACCCGGTCTCAGCCTGGCACCGGGGCCCGGTCCCCCACACACGTGCCTCTTCGAAGTAGCACACCTGTATCCCTTGGATAAATACCTAATAGTGCAATTGCTGGGTCATAGGATAGTTCTATTTTTAATTTTTTGAGGAACTTCCATACTGTTTCCCAGAGTGGCTACACCCAGTTTGCATTCCCACCAGCAGTGCAAAAGAGATCCTCTTTCCCTGCATCCTTGGCAACGCTATCATTGCCTGAGTGGTTATTGTTAGCCATTCTGGCAGGTGTAAGGTCGTATCTCATTGTGGTTTTGGTTTGTATTTCCCTGATGATGAATGACATTGAGCATTTTTTCATGTGTCGGTTCGCCATCTGGATGTCTTCTTTGGAGAAGTATCTATTCAGGTCTTTTGCCTGTTTCTTCACTGGATTATTTGGGTTTTTTATTTGATTTTTTTTGGCGTTGAGTTTGATAAGTTCTATATAGATTTTGGAAACTAACCATTTATCAGATATGTCATTTGCAAATATTTTCTCCCATTCTGTTGGTTGCCTTTTAGTTTTGCTGATTGTTTCCTTCGCTGTGCAGAAGATTTTTATTTTGATGAGGTCCCAATGGTTCATTTTTGCTTTTGTTTCCCTTGCCTCTGGAGACATGTTGAGTAAGAAGTTGCTGTGGCTGGGGTCAAAGAGGTTTTTTCCTGCTTTCCCCTCTAGGATTTTGATGGCTTCCTGTCTTATGTTGTGTCTTTCATCCATTTTGAGTTTATTTTTGTGGATGGTGTAAGAAAGTGGTCCAGGTTCATTTTTCTGCATGTTGCTGTCCAGTTTTCCCAGCACCATTTGCTGAAGAGACTGTCTTTATTCCATTGGATATTCTTTCCTGCTTTGTCAAAGGTCAGTTGGCCGTACGTTTGTGGGTCCATTTCAGGGTTCTCTATCTGTTCCATTGGTCTGAGTGTCTGCTTTTGTGCCAGTACCATACTGTCTTGATGATTACAGCTTTGTAATACATCTTGAAGTCCAGGATTGTGATGCCTCCAGCGTTGGTTTTCTTTTTCAAGATTGCTTTGGCTATTTGGGGTCTTTTCTGGTTCCATATAAATTTCAGGATTGTTTATTCTAGTTCTGTGAAGAATGCTGGTATTATTTTGATAGGGATTGCTTCCTTTATTTTCTATAACCCAATTTCCCCTTCTTTCCTCTAGTCTGGAGAGACATTACCTTCTATCTCTTGAAGTATGTGAGTTTCCTAGAGCTGTTGTAATGAAGTACCTTGAACTGAGTGGCTTAAACAGTAGAAATCTATTGGCTCACAGTACTGGAGGACAAAAGTCCAAGATCCAGGTGTCATCAGAGTTGGCTCTTTCTGAGGGTTTCTGGTGGTTTGCTGGCAATCTTTGGCATTCCTGATCTCTGCTTTGTCTTCATGTGGTGTTCTCCCTGGATTCATCTTGGGGTTCAGATTTGCCCTCAGCTCTTTTCTCCAACACTTGCATCTCCATCTGTGTCTGTAGCCTAATGAATTGTACCAGCCTCTGCCAAAGACAGAAAAATATTATCAATTGCATTTGTGAAGTGCCCAGCCATCAAATACTGGCGATTCTGCCACATCTCTGCCAGCTGTGGTCTCTATGCCACACCAGGGATAGTCATGATCTGTTTAGGAAGTTGCAAGAAATCCCAACAGTTTTCCTGCTTTCGCTTTTATGGATTTCTACTCCTTCCTCCATGCCCTCCTTTCCAGACGCAGCTCTTGCTTTTTTTTGATGTACAGTTCTTTCGTGTGTGTGTTTGTTGTGATAAAATATACACATAATATCTATCATCTTTACCATTTTAAGTGTACAGTTCAGTGGCATTAAATATATTCACATGGGGCGCCTGGGTGGCTCAGTCGGTTGACTGTCTGACTTCAGCTCAAGTCATGATCTCATGGTTCGTGGCTTTGAGCCCCACGTCGGGTGCTGTGCTGACAGCTCAGAGCCTGGAGCCTGCTTCAGATTCTGTGTCTCCCTCTCTCTCTGCCCCTCCCCTGCTCTCTCTCTCTCAAAAATAAACATTAAAAAAAATATTCACATGGTTGTGCAGCCCTCACCACCGTCCACCTCCAGAATTCTTTCATCTTGTGAAACTGGAACTCTGTCTCTATTAAACTTATCTCCCCCTTCTCCTCCCCCTGTGCCAGCCCCTGGCACCCACCATTCTGCTTTCTGTCCCTATGATTGTGACTATTCTAAGTACCACATGTAAGTGGAATCATACAGTATTTGCCTTTTCGTGACTGGCTTATTTCATGCAGTGTAATGTCTTTGGGGTTCATCCATGTGTAACATAGTATAGCATTTCTTTCCTTTCCAAGGCTGGATAATTCCATTGTATATATATGCCACGTTTTGTTTATCCATTCATCTGTCAATGGACACTTGGGTTCCTTCTACATTTTGTCTGTTGTGACTAATGCTACTGTGGACATGCTACTCTTTGAAACTCTGCTTTCAGTTCTTTTGGGTATATGCCCAGAACTGGAATCACTGAATCATATGGTAATTCAATTTTTGATTTTTTGAGGAATCACCAAACTGTTTTCCACAGTGATTGTATCATTTGACATCTCCACCAACAGTGCACCAGGGTTCCACTTTTTCCACATCCTCATCAATGCTTGTTTTCTGTTTTTTTAGATAGTAGCCATCCTAATGGGTGTGAGGTGGTGTCTTGTGGCTTCGATTTGCATTTCCCTAATGATTGTGATGTTGAGCACCTTTTTATGTGCTACTGGTCAATTAAATATCTTTGGAGAAATGTCTATTCAAGTCCTCTGTTTTTCTGTTTTTGTTTTTGTTTTGAATTAAGTTGCTTGCTTTTTGTTGTTGAGTTGTAGGCGTTTTCTCTATATTCTAGATATTAATCCCTTTGAGACATATGATTTGCAAATATTTTGGGTTTTTTTTTTGTGTGTGTGTGTGTCTCTCTCTCTCTTTCTCTCTCTCTCTCTTTTTTTTTTTTTTTTTTTTTGCTGCAACTTTGCTGGAACATGGGGCCCTTCCTAAGTGTGCTAGTTGGGTAATCCTAGCTGAACGTGCGTGTGGGTGGGGGCTATGATGAAAATGCCACTGCCACAGCACCTCACCCTCCATTGATGCTCAGGGTGTCCCTGGAGTGGACAGAGCTGACAGTGAAAGTTGGTGACTCAAGGGTGAGGTACAGCAATGGGGCCAACAGCCCTGGGGCTTTGTTTAGAAGGCAGAATGTAGACTTGAGAAGGATGAAGACAGAACCACCTGCTGAAGCCTGAGAGAGAGGAAGAGCAGAGTGGAGGGAGGGAAGGGAGAAGTGAGGAAGAAAGGAGGTAAGGCAGCCTGCTTGCTGGCTCTTCTGTCTTTGTGAGTAATGATAATTTTGCATTCTAAGGGAGGTTCCTTGTCACTCTCACTTGTTCTAACTGAGCTGAGAGTTTTCCTGAACTCCAGGGAGTAGGTGAGGTAGCAGCACTTACTTTGGACAACACTAAGATCTACCTTGAGTTGACTGGCAGGGGAGTGAGGAGCTTGTAGGAATGAGTGATTCAGTTCAGCCAAGGGTAAGGGGTAAGTCAAGAGTCCAGCTGAATGAAGTGGTCGTTCCTTCAACAAACTCAGTATGTGCTTTGCATCACTGAGGTAACACAAGGTGAGAGAAAGAGCACCTGATCAGAGTTGTAGGGTTCTGGGTTCTGGGTTGGCTTTACATCTGATCACACAGGCTGGCCTTGTTCAAATCCCTTAACTTTTGGGCTTTGGTTTCTTCAACCCTAACTTGAAAGGATTGGCCTACATCAGTCAGTAGGCTATGATGAATTACTAGGTTAAAACATCAGGGGCGCCTGGGTGGCCCAGCAGGTTAAACATCCAACTCTTGATTTCGGCTCAGGTCATGATTTCACAGTGCATAGAATTGAACATCTCCTCTACACTCTCTTTCTCAAAATAAATAAGCCTTTAAAAATTGGAATAAATAGAAAACATCTTAGTGCACAGTATTATTTTTTGAGACTTTTGTTTCAGACATAAATATGGGTGGTAATTCTGGGCTGAAATGTAACACTTATTTCTTATTGTGGGTTTTAGGTGAAAACTTTTTTTAAATGTTTATTTATTTTGAGAGAAAGAGAGAGTGCGCACGTGCAAATGGGGGAGGGCCAGAGAGAGGGAGAGAAAGAATCCAAAGCAGGCTCAACACTGTCAGTGCAGAGGGGACTGCAGTACCGACGAGACTCAATCTCATGAATCATGAGATCACAATCTGAGCCAGTATTGAGTCTGATGCTCAACTGACTGAGCCACCCAGCTGCCCTCAGGCGAAAACTTTTAAGAGCACCGGAGAGGTAGATGAAGTTCCTTTCCAGCAACCACATTTTTGTATTTCTAGGTTAGTTATCAAATACCCCAAGTACATAATATTTTTAAACAACTTTTCTCCTCATCTGTGCACACACACACACACAGACAGATTTTTCCAGGGATCTTCCTTATTTTTCATTTTGAGAAATTAAAAAGAGATGTGATCGCAAGGGTAGGAGTGGAAGGCGGAACAAACAAAGAGAAGCAAGTACTTGGCACTGAGTTTCTGGAGGACTGTGGGGTCCAGTGCACCTTTCCTCCTGTAGATACAGTGGAGGAGCGATCCACTGAGGCCAGAAGATGTGTCTTTCCAGTGCCTTCCTGCTCCTCTGCCTTCCGGGTGAGTGCGCCTTGGGGCAGGGGCATGTCTACTCCGTGGAGCTGGAGATGACGGGGAGGAAGAGAATCTACAGAGACAGATCCATATAGGAGGTGTGGAAGGCTGGGAAGATCTTCCTGGAAGATTCAAAGTTTTGTTCTACTTACTTGATTCTCCCACCTATCCTCCCTTGGGAATGGAGAAGGGAAATATTATTATCCTCTGGATAATCACCCACTTGACTTTTCCTGACTTGGGGCATGACCCCTATCTGCCAGTGATTCTTCTATGTGTAGAATCATGTGTTGCTCTTGTCAGGGAGAGAAAGGGGTTGACTTAAGGCTAATCAGCACATGGCTTCAGCCTCTCCCAGCTCTTATTGACTTTCCTCTGTGTCTCTGCTCCCACTTAACTCCTGGGGTGGAGGGGAAGCATCCTGTACCCCTCGTCCCCCCACAACCTGGGGAACACCAGATTACCCACTGTGGGGTCCTCACTCAGAAAAGAGTGTTCCAGCTTTAGTCCTGTAACTTGAGAGAAACTCCATCTCTCTCCCTTCTGTCCTCTGTGTTCAGATTCCAAATCCCACTCTTTGTAATGCTGTGTTAACATGAGGATTATTGAAGCCCGGACATGACATGGGATAGTCAGAGATGAGTCCCGCCAAAGGCGGCTTCGAGGATTAAACCCATTAACCCATTAACACATGTAAAGAGCATTGAACAGTGCCCGCTCCTTCCTAAACTCTGAATCAAACTTGCTATTATAATAAGGACAGTGCTGGATCCTTGCTCAATTTTCTCTCACTCCCCCTCTTAACAGAGGAGAGCCAGGTTGGGCCTATAACAGAGTGAAAAATCACCCAAGAGAAATGATTCAGACTAACATCACCTCCAGAGACTCAAGAAGGTCAAAATGGCTTGGTGGGGGCTGGGGGAGGGGAGAGATGAGTGTGGAAGGAGGATTTGAGAGATGAGTATGTGTGTTGTGTGGAGGGAAGTTGATTTGCCATAGAGGAAAGATTTTTTCTGGTCTGCTAGAAAAGCAGGAGAAAATTCATCTTGCTCACAGATCTGAGGGGAACACAGCTGCCCATGTAGCCACGTGTTTGTTCAGCTAGGCATGTTTCCTGTAGAGGGGTGAGCATGGGAGGATGTGGGGGGCACCCAGGGATGGGGAATGGTGTCTCTGTTCATTGAAGGTCGCTGCAAGTTGGTGAACAGGGGCCAGGAGCTACAGGATGCACTGGATAAGGTGTGGGGGTTTGTGTTTTTCAGGCTATTTCACTCTGAGCATTCCCAGGATCTTAAAAGGCACAACGGGAGGAACATTGGTGATGGAGTGCCGGTACAATGTGGGAGAGGAGGGTCACAGGAAGTTCTGGTGCCGAGGGCCCAACTGGACAGACTGTGTCCGAGTCATTGAAACAGAACAGATGGCAGGGCAAGAGGTGAGGCGTGGCCGAGTAACCCTTCGAGACAACCCCAGAGAGCACCTTTTCCATGTGATCCTGGAGGACCTGGAGGAAGGAGATGCAGACACTTACTGGTGCGGGGTGGACAGGGCCACAAGTGTCCCCCAGGCCCCGGTGGCTGTGACTGTTTTTCCAGGTAATCCCTTCCCACACCCTTTGCCTGCATAGGTTGAGGTCATGGGTGCCCAGTCTCTCTTGCTGAGGAGTGAAAGGAGGCTCCAGCCAAGGCCCATGACTGGCTATCCAGGGGGACAGGAATGCACCTGTGTGTGAGCACAGGCATCTGTAAAAGCCTGTGTCCGTGCCTACATGTAAGTGTGACTGGTGAAATAAGTCGGGTTGCATCTTGAGCCCTGGAGTCAGAAAGCTGTGTTCAAGTCTCAGCTGTGCCACTTGTGGGCTGTGCGACTTGGGCAAGTTACTTAACTGGTTTGTGCCTCAGTTTCCCCATTAGTAAAACTGGAGAACAATAGTGTTGCTGTACAGTGATTGAGAGCATTAAATGAGTTGGTAGGGGTGAAGCGCTGATCACAGTGGCTGGTAGTTAGTTAGGACTTACAAGATGGTAGCCATTGATCCAGGCCAAACTAAAGCTGCAACACTCACATCTCCAGGTTCTGGCAGGGAAAAGTGGCTTTATTTATGGGCTTTAGAGGGTCCCCTTGTTTCTCTCCCTCAGTTATTGAAACATTATTATCTGCCTATTATGGACCTAGTCTGGCGATGTCGGGGGGAGACGGGGAAAGCAGACAGATTCAGTCTTCACAGCCCGGTGGGCTTGCAGGGAGTTGTAGATGTTGACCTTGGAGTGGAGATGAGGAAGGACAGGGACAGAGAACAGGGGAGCTTGGGAACAGTGGTAGGGCAGGGGAAGCCCATCCTTTATGGACATGCAGCCACTCACTATACAGATGGTGACAGGTGCAATGTAAGTGTGTGGGGGGGCTAGTGAGATAGGGATTAAATGGTGTTTGAGTGGAGAGGGGCTACCTTGGGTACAAGGCCCCCAGGAGGGCTCCCTCCCAAGGACGTAGCACGTGAGCTGGGTCATGGCCCCACTGCCCTATGGCTCTGCTGGGGACCCCAGCCCTGGTGTCCTGCTTCTTCTTAGCCCAGCATGAGCACAACTATGTAGTTACAGCTCCCTCACTCGGGTCCCCACTCAGAAGGGAGCACGTGAAAATCTACACCAGCATTTTTTCCATGCTTTTATTTTATGCCATATACCTGATCTGTGTGTGGGGGTGAGGGAAAGAGGGAGGGTCTGGGTCCTGCCCTCTGGAGTTTTCAGAGTCCCCACAATGATGAGAATGTGCTGGAGCTTCACCGGAAGGCCTCTTGTGGGGTTTCTTGGAGGGCTGGCTGAGGCCCCTGAAAGACCCCTCCTTCCAGCATCCCCTGCCTGTGCCTGGGATGTCTTGGTGTGAGATGGGGCTGGGGACCCCCCCCCCCCCGAAAAGTAATATGGGATTCTCCTGCCTGGTCTTGGCACCTCCCCCAGGACACTTCTCCTCTCTGTGTAACCACAGCGTCCCTTGAAGATGGGGAGATGTGCAGTGTTATGATGACTGAAGACTTTGAGCCATTGGGAGGTTGGGGCAGAGAGTGACTTGTGACCTGCTCTGTAGGCTCACCGACAGTATCAATGATGACCACTGAGACATTGGCCAGCATGGGAGCCCCAGCTCTGACCAGTCACATGGCCAGCCCTGGCCTTCCTGCCTGGTAAGAAAAGCCATGTCCCTGCAGGAGGGTCCCACAATCCTGGCTTTATAGTTTCCTGGTGGGGATGCAAGCTTGGGGTTCCCCTGGCTTTGGTGTGACACCTTAGTACCTGCTGCAGGTCCCAAGGAGAGCCAGGGCCCCTGTACCTGGCCTCTGCTTTGGTTCTCTGCTCTGTCTCCTTCCCCGTCTCTAAGTGTGAGGGTGTTAGTAGCCAGTGTTTGGGTTCCCATTCCAGCTCTACTTTTTATTAACAGGGTGATGACACTGGGCAAGTCACTTAACCTCTGCATGTCTCAGTTGCCCCATCTGTAAAATGAGGATTATTTGGGGCACCTAGGTGTCTTAGTCGGTTAAGTGTCTGACTTTTGACTTCGGCTCAGGTCATGATCTCACAGTTCATGAGATCGAGCCCCTTGTCAGGCTCTGCGCTGACAGTGTGGAACTTGCTTGGGATTCTCTCTCTCCTTCTCTCTCCGCCCCTTCCCTGCTCTCTCTCTCTCTCTTAAAATAACCAAATAAACATGACAAAAAAATAAAATGAGGGTGGTTCTAGTGACTAAGGTTGTTCTCGTTATTTGTGGTTGTTTTATGCCAAAAACTAGTAAAAAAATATAATCATTTATGATGTTCACGGATTCTGTGAGTCAAGCATTTGGACAGGATACAACATGGAAATTTGTCTCTGCCCCAGGATGTCTGGAACCTCAGCTGGAATCCCATATGTGGCCTCTGCATGTGGTCTGGGCTTCCTTACAATATGGTGGCTGGGTCCATGAGCAAGTGTTCCAAGACAGCCAAGTGGGCCCTGTCTCCTTCTCCTGACCTATTCTCAGAAATCATGCATTGCTTCTATGTTCTGTAGTCAAAGCAATCACCAGTCCATCCAGCTTCAAAGGGATGAGAAATAGATTCCACCTCTTGATAGAGAAGAGTCAGGCTTCTGGAAGAGCATGTGGGACTAGAAATATTGCTGTGACCATTTTTGGAAAATACAACCTGCCACAGACATGATAACAGAACAGCCTTACAGAGTCCCTGTGAAGAATACATTAAGGGAATAGGGTGAAGCATGGAGCCAGGGCTCCCCACATAGTGAGCCATTCTCCCTTTTCTCTCTTCTGTCTCTCTGTCCTGGGGAACAACTTATCAGAACCAGCATGGCAGGGGGGGGCACTGATGATGGTCCATGACTTGTGTGCTGGGTTCAGAGTCCAAAGGTGGGGTGCAGAGTGGCCTCTCACTAATGCACTGTAGTCACTTTCTTCTGACCCTATTTCCTCCACTAGGCCCTTCCTGTTCTTTGCCAGCTTCCTATTCCTGGTCTTGCTGAAAGTCAGCCTCTTCCTGAGCTTCAATTATGCTGCCATTTGGTTGGCCTGGCTTCAGCGTCACCTCTGAGGACGATGGTCTGCCCAGCCCAGTGTAACTGCAGCTCACTCCCCAGTGACTCCCTGTCTGGTGACACAGTTCCTGGCCTCTCTGCTCCAAACTCAGCCTGGACCCATCCCTGGGATGTGAAGCCAGAAATGAATCAGCCCCAGCAGAGACTTTTGTGCCTGGGCATTGAGTCATCTTTGCCGGATCCTTTCCCGGGCTGGTCTGACAGCAGACACCAGGACTCCATGTGAGGATATGGGCTGTGGACTGAGATGGATGTGTGTTCAAACTTCAGTGCTTACAACATGACCCAGTAGAGGTTTTTGATGGCTCTCATCATCTGTTTCTTGGATTTGTACATAATTGAGATAATACATGGAGGACATTGGCTGTGTAGGAGCTTCCACATGGAGCTGCCATGGCAATTGCTGGTTTGGGTCCAGGGCACAGGGAGGAGGGTAAGCAGTTAAGGGACCTGGGAGGAGCAAGCCAGGCCTCCTGCGACTTCTGCTTGACTCTGGGCACAATGTGGGCAGGTGGTTAGCCCCCAGAGGTCTCACCCACATCTGTCTGTGCCAAATATGCATTCAGCAAATGGGAGAAGGGGATGAAGAATGTGGGTCTTGCTTTAAATGGCAGCTGAAAGCACCATCCCTATGTGCAGCAGGTTCTAGGAAGAGGATTTTCTTGTGACAAGCTGCAAACAGAGCTGCTTTGGGGCAGTGAGTGTCCAGGCACGAGGGGGCCTGACCTGGCTCTAGCCTGAACCCCTCCCCGCTCCTTCTCTCTCTTTGTCCCTCTGTCCTCCATCCTCAGTGGCCTCTGTCCTGAGGAGGAGTTCCTTTCTCTTTCCTTAAGGTTCAGCCCTTATGCCCAGGGTACAGAAATCACATCTTATCTGCTATTCTTTTTGATACTCCTTTCCCCTGGATTTGTGTGATCTACAGAAGAATCCCACATGCCTTCTATGCCTTCATCCAAGGTGTTGCTAAAAATACTGAACAGGTGGGGCGCCTGGGTGGCTCAGTCGGTTGAGCGTCCGACTTCGGCTCAGGTCATGATCTCATGGTCCGTGAGTTCAAGCCCCGCGTCAGGCTCTGTGCTGACAGCTCAGAGCCTGGAGCCTGTTTCAGATTCTGTGTCTCCCTCTCTCTCTGACCCTCCCCCGTTCATGCTCTGTCTCTCTCTGTCTCAAAAATAAAATAAACGTTAAAAAAAATTAAAAATACTGAACAGGTGACCTCCCAGGTGGAACCTTTGGTCATCTGACTGCAGGTGTCTTGACGTCTTTCCTGCAGGATGAGGAATGTGGCAGGCACCCTGACACTGTCCTTCTAGACAGGTGTGACAACAGGCTATCAGTTGGTTACTGCCTCACTTCTAGTTGAATAAATATATCCTCACACTTTTTCATGAGTTAATTAGCAAGACAATAGGCCCTTTAACTCCTAGCACCCTAAGTAAGTGGCTTTCTCTGTACCGAAGGTCTTATAAAGAGGCCTAGTCAGAGCTAAGGGGAAATGAGTGTGGGATGAACCCACTTGCTTCTAATGAATAGGATATGGCAAATTAACAGGATGCCACTCTGCTATTTGGTTACAAAAAGACTCGGGGGTGCCTGGATGGCTCAGTCAGCTAGGCATCTGACTCTTAATTTCTGCTCAGGTCATGATCTTGCTGTTGTGAGGTTGAACCCTGCATTAGGCTCTGTGCTGGGTGTGGAGCCTGCTTGTGATTCTCTCTCTCCCTCTCCCTCTGCACCTCCCCTACTCACTCTCACGCACACACTCTCTCTCTCAAAAAAAAAGTCTCTGGTTTCTGTCTCACTGGCTTTCACTTACTTGCTATGATGGAAGCCAGATGCCATGTTGCGAGCATGTTGGGAGGACCATATGGCAAGGAACTGAGGGGGCTTCTCACCAATATCCATAAAAGCCTTGAGTTCCATGGTCTGTGAGCAACTGAATCCTGCCAGCAACTACATGAATGAACTTAGCAACTGACCCATCCTCAGTTGAGCCTTCAGATGAGAATGTGGTCCCATTCAACACTGCAGCCTTCTGCAAACCCTGTAAACAAAGTCATGCACAATTTCTGTGGAATAGTATATATTATTGTTTTAAGCTAAATTTTGGGGTAATTTGTTATGCAGCAGTAGGTAACTTTGATCCCATGAGTTGCCTAAGAGTAGGACCAGGAATGAAGGTTTATCTTTCTGCCTTCTCAGGCTCTAGCACAGTGTTGACACACAGAACATGCACAGGAACGTTGGTTGCAGTGATGGGAAGTCACTGGTGAATCCAGGATTACCCCATCAGGGCAGGAGGCAGAGACAGATCAATGCACATGCTCCATTTGAGGAGTGTGCAAAGAAAGGTTTAATGCAGTGTGTCTCTTTCATTCAGCTCTTACTTATCTCCAGGAATGCCCAGGGCCATGTCAGTGACTCTTGGCCAGGTTAGAGTTAGGGTTAGGGTTAGGTTTAGGTTTAATGACTTAACTCCTGGAATGCTCACATTGTCACCAATGAGTGAAATTATTCTGTAAACCCGAGACAGTGGGTTAGGATGTAGTGGGTGGTCAACATTGTTCCATGTCATCATGAAGATGCTGGTGCCTGGATTGTAGGTACTTTATCAACTCTCTTTAAGAACTCTTGCCTCCAAACTGAAGTGGGCTTCCCTGGGTGGAGACATCTCCCACATACCTTTAGTTGGCAGCCAGAGAGAAGTGCCCATTCCCATGGCCCTTGCAGAGAAGCCTCCAACCCCACCTCTAGTGTTTGCTCATGGATAAGATTCCTGATACTCCTTTACTGTATCTTTTGCTTTAAGAAGCCTTTGCCATGACCATAACTTGTTAAGTTGTTTGAGTCCTTCCAGTGAATCACCAAACTAGTGGTAGATCATGGGACCCCTTTTGCAGAATGAAAAGGTGTTTAGGGGGCAAAAGAGGAGCTTGTTATTATGAAAGGAAGGGAACGGGCTCTCTTCATCCCTCCCTTAACTCCATTATTTGGCAGAACAGTGGCACCCCCAAAGATGTCCCCATTGTAACCCCCAAAAGAACTTGCGAATATTTTACTTTTTATGGCAAAAAAATACTTTACAGATGTGATTAAGTTAAAGATCCTGAGATCGAGAGATTATCCTGGATTATCCAGTGGGCCCAATATTATTGTAAGGGTTCCTATGAAACAGAAGCTGGAGGGTCAGAGTCACAGAAAGAGATATGATAATGGGAGCCAAGGGTGGAGTGATGTGGGGCCATGAGCCACATGCAGGTGGAAGAAGTCAAGGAAGTGGATTCTGCCCTGGAGCTTCCAGAAGGAATGAAGCTCTGCTGACACTGTGACTTTGATCCTGCAAAACTAATTTCAGACTTCCAACCTCTAGAACTTTAAGACTGGTATACATCCCCTCTCCTCTTTGTGACACCAAAAAGGGCATCTAGGTTAAGATTTGAACTGTGGAGGGATGTAAACCTTGGTTATAGCTGGACCAGAAACCATCCCCCAAGAGGACCTGTGTGTGACCACAGTGGACAGGCATTTCCCACAGGGCAGGGCTGGAGTTGTGGAAAAGCTATAGGGTTGAAAGCAGAGGACAGCCTGGGATGGAGGGGTAACTGACCTCCCAGGGATGGGTGCGCTCTGCCGTGTCTGGGTGGGGCCTCAGCAGGTGAGGGAACATGGTGCCATCAAACTCCCCTTGTGGCTGTGGTTTTGGGTCACTCTCTATTTCAGCAGGTCCTTCCCCTTTCCTGATAACTTTACAGCTTAAAATGAAGAAGTATCAGAGGAAGGAAGCAGATAACAAAATATGGACAGGAAGTGACAGTGTCCAGGGCTGGAACTCTTAGGCCAGATGTCAGACGAGAAGGATCTGGATGTTCTGGGGCTAGGGAGACAGGACCACCGGTCTATTTGTAGCTCGGCCCCCTCTCTGCCTTCAGGTGACTGGGGCTGGGACTTGCCACTTACTGAATCTTCCCTGGGAGGAGGAGGTGGAGAAAACGATGAAGGAAGTTCAGGCACACACAGGTCCCATGAGATCACCACCACCTAAGCAGATGGGCGGGAGGATATCGAGACCAGGGCTATCACTGCACGGCACAGGCTGGGGTGGGGCATTTTGTCAGTCCACAGGTGTGTGTGTGTGTGCACTTGTGATAGCAGTTGCTAACATGACACCAGGGTCTGTGCCTAGCACTTGACATCATTGATCTCATTTATTCCTAACAGTCCTTAGGAGGTGGATACCACCATCCTTATGAAGAAACTGGGGGCTACGGAGGTGCCAGGGAGGGAGAGGTGTACTCTCCTCAGCAGTGGGAGGCCAGTGGTTAAGGGGGACAACAGCCAAACTTCCCATGAGAAACAAAGTAAGGACAAGCCAGAGGCCTGATGTTTGGGTGTACAGGGCCTCACAGGAGTAGACCCCAATTCTCAAGAGGCCCAATGGAGTGGCACAACCTGTCTTGGGGCCGGGGAGGGTGACTGGGGCAGCAGTAATGTGAGTGGTCAGGTGAATGAGCCACTGTAAGGCAGAATTAGCAACGACTTGGGTGTGCAGCCACCAGGCATCCAGGATCAGGCAGCAAGTGACTGTTGATCACGCACCAGAAGGTCCTGTAGGCAGCCCCAGTTGTTGCCCTTGAGGATCCAAACAAAGGATCCTGAATTGGTCTTGAGCTGCACTGGAGAGTCTAGACAGAGGGATTTCAGTAAGATTTGAGGAATTACTTTTTTTTTTTTTTTTTTTTTTTTTTTTACCAGACTGAACAAATCCATGCCAAACTGCTGGCCAGAATCTTCTGCATGTTGCTGTCTAGTTCTCCCAGCACCATTTGTTAGAAAGACTGTCTTTTTTCCGTGGGATATTCTTTCCTGCTTGGTCAAAGATTAGTTGGCCATACATTTGTGGGGCCAATTCTGGAGTCTCTATTCTATTCCATTGGTCTATGTGTCTGTTTTTGTGCCAATACCATGCTGTCTTGATGATTACAGCTTTGTAGTAGAGGCTAAAGTCTGGGATTTGCTGGCCAGAATCGAAGGGGGAAGTCCCATCACCCAGTTTGTGAAAACTTTGCTCTGCTTAGTGAAACAGTTTCTGGTGGTAGACCCTGGCTGCAAGGATGAGACTCAATAGCCCAGTGCAGTCATTTTGCACAGCAACCTGTCAGGTTAAGTGTATGTTTACCCCAGAACCTGGAACCCGGAAATCCTGCTTTGGTGAAAATTTGACAGCAAGGAAGCCAACGAATCAGACTTCAAAAGTTTCCTCATTTTCTTTCAAAACCACCAGCAACGTCTGCATTGTCCACACTCTGGTGTCTGGATTCGAGACTGGTTTGAGGACACCATACCTCTCCACTTTGGAGACACTATTTCTATGGTAATAACTTATTACTGTACAATTGCTGAAAGTGGAGGAGAGGTCCAGACACCTGTCTTTGGGAGGCAGCTCTCTTGTGTGGCTCCAGCTCCCTGCCTCGGTCCTTTCACTTCCTTCGAATTCTTTGAGGAATTTGTAGACTGTTTTCCACCACTCTCCATTCCCATGAACAGGTATATGGGTGTTCTGACTTCTTGACATCCTTGTCAAGACTCACTCTCAGACTTTTTGATGCTAGCCACTCTAGTGGGTATAAAGCAGTGTCTCACCGCGGTTTTGATTTGCATTCTTTGATGGCTAGCATTTCCCTAATGATGTTGTCTGTGCTCCTCTTTGGACTGCCCCAGCTTTCTACCTCCTCCCTAGTGTGGTGGAGCAGATAGTAATAAGGGGAGTCTTGTCTTCTAGAAACTAAGCCTCTTCCCCTATGGCAGCTTCCCCCAAATGCATGTGTTTCAGTTTTTGGTGGAGATGGGCAGGCCCCAGCCCTAAGGGCCTCCTGCCGTCCCCTGGCAGAGTGGCTCTGGGCAGTGGGTAGACACTGGATGGTAGTTCCCATGTCATAGAAGCCATGCTGTGGATTGTGCAGCCTGTGGCCCCCAACTGCAAAGCATTGGTAAGACATTGGGGTGATGGAGGTGGGGAAGAGGCTGTGCTTCCTTTTGGGAAAGTGATCTCCCTACTTCTTGGTCACTAAGCTCTTGGTCAGTTTGCTGCTTCCTCTACTGGCCTTCCCCTCAAATCCCAAAGGATAACAAACCAGATTGGAGTTTGTGAACTTGATTTGATGAAGTCTGGTATCAGGACCTCCTTCTGCCTCTGTCTTCTTATCTATAAACTAGGAATAATGGTACCTGCCTTACAGCTTTGCTGTGAACTTCAGAAATAATTTTGGAGAACCCGTTAGCACTGTGCTCGGGGAAGAGAAGCAGTTATTGTTATAATCGGGACCCCTGCCTAGCCCCTCCTGGGTGTTGCAGTTCTACAGTTTCCTGTCTCCCTGAGATGCTGTAGGTCTGCCCAGCCCACACTTTTCTCAGAAACTTCAGATCTTATCCCTGCACTGCCAATTTCTCACTCAGCTCCCAACTGGAATATTTGATTTTCCACTTACAGGCAGAATCTTGCCAGGAAGAAAGGCCCAAACCTTTTGATGGTGGAACAGAACTCACGGATCTGGCCACCATTCCCTTCCCTTTCTCCACAGGAAGTGAGAAATATCTGTGATGCTTTGGGCTTTGAGACCCAGAAGCTTACGTTTATTAATTAAAAAAAAATTACGTGTGTCTTCTTCCAAATATTAAACTTTAGCATTTTCAATAAATGTAATAACCATATTAATAATGATGATTTAGACATAGATTCTAAAGTTTAACAGGTTTTCTACTGTTCTTTCCTTTATACCCACATCTTTTTCAAATTTCAATTCTTTGGATTGACTTCTCGGTTGGGTGGAGTACTTTGAGACTTTTTTTTTTTTAACATAGTATAAATGGATAATGCACATTTGGAGTCCTTGCATTTTTGAAATATCTTTCTGTTTTTGTCTACAAGGTAGAGCATTCTTGGACATTGATTTTCTGTCTTGAAATTCCATAGACATTACTCCACTGCATATATATTTAATTGTACACACACACACATGCATTTAATTGTATGATACACATGGAAAAGACTACATAAAACATATGTACCATTTACATAATAATCATAAAGCAATTTTTATATAGCTACCAATGAGGTCAAGAAATAGAACATTGCCAGTACCCCAGATATCTGCTTTCTGTTCATACCCTCTCCCTCCTCCACTAGATATATGCATTACTCTGATAGTTGTGACATTCATTTCCTTGATTTTTAAACATCAACCGTATTGTAGTACATTTTACATATAAGAAAATGCACCCATTTTATATGTACAGTTCAATGAGTTTTGACCATCTCCTTCCCTGTGACCAACACCACAATCAAGATGTAGGACATTATCAATTACCACAGAAAGTTCCCTTGTGCCCCTTTATAGACCATCCCTAACCCTGCTACAGGCAACTATTGATCTGATTTCTATCACCTCTATATGAATTTTATATAGTTTAGTCTTACCTACTTTGGGACTTCATATAGATGGGATAATATTGTAAATATGTTCATGACTTGCTTCTTTCACTTAATATTATGCTTGAGATTCATCATGTTGCAGCTGTAGTGTGCCCATTTTCGTTGCTGAATAAGATTCCACTGTGTGATTATACCACATGTATTTATCCATTCTATTGTCGATGAACATTTGGTTGTTGTCAGATTTTGCAGTTATGATCAGGACTACATTCTACATTCAATTCATGCATAAGAAAATAAGGACAGTGTATTAGTCACTTGTCTGTTCGCTCTTAGATCTACTCATTGGCATCTATCTATCTATCTATCTATCTATTATATATCTATTTTCTATATATCATCTATATCTATCTACCTATCTATCTTCTATCTTCTATCTATCTATCTATCTATCTATCTATCTATCTATCTATCTATCTCTATCCATCCATCATCTATCTCTCTAGCTGTATCTTATCTATCTCTCAATCTATCTAGCTATTATCTATCTACATACCTATTCACAATAGTATATAGTCCCTTATTGTTAGGTAATTAGGGTCTTTTCAATTTTTCACTAATATGTGTTCTCATTTCCAATTTTTTTCTTAGCCTAGATTATGCAAAGCAGAAATATGGGGCACAGAAAAAGGCCACTTTTATAATTCTTTACACCTATTGCTAAATTACGTTGTAGAACCAGAGCAGTGTGTCACCCACAAGGAATATATGAGTTCCTATAGCACCACACCTTTGTCTGCCTTTACTACTACCTTAAAAACATCTTGACTAATGGGTCCCTGGGTGGCTCAGGCAGGTAAGCATTTGACTCTTGATTTTGGCTCAGGTCATGATCTCACAGTTTGTGGGAGCAAGCCCCAAGTTGGGGCTCTGCCAGTGCAGAGCATGCTTGGGAATTCTCTCTCCCTCTCTTTCTCTCTGCCGCTTCTGTGCATGTGCTCGCTCCCTCTCACAAAAATAAATAAATAAACATGAAAAAAAGCCATCTTGACTAATTTGGGAAAATTTATAATTTAGTTGTTTTCATATATCCATGAATTTGCTTGCCAGTGAGGATAAACACTTATTTTTTCTGAATATTAGTCCTTTGCCTTTCTTTCTTCTTTTGAGACTTGCGGGTCCATGGTCTTTGCCAATTTTTCTTTTAAGGCTTTAGTATTTCTCATTTTGATTTGTACAAGCTCTTAATGTTTTTGGCATTTTTCCCCCTATTTTATTATTTGCCTTTTTTTTTAACCACAGAAATGATTTAAATTTTATGTAATTAAATCTAGCTTTGTGCTTGTATTTCAAGTTCTGTGAGCAGCATGATGACACCCTGGAGACTGCCTATCACAGGACATGACCCTGCAGTCTGCCCGTTCACACTCCTGGACGCCACACTGGCCAGCTCCTCCCCTTTGCTCCTAGCCCTTTCCAGCCACTGCCTCTTTTCTCTCTGCTTTTCTTCCCAGAGCTTCTTGTGAAACACTGTCTACACCGGCTGGCTCCGTTTCCTCTTCCCTCTCTTTCCCCCCAGTCTCTCCCAATTTGTCTTGACAAGGACCACATCCCTCCTTCTAATCCTGTCCAGAGGCATCTTGTCTTTCTGCATGTTACTTTACTTCTCTGTAGTGTTTGGTTCAGCCAATGGCTCTTCCTTCTGGAAATGTGTTCCTTTCCCTGCTTTCAGACTCTCCTGGTTTTCCTCTTGCTTCACTTTCCTCCTCTTTACTTTTTTTGCCACATTTCTTCCTCAGTCCACACATGTTGCTGAACTTGGGAACCTGGGTCCTGGTGCTCTCAGGTAACCCTGTGAACTTCTAAATGTGTGTCTCTCACCTGGACCACAGGTTGTACACTCAGCTCCTCACTAAGCATCTCCACTTGGACGTCTAACAGGCATTGAGAAACCCTTAGTGAAAGGAAAAGCATTTCAGGTAGAGGGAACAGCACATGCAAAGGCCCTGAAATGAGAAAGCATTTGATGTATTCAAAGAAAAGGAAGGGAACCAGTGAGTCTGTAGGCTGATAGGTGGGTGGGAGGGGATTGTATAAAGTAGTGGTAGGATAGAGGACCAGCGAGAGAGGAGGGGTAGACTTTGGTCATGTTGAGTGTGAGGTGCCAGAGCAGCCAGTCCCAAGGGCACAGCAGGGCCATGGGGAATTGGGGCTGGAGACACTGGGCAAGGAATCTGAGGTGCTGGTGGAGGAGCAAGTGGGAGCTGCTGCTTCCCCTTGAGGTGACATGGGGCTGTACCAAGCGGAGAAGCAGGGAGGGCCTAGAAGAGAGAGCCAGCTTCTCAGGCCACACCAAATGAGGCTGATGAGGACCAAGCAGAAGCATCCGGGTCTCTAACTGGGCCAGGTTGGACTCAGCCTGAACCAAGACTGGCCTAAAGTCACTCTGTAGGTTGTTTGGACCCTGAAAAAATGATCATACATCTAAAGTAGCTGCCATTGCCTCAGGATTCTGCTTCCAATTACTAGCAGGAATGATCTCTGGTGAGGGGCCTGTCCTCCAGACAAGAGGGTGGCAAACTCTTCTCATCAGGGTCAGATAGGGGACATCATGGGTTTTGTGGGCCAGCTACTCAATTCTGCCCTTGTAGCAGAAAAGCTGCCTCAGACAATATAGAAAGAAGCAAGTGTGGTTGTGTTCCCGTAAGACTTGTTTATACACTCTGAAATGGTAGTGTTGTGCAATTTTCATGTGTCATGAAATATTTTTCTTCTGATTTTTCCAGCTGTTTAAAAATGTAAAAGCGTTTGAGGAGTGCCTGGGTGGCTCAGTTGGTGAAGCATCTGACTTCTGCTCAGGTCATGATCTAGCGGTTCTTGGGTTTGAGGCCCGCGTCAGACTCTGTGCTGACAGCTCGGAGCCTGGAACCTGCTTCAGATTCTGTGTCTTCCCCTCTCTCTGCCCCTCCCATGCTCATGCTCTCTCTCTATCTCCCAATAATAAACACTAAAAAATTTTTTTTTTATATGTAAAAGTGTCCTTAGCTCATGGACTATAGAAAACCAGAGGGTGGCCAGGAGGCATGGTTGTGGTTTTGCATCCATGTCTCCCAAAGCCCTGCAAGCCTCGTCATTTGTCAACCTGATTTTATATTAATTACTTTACCCAAGCCTCCCATGCTATGGGAAACAGTGACTTTGGCTGTCACACCTCAGGGTAGTACTGTTTGGGTGCCAATTCTTATGGAAGACTCTGTAACTCCTGTGGCTCCAGGGGGCCAAGATACCTTGGTGCTCCCCTGAGGCTATCAGTGAAGTATGCCCTGGCTCCATTCTGGGGCTGTGGTGACCCTTCATGGATCTCAGTTTTGGGCAGGAAGCTCTGCTCCAGTTACCCATCTGGTATGGACCTAAGGCATAAGCTCCTGTCCCCTTGTGGTTGTTGAAATGCCAGCCCCTTTCCTCCTAAAGCCCGTATCCATTCTGATAGTTCCCATCAGCCATCTGGTATCAGATCCTGTTCACGGTCTTGGCTTTCAGTTCCCTTTACATTTCTGGCACTTGGGGATTTCCTTTGCTTTGCTTTGGTTTATTTGTTTATTTATTTATTTATTTGAGAGAGAAAGAGAGAGAGAGCGCGCGTGCGCACGAGTGGGGGTGGGGCAGAGGGAGAGGGAGACACAGAATCCCAAGCAGGCTCCGGGCTCTGAGCTGTCAGCACAGAGCCTGATGCGGGGTTTGAACTCACGGACCATGAGATCATGACCTAAGCTGAAGTCTGACGCTTAACTGACTGAGCCACCCAGGATCTCCTCCTTTGCTTGATTTTGAATTCACTTAAGTATTAGAGCTTTTGAAGTTGCATTTTATTTATTTTACTTTTATTAATTTTTCTTTTTAAAAAATTTTAGAGAGGGGAGACGGAGGGAGGGAAAGAGAAAGAGAGGGAGAGAGAGAGAGAAGAAAATCTAAAGTAGGCTCCAAGCCTAGCACAAAGCCTGATGTAGAGCTCCATTCTACTACCCTGGGATCATGACCTGAGCCAAAATGAAGAGTTGGATGCTCAACTGACTGAGCTATCCAGGTGCCCCTTGGGTTGCGTTTTAGATAGGATTTCCATGTTTGGAGCTAGAAGACAGTCTGTGTATTGGCTCAGTCTACCATATTGCCGGGAATTTGTCCTTTCTTATTGGATAATGAAATGTGACCACATTAGACATATTTTATAAATTTTAAACCATTATTGCTTGCCTTTGCTCATTCCAAGTTCCTTTATTTTATAAAAAAAAATGTTTAAGGATCAGATTGGGGGGGAAAAAAGAAAGCAGAAGAAAACAATGTAAAAGCAGGACCTAGGTGACTGAAGATCTGTTTGATGCTCTTGATGGAAGAATGGAAACCTCCAACTGTTGTCTGTGCTGAAGAACAGGGTACACAGAGTTGTGCCTACCATCAGTTCCACTCATTCTGGATCCCCCAGTTGAGTGACTAGTCACATACATGCAAGCAGGAGCCATGTGGCTTTTTCCCTCTGGGGCTCAACATGTATACCATATTTCATTAGATATGGTGAAAGAAGGAAAATAAGAAATTGTGCCCTTACAGCAAGTTTGAAGTGACAGATAATCTGGTAGAGAGTTTCAAAAGATAGTGAAGGTTATAGGCTATGGGTATCAACCACTGGGAAAGAGAAGAAAATGATGGGGGTTATTTATCACTGGAATTACATGTTTAGATACATGTCTTAGAGAAGAATATGCCTCTGGTGTGTAAGTTGAATTGGAGGGAATGTACAGCTGGTTGATAGACCAGATGAGAAGCTAGTCCTGTTCCAGGACTATTCTAAAGATATTTAACATTTTTACTGAGTAGTTACTACTATGTTCCAGGCACTGTGCCAAATGCTTTATGTTTGTTCACTCATTTATTTCCTATGATGCAAGAATGGTTACCAACTACTCTACCTTATACATGAAGAAACTAGGGAAGAGAGTGATTTAGCAACATGCCCAAGGGCACATGGGTAGTACATAATGGAGGTGGGATTTGAATCTGCATAACTCCAGAATCTAGACCCTTAACCAAAACCCTTATACTAAATTAGGTTGATAATGTACAAGCAGGTTGAGCATCCCCACAGGAAATCAGAAAGTTGGGTCTGGAGCCAAGAGAGAGACTAGGTTAGAGGAAAAGGTATGAGGTCAACTGCCTGGAGGTTATGGTTGAGAGAGTTATGGGGAGTCCTCACCCCTGATCTTTAAGTGGGCATATTTTATGACCCCAAAGTAGGCAGCCAGAGAGCAGGAGCAGCTGGTTATGTCAAGCAAGCAAACCCAGACGGGAAGAAGAATGGGAGGCAGGTTCAAAGGCTCACCTCTGTTGGAGGTTTCATATATTGGGATTGGCTTTCATGGAGGCTTGGGGTATGATCCAAACATTATACTGCCATTAGATGAAGCACAAATCAGCAGATTTCCCATGTTGTTCTTAGTCCATTCTCTGAAGTATCTCTTGTCATTTTTCTCCTGTTTCTAAGTAGGGCTTCAAATTAGGAAGTGTCTAGGAAAAGAAAAAGGAAGTAAATGAGAGAGAAACACAAAGGAAACTTGAACAAGTAGAGGGTGGATGCCCTAGGCTCTGTCACAAACACCTGGATTCCAGCTGGGACTTGGATTTGCTAGGGACACTAGCCAGAGAGACGGGACCATGTGGCTGTCTCCAGCTCTGCTCCTTCTCTGCCTCTCAGGTGAGTGAGGCTGGGGCTTTGGGTACCTGGCATTTCAGGGGGTGGAACAGTGGGTAGAAGGTCTATCCTGTGTTCAAGCCAGAGGTGAAGTCTCAGCAGACACAAGAAGGACACATCCATTCATCCATCTGTGTATCCTTCTATCTACTCAGACATTCACCTACAGATCCTACATACACTTATTGAGCACCAGATGTGTGCCAGAAGCATTCTGGGTGCTGTGTTTAAGAGCAACTTCTGCAGTCAGGAACTCATAGTTGAATGAGGGAGTCAAGCCACTATGATACAGTGTTGAACTTGTTGTAGAAAGAGATTTATTTATATGGTGTGGAGGTGCACAACAAGGGCCCCAAACACTGCTCTTGACCAGGTGCAATTCTTCACCGACGTTCCACTGGACATTGGTCTTGAAAGATGAATAAATTGGCTGAGTGGAAAGTGGGAATAGCTTATGAAAAAGTGTAGAGATATTAAAGATCATGGAGATTTCAAAAATTAGCAATAGTTCTATTTTGTCAGAGCTTAGTTTAAAGGGGTTGGAAAGGTTTGTTAGTAGGAAATAATGAAGGATCTAAAATGGCATCCTCCGCACCCACCTCAGACCCTTTCTGGAACAAGATGTAGTTCAGGCAGGTAAATAAAATTGTCCATTGAAGGTTGGAGTTTCAGAATAGAAACTGTTAAAAATAGGCATTCAACATGGACGAGAGCCCATTCTCTACAGGAAGTAAGTTTAGGGTAAAAATCAGACGGTATTCTTCATGTTTGTAGAATAATTTTTATGACATGGAACCTTCCCAACATAATCATGGACTGTTCCAGAATAGTGAGTGGAAAAGGCAGAGGTTTAAAGGAAGAATACCAGCTGGGTGCAACTGGCCAAAACATAATTTTCTTTTCAGTAACACGGTAGAGTAGACAGGATGATCTTCAAGGCCCCCCAGAGCCCTCATAGCCCCGAGATCTTAGAAAGACGTTTAAAAGAGATGCATCTCACTACACGTGGGAGGTGCTCAAAATGTCTTGAATGAGGGTGACGATGATAATAGATGTTTTCTAAGTTACCGTAATTAATGAAATGGGCATCCAAAGCAGTAGTGGCTGAAGCCAGCTTGCATCGGCTCATAAGAACTGATTATGGGCTTATCTTCCCAACCCCGTGTCCAGTGACAGCATGTTGTTGGCCTGAAATCAGTCATGGTGAAAGCATTTACACCACAGAAATTGGCAAACGGTATAAACCATGGCTACTCCTCGACTCCCCTCACCCCGCCTTGTTCCTTACCCAGAGTCAGTTTACCGGCCTATCACAGCTTGCTCACATCTGCTTGCTTAAATCTGATATAATTGTCTAAGTGCCCTAGCCTGGGTGCAATTAAACTGGACTGGAAACCTCTTCCCATTCCTTCATGTGGACTGGCTGACCTCTCCAGACTCACGTGGGCTGACCCTAGGATTCCTCCTGGGTCCAGGTTGAAACTTTGGAGTCACTTATGAATTTTGGTTCTTTTTTTTTTCCATCCCAGCTCCTGGCTCAGCTCCTTCCTGCTTGTCCCTACTTTCTCCCACCCACCACACACTGGGGTTATAAACAAGTTTGGAAATGTGTGACCACTTTACATTTTTTTTAAATTTTTTTTTTCAACGTTTATTTATTTTTGGGACAGAGAGAGACACAGCATGAACGGGGAGGGGCAGAGAGAGAGGGAGACACAGAATCGGAAACAGGCTCCAGGCTCTGAGCCATCAGCCCAGAGCCCGACGCGGGGCTCGAACTCACGGACCGCGAGATCGTGACCTGGCTGAAGTCGGACGCTTAACCGACTGCGCCACCCAGGCGCCCCACCACTTTACATTTTTATAGAGGGCACCCCAAAGAGTTGTATGGCTAGCCTGAGAGAGGAAGGGGAGAAAGTTGTAAAGAAAGATGGTGAGGCTCTGGGTACTGTGATGGGGGGTCAATGGGAGGGAGTCAGCTCATGCCCCAAACCTCTGTCGAGAAGCCTAATAGGGTCTCCTTGGAACTGAGCCCTTCTCAGCGATGCATCACTCCTCCCTCAAGTGTAGTCTGGATGAGAGCCAGGGGTTTACTTTTCCTCTCTTGAGAACATGTGGAGAGCAGAGTAAACAAGAAGTTGTACTCTTGCAGAACAAGTTTGAATTGCAGAAAACCTAGAATGCAGAGCCTCTCTCCAAAGGGAAATATTTTTGTGTGTGACTGAATTTCACGTCTGGCAAAGGCTGCCAGTCTAAGGACAGGGCAAGACAGCTCACTCTGCTGAGAACTAGCTTTGTTCCAATTCTCCCTGTCCCCAAGGGCTGGCATCCCTATGTGGTTACTCAGTGTTTCTGGGCTTAGAGAGCACAGGTCTCTACTCATCTTTCTGGCTGTAGTCTCCAAACCCTCTGGCTTAGGTCCTAAGTTCAGATGTCCCTCCATGTCCCCATACCTGAGCCTGGAACCACCTATACTTCCTTGGCAAGTTTCCCCTTGGGCTTCAGGCATACAGCTACTGAGGGGACCCATTGAGATAGAGTCCTGGGACATGGCTTGTGTTTTCCAGGCTCTTTGTCCCTGACGGGCCCCAGCTCTGTGACAGGCACCTTGGGTGGCTCTCTGAGTGTGCAGTGTCAGTATGAGGAAGAGTACCAGAGTTATAAAAAATACTGGTGCCGAGGGCAGAATGAGGGCACATGTGACAATATTGTGGAGACCCAGGGAGAAGCGAAAGAAAAGAATGGTCGCGTGTCTATCAGAGACCATGCTGATCACCTCACCTTCATCGTGACCATGGAGAACCTCACTGCAGACGATGCTGGATCTTACTGGTGTAGAGTTCGGAAAACATGGTACCTGGGCTTCTGGTCATCTGGCACTTCAGTCCAGGTTAAGGTGTCTGTTTCCTCAGGTAAGAGATCTTCTCACTCCATCAGCGGAGCTTATGGGACATGACTGAACATGGGGATGAGGATGGGTGCCATACTGAAGAATGTCTTTAGGCCTTGTCTAGTCCTTAGTCCCAGTGGTGTTGGGAAGAGCCTATGATGAGGGCAGAGAGAGAGGTGACTGACCCTTTAGCCTTGGCATGGGTTGGGGTGCGTAGCCCAAGTTGCCCTCACTCTCTCACTCCATTGCCTGGGAGGCCCCTCCCTGCTGGACCAAGGCTATTTCCACCATGCCCTTTGGAAACCTGCACTAAAGGAAATAAGCTCTTTGTATATACATCTTCAGCTTGCTCACAGAACATTCCCTCTACTATACTGTCCTGAAATTAACCTCTCTCCTCTCATTTCAAAAAATAAGCTTCTTGAGTGGAAGCTGCTCCTTCTCCTACCTCGATGTGCTATAGGGCTGTGAAGCTGTGTCCAAATTCTCCCACCCCTTCATTACAGCTTCCAACCTATTACTGTCCTATCTGCCTCCTTTAACACTTTTGTCACATGGCCACACCCCTCTACCTCTCCTTTGCATGGCCTTCCATTAGCTTCTAGTTTACTCCCTAATCCCTGCCATTGTCTTAGGAGTTTCTAATGAATAACTAGTCCAACATCCTTTTCTTGGGTTCCATGACCTTCTTGACTGCAGTGGCCCACATTTCCACTTTCCAGAATTCCACTCCATGGCAACATTGCACAGCTTGCTGTCACCCCAAACTGGTCCATGTTCAGAACCCTACACTCAGACATTGTACTTTTGGACAGCTTTCTGTGCATCAGCTTTCCCACACCCTCACCCTCACTGACCCTATCTATTCTCAACCTCACATATGCCTCCAATCCTTTGATGCCTCTCTCCACTCTCTCCCCATTTATTACCCATCCTGCTCCTGCCCTGATCTCACTTCCTTCCTCAACCCTCATGGAAGACTACATTTTCTTCTCTCACCAGTACCCTCCACTCTTGCGCACCATTTCCCTACCTACTTCTCGAAAACTTCATCCCTGGATCCATCTTAAAATTAGGGTGAGCAACCATTGGGGGTTGCCCAGGACTGGCAAGTTCCTTGGGATGCAGGACTTTCAGTGCTACAACTGGAAAAGTCCCAGGCAAGCTAGGGCAACTTGATCCCCTACCTAAAATCTATTTGCTCCAGTACTGCTGAAGAATAGTCACAGAAGGCACCTATGGGTGTCAATACAAATTCATGGTTTCTAATATGACCCTCCTGTTCTTCTACCTTACTAAGGGAGTACGGGATACCAGACGTGAACTCGCTCAATTTCTTTTCTTCTGCGCTTACACACTTCTGTGCTGCTTAACTCATTCTTCCCTCTTTCCCTTCTAGGTGGAAGGAAGTTTCCTTCTGTTCAATAACAGTCATCCTGAAGCTGGCTTCTCACCCTGTAGCTCCTTGCCTCCCATTCCCTTGAGCCAAATTCTCTCTTTGCGCATCTGTATCCTTCCATCGATTATCCACACTCTTTACCTCAACCTGCCAGGTAACGGGCTCGAGTCCTAAAACTATCTTGTAATCCCTGCAGCCTCCGCTAGGCGTCACCATCCCTCATGTCTTTCCTTTGCCTGGAAAGTAGCTGAGGTCCATGTCCTCCTTTGTGCTCCTGCTGCGCCTGATGGAGTCTGCCCCTGTACTCACTTTCTATTGACCTGACTCCATCTATTTAGACTCATCCCCGTCCCTCCTCCCTCTGGGGCTCCTCGTCAGCTGGGGAAGCCCCTGAGAGACCCCTGCTGTCACCCCAGGCAGAGTCAGACTTGGGATGGAAAGAAAGACCTGACACTTACTAGAGGTGGCTTTTACGACCAGTTCTGAAAAAGTCTCACTTGGTCCCTGAGGGGCTCACTCCATCCAGGAGGTGGCCTGGGTCTAGCTTCAGAGTCCCTTTTGTGAGTGGGTGATGGTGTGCAACATTGGGTCCAAATGGGCACTTCATGCATGGCTAGGGAGAGGGCAGCACCTGATGTGTGACTTGTCTCTAGCACCAAGTAAAACCGCAGAGGAGACCACATGTCAAGCTGCATCTGACATCTTTCCGGGGCTGAGTACCAAGCAGAACTTCAGTGCTGAGGAAGTGTTGATCCACTGCTCGGGGTAAGGGATCACAACCTACAGATCACAGAAGAAGGGGTTCAGAAGCCTTATGGGACCTTTGGGTGGGGGCTGACAACACACCATGCTCTTTTTACCTCACTGTCTGCTGGGTTTTCTTCCAGTTCTGGTCCTGATTTTTACATTCTCCATGGCTGCATGGGGATTCCTCACGGAAAATACCACTTGTTCTGTGAACCCTCTCCCACGTGGGGCAGCTACAGGGAACCAGGAGGCTGGTTCAGGTGGATGTGCAGCCTCTCCCACCCCACCCCACCCCCTCTACTTCTCCACCTGGTTCTGGACTCCAGGTTCTGGTTCTGTCCTCCCAATCCGGGCTTGCCTCCAGAGGTCTTGGCTGTATCATAGATCCGACACCAGGAGCCGCTTGTGGGGTCCAGGGCAGGGAGATGGACTGGCTCCAGGCTGTTTTTCTCCTCCCAAAGATACCCAGAAAAGGCCATGATGTTTCTGTCAGGTCCTGCAGGACAGAGGACAAGGGTCAGGACTTTAAAGTGAGGGTGGGGGTGGCTTTCATGATCAAGGGAGGGGAGGGGGCCCAGAGAAGTGCTGCCCTGACACGTGTCCTTTCCAGGTTTGATCCTAAGTGATTTGGGCTCAGGTTGCAGGGACAGGTGGGGAGAGAAGGGTCCTGGCCCCACTCCTTTGAGGAGGCAGCTCACTTTCTGTCCCTATTTCCCTGGACAGGTCCTCATCCAGCAGCGTCCACTTGCTGCTCCTGGTCTTCCTGAAGCTGCCCCTGTTCTTGACATTGGTGGGTGCTGTCCTCTGGGTGAACAGGCCTCTGAAGGGCCCTGGAGGAAGTCAGCCTGACAAAGAGAAGCCATCACGTAGCGCGCCGTCCCCAGGAAAGCCCTGTCCAGGAATACAGCCCTTCAGACCAGATAGAAGAGACCTTCAGACTCTGGACTCCAGGGCAGGGGGGCAGCAGTGCCTGAATTCTGGAGGCACCTAAGTCTTCTGGAGATATTGTTCCTGTGTCTCAAGGGAGAATCCTGGGTATTGGGTGACACTTGCTGCAAGTGCTCAGGTGCAGGAAGGATGAGTCTCCTGGGCCAGTGTTTGGGGTCCTCCTCTCTCTATCCCAGATCCCTTGGCCCCTTGCTCTTATGCCTACCTCTCAAGGGCAAGAATTCTCTAGAGGTTACTGGAAAGTCCAGCCCTTTACTCTTTTCATTGCCACAAAAGCTCCTCAGCTCAGTGTCTCCCAGGGTAATAACCACCTCCTCCCCGTAGCCAGGAGGCTCCCTGAGGACTTACCCCTCATAGTCTCAGTCTTTGGGCTCAACAGGGCTTCAACCTCACTTGTGTCCCTGTGATCAGGGAATGTACGCTGTGCTCAAACATCTCTGCCTGGGCCGGCCATGACTGAAGAGCTTTCGGTTAAAGCCCTGGAGCTGGTTGGAGCTGCAGTGGGTGCCCCCAATATCACTCCCAGAATTCCACCGTGGTGGGCCTCCTGCACACAGGGCTGGTGGACAGCCCACTGTAGCAGAAGTGTGGCTGAAGCCACCTGTCAACAGTTGGTGCTTTCCATAGGAGAAGCAGACAGTTTTCTAAAGACAAGGACACAGAGGTGAGGAGTACCTCCCCACATCAGGTTGACATGATGCCACAGCCACCACGGGGCACACCAGCCCTGGAAAGGGCTCTGTTGGGTTTGAGTGCTTGTCAGCGGCTCCCTCCCTGAAGTTTGCAGTGAGGCGCACAGTCTATTATAAGCACGTGTCACCATCTTCACTCAACTCCTTGTGTGTGGAGCAGCCCTCTCGTCTCCACCAAGCCCAAGCCTTCCCTGGGCTAGTGATGCCAGTTTCCAGAAAACACTCCAAGCTCCGGAGCACTGAGTTTGCAGGCAGGGCCGCCACACTCAGAACCTGAACCCTGGCGTGGCTCCCACAAGGGCAGGGCCATTTGTGACACCTCAAGGAGAGCTGGGACTGGCCCAGGACTTGGCTGAAGGAGAAATTCAACCAAGGAGGCACATCCAGACCTTATTAATAAAACACAGACAGGGCGGTGTAGGAAGCACAATGATGGGCAAGAAAGAAGCTTATGATGTACTTTATTCTGTTCCAAAATTATTTCAAGCATTCTCGTTTCTTCACTTTCCAGATAAATTTTCAAGTAAACTTGTGTATGATCGGAATCGTATTAAACTTATAGATCAATACTGGGAACATTGACATCTTTACTATGTTGAGTCTTCCAGTCCATAAACATGGTATCTCTTGCAATTTAGTTAAATATTCCTTAGCTTCTATCACCAGTGTTTTGTAAATTTAAGTATTTGGATGTTACATGTGTTCTATTAGATTTACACCTGGGTATTTTGTCTTCTTTTTGAGCACTTGTGAACAACACTGTACTTTTCCTTTCATTTTCTACATGCTCATTGCTAGTTTACAAGTAAGATTGTGTGTGTAGGTGTGTATATGTGTGTGTGTATGCGTATGTGTTTATGTATGTATGTATATGTGTTGGTATACATGTGTGTATGTGTGAGTGTGTGTATGTGTGTGCATGCATGTGTGTGTATGTGTGTGTGTGTATGTATGTGTGTATATGTATGTATGTGTGTGTGTATCGATCTTTATTCCTGTGACTTGTTAAATTCATTTCCCAGTTCTAGCAGTTTGGTAAAAATTTTTTGATAGATTCCTTGGGATTTTCTACACAATTATGTTGCCTGTACAAAGGCACAGTTTTATTTTTTCCTTCCTAATCTGTGTGCTTTAGTGGTGTCCCGGAACCCTAGGAGCCCCTGGAAGGTCTTAAACACTCTGATGACCCTGTGGAGCATATAGCGTCGTGGACCCACTGTTTTCCGGCATTTCTGCTTTTAAAAGAGAAGCCACGGGGCGCCTGGGTGGCGCAGTCGGTTAAGCGTCCGACTTCAGCCAGGTCACGATCTCGCGGTCCGTGAGTTCGAGCCCCGCGTCGGGCTCTGGGCTGATGGCTCAGAGCCTGGAGCCTGTTTCCGATTCTGTGTCTCCCTCTATCTCTGCCCCTCCCCCGTTCATGCTCTGTCTCTCTCTGTCCCAAAAAAAATAAATAATAAAACGTTTGAAAAAAAAAATTAAAAAAAAAAAAAAAAAAGAGAGAAGCCAGGAGTGAAATGGCTGATGTGTACATATAGGCAACAACCTCCACTTAAATAAATATTGTGATCCAAGCAAAACCTATTCATAAGTTCATGCAATTCTTGGATGCAGTCAGTGACCAGTGAGTAAAGCAGAGAAAGTTCAGAGCGTTGTTGTGTCTGCCTAGTACTTACACTGGGGCCACATGGTGCCCCCAGCAGACTTGGGACCTGACCTGTCCAGTGCACAGATGGACTCGCAGTATCGTGGTGTGGACCTCCTTGGGGCAGGTCCAAGTCTGCTCCCTGGCCTTATGACTGGGGGCCCAGGGCCTCAGCCCTTCTGGGCCCCTCGTTCTTTAATCTGATGTGAAGGCACTATGTTAAGATTCTTCCAGGTGGCAGCTCTAAACCGGGACTGTAAATTTCTTGACACTCCTGTTATTGAGAGTTGAGGGTGTGTCCCCTCCCCTTGAGTCTGGGTGGGCCAGGGCTGTGAGGTCAGTAGCTTAGAGCAGATTCCCAACTTTTCCCCGTAATTATCCTCCTAAGGATATCCTCCTAAGGAGGTTGTTTAGTAATTTTCTTTTATTAGAACCCGCCCCCCTCCCCGCCATGGGTATGAAATTTTAATACCAAAGATATACTATACTCCTATGTTCTATATATCGATCAGTCGATCCATCTATCAACTGATCATCTATGTTTTGTATATAAAAATAATTTTTTGGTATAAAAACAGCATTTTTTTCACCCCCCGAAAAACAGCGTTCATCGCCATCGGACATCAGAATGCATGGATAGAGTATGGTGACAGTGACCCTGTGTGACTTCTGAGGCCAGGCCCAAAGGAACCCTGGAGCTCCATCCTCCATTTCTTGAAATGTTTGTTTTGGACACTCTCCTTCTCAGAACCCAGGTCCACATGGAGAGACCTCCTGTAGGATCTCAGGTCAACTATCAAGATTGAGATCAACCTGGCACATGCTCTAGACACGCAGAAAAGAAGCTTCCAGATGACAGTAGCACCCAGCCATTTAGGTCCCCCCCCCCCACTGCCATTATGTCTTCCCAGCTGAGGCCCCAGACTTTTTGGAGCAGAGACAGGCCATCCCTGCTGCACTCTGTCCGAATTCCTGACCACAGAATCTGTGACATGACAGGCAGATTGCTGTTTTGTGCCCCACAGAAGATCTAAGCAGAGAGAACTGGACGTTCCAGTCCCAGACAGGACAGTTCAGAGGAACATGCTGCCTCTGCCGGATGCACAGTGGGCTGGGGGGAGGCCCCTGGGAGACACAGCCCTAGGAGACACAGCCCTGTGGTGGGAACCTGGGGCCGACTCCCCACGTGGTAACATGCATGGGCTCCTGGGCCTGGAGGTATTGCCCTTTTCAGAGGCGTGAATCAGAATCATGTGGGCTGGAGCTGTCAGCACTGGTGGGAAGTGTTCCCCACAAGAAGTCACCTGCTGCTGTAGAACACCCCCCTGCCCACCCAACCCTCTCTGCACACACATTCTTGTGGTTCACAAGACCACATTCAAAGGAAGCTTCTAGTTGAAAATGGACCAGCACCTTTCCTCACTGACAGACTCAAGGAGAGGAACACAGCACCAGCAAAATGCAGCTGGAAACATGTCAAGACATGTCTCCAGCAGCAAGGGAAATAAAAGCAAAAATGAACTTTTGGAACCTCATCAAGATAAAAACTTCTGCACAGCAAAGGAAACAATCAACAAAACTAAAAGTCAAACAGTGGAATGGGAGAAGATATTTGCAAATAACATATCAGATAAAGGGTTAGTATCAAAAATCTATAAAGAACTTATCAAACTCAACACATGAAAAACAAATAATCCAGTGAGGAAATGGGCGGAAGACATGAACAAACACTTTTCTAAAGAAGATATCCACAATGTGGATGGAACTGGAGAGTGTTATGCTAAGTGAAATAAGCCATACTGAGAAAGACAGATACCATATGTTTTCACTCTTATGTGGATCCTGAGAAACTTAACAGAAACCCATGGGGAAGGGGAAGGAAAAAAAAAAAAAAAAGGAGGTTAAAGTGGGAGAGAGCCAAAGCATAAGAGACTCTTAAAAACTGAGAACAAACTGAGGGTTGATGGGGAGTGGGAGAGAGGGGAAAGTGGGTGATGGGCATTGAGGAGGGCACCTTTTGGGATAAGCACTGGGTGTTGTATGGAAACCAATTTGACAATAAATTTCATATATTGGAAAAAAAAAAGAAGATATCCAGCTGGCCAACAGACACATGAAAAGATGCTCAACATCACTCATCATCAGTGATGATGTTTTGATACAAATCAAAACCACAATGAGATACAACCTCGCACTGGTCAGAGGGGCTAAAATTAACAATTCAGGAAACAGCAGATGTTGGCGAGGATGTGGAGAAATGGAAACTTTTTGCACTGTTGGTGGGAATGCAAACTGGTGCAGCCACTCTGGAAAGCAGTGTGGACGTTCCTCAAAAAATTACAAATAGAATTACTTTATGACCCAGCAATAGCACTACTAGGAATTTATCCAAAGGATACAGGAGTACTGATTCATAGGGGCATATGTACCACAATTATTATAGCAGCACTATCAACAATAGTCAAATTATGGAAAGAGCCAAAATATCCATTAACTGGTGAATAGATAAAGATGTAGTGTGTATATACAATGGAATATGACTCGGCAATGAAAAAGAATGAAATATTGCCATTTGCAACAATGTGGATGGAACTGGAGGGTATTATGCTGAGTGAAATAAGTCAGAAAAAGACAGATATCATGTTTTCACTCATATGTGGAATTTGAGAAACTTAACAGAAGACCATAGGGGATTGAAGGAAAAATCAATTACAAACAGAGAGGGAGGCAAACCCTAGGAGACTCTTAAATACAGAGAACAAACTGAGGATTGACGGGGGTGAGGGTTAGAGGTTGGGGCAAATGGGAGATGGGCATTGAGGAGGGCACTTGTTGGGATGAACACTGAGTGTTGTATGTAAGTGATGAATCATGGGAATCTACTCCTGAAGCCAAGACTACACTGTATACACTGTATGTTAGCTAACTTGACAATACATTATTTAAAAAAAAAATGCAGCTGGAGAACTTGCTTCATGAGCGCCAGGGCCCCAGGACACAGAGGAGGAGTCCAGATGGCCAGTTTGGCTCAGTCTAAGAGAAATTACAGACAACATGACCTCTCTAAGGAAGGAGCTCAGAAAAGAGATATAAGTCCCCAAAATGGTTCAAAACAAAATACAGAGACAAAAAAGAACAGAACCCAGGAAAATGTAAGTAAAAGAGAAAAAAAAAACACCCCTGAAAAACCAAACGGTTGAGAGGAAAATGTATAACTTTGAAATTTAAAAAGAAAAGCGCTGTTTTTGTGTTGTTAGTTTTTGATGAGTAAGTGGGAGGAAGTTAAACACAAAGAGCCCAGCATCCTGGGTTTGCGTTGTTCAGCTGGGGTGAGATGGGGGGTGGAGGTTAGGGGTGTGGGAGCATGGAAAGGCCAAAGATCAGGCCAAACCCAGGAGTGGGTGATGGTGGGTGTGAGCTGCCTGGGGGATGGGCAGCGTCACAGGCAAGAAGGGGACAGATCTGTCCATCTCGATGGAGAAGTCCAAACAGTCCATGGAGCCCCTGCACGTAAGGACCAGTGAGGCCAAGGGACAAATGGGGGAACAGAAATGAACTGTTCTGGTGACGACTGGGTGAATCCCCTGTGCTTGGAGGCCACCGATGTAGATAAGGGGACAGGAATATTTGCATTGTTTCAAAGCCCCTCCCCGCAAAACATTGATTACTTACAGAGGGAAAAAGAGTGACTTCAATGAGTTTCAACAAATTTATACTCACAACCACCCAGTTCTAAGACACATTCGGATTCTAGCATTGGATTTAGAGTCACTTCCCGCCCTCTAGAATGGAAGGGTTGTCCTCTCACATATAAAATATTGAAAGAATGTCCAAACAAAATAATTTCCAGGGAGCACAGGAAAGCCAAAGATTTTAATAGGGAATATACAGGGCAAACAGATCAGATGCGGGTCGGGCGATGGTCCAACCCTGTTTTCCATCTTTTACGTTCAAGGAATTCTTTCTTGGAGGCACTGATGCAGCAGAAGGTGGAATTGGCGGAACTCTGTGCAGCTGGCCCATTGGGGGTCTTTGTCCTTGTGGACACACTCTGGAACTTGTTGATTTAATCCGGGTTTTATGCTTACTGGTTGGTCTGGAATTGGAAAACCCATCATTGGCCAGAGTCCTGAACGATGTAATAGTTATTTATCCTTGGCAGAGCCACTTGAGGGTGGCAAAGAAAGGAGGTACCAGGAGGATCCACATAGGAGGATTCTCTGCTGCTACATTGAAGGCCAAGATTCCTGACCTGTGCAGAGCAGGGAGGGAGCCAGACTTTAATTCCTGACAGCAGGACGCAGGGAGTCCTCACCTAACAGGGACCCCCATCTGTCTCAGAAATGTAATCATTGCCCTTTCCCTGACCAGAGCTCAGAGGGTGCGGGGGTGTCCATAGTGGGGGCGGGGGCTGTGTTTCTCCTGCTCAGACTGATGTATCTTCCCCTGGAGTCCCCCGGACTCCCCACATCACAGTCACAGCAGGACCCAAGCAGGGGCAACTTCACAAAGGTCAAAAGCACAAAGTGAAGGTTGTGTAGCAGGGCCCTGAGTAGGGATCGTGCTGACAGGAGTGGGGTCCCTCTTCAGGGGCTGCTCCAGGCCCTTCCTGTCCACCCTCACTCCCGCCCCCAGACCTAGAGGACAGGCCAGCCCCGGTCCCTGCCCAAAAGCCCCTCTGAGGGCATGGCCATGCTGCCCAAGGCGAAGCATTCAGGGGCCTCCCAGCAGCCTTAGCCTGGGCTCCAGCATCTCTGCACCCTGATTTCATCCTGCTTGTCGGCTGCCTCCCCCAAATCCCCTCCACCTCAGCAGCAGGCCAGCCAGGACCAAAGGTTTCCCTTTGCCTATTTGATTCTACTTCTGTCCCACCTTGTGTAAATTCTGCCCTCTCTCAAGCTTATCTCATATAACATTTCATATTACCATTCAGCCTGGCTGAATACCTTCTGGCTTCTCTTGGGAGGGGTCTCTCCCAAATCTGAACCCCATCTGGTAGCACATAGGAGGTGCACTATCTCATACACCTTGAACAGTGGACACATGGTCTAGTGGACCATTGGGCCCTTGCTCACATATGTCCCCCTGGCAGTCCCCATCAGTATCCAAGAGTCTGATGCCCTCACCCTCTGCCTCATCCCCTCCCCCAAAAGCAGTGTCAGGGCCCCCATGCAGGCTGGCTTTGTTTTCTCCTTCTGCCTGCCTTGAGCAAGATTTGTCATGTGCATTTCACAGGGGGTTTTCTTGAGAGAGAAGACATGCTCCCTTGCACTTCCTGAAATTATCCTTGAACTCACTGTGCTCTGTTCCCAAGTTCCAATCCCTGTGGGGCTGCGGCCCCATCTCTCCACCTACAGGCTTCCACCCGTGCCCTTCAGTCTCCTAAAAGTCCCTCATCCTCCCCTCCTGACCACAGAACAACTGGTCTCCAAATAGTCATGAGCAAGACAAAAGCCACTTGTGAAGCATGAGACAAGTGCCTGACCTCATTCATACACATTGTCCAGCAGGACAAAGCTACAAGGAATTGGTCCTTGAGAAGGGAAGGAAGAAGGAGTGGACTGGAAGGTAGACCGTAGAAGGGGCATCTGGGAGAAAATACACCTTCACCCTGAACTCCGATGGGGTGAAACTGGGTCAGGGGTGTGCCCTTTGAGGAAAGAGTTAATTCATTGTTCTTTGGATGCTTTTGAGGGGGTAGGCTTCAGGTTGATCGCCCAACCTCTCTACCGTGTTGGGAATGTGAGAAAGCAGGGATGCCAGCTTCCCACCCCTTCTCAGCATTTCCCAAGCACTTGGGAGGGGAGAGCTGGATCCATGGAACAAGTACCTGCCCTTGACAGTGGGCAGAATGACTCCCCCTCAAAGATGTCTTAATCCCCAGACCTCTGAATGTGCTAGATTCCTTGGCGCAAGAGAATTAATGATGCAGATGGATTTAAGATTGCCAACCAGCTGGCCCTGAGATGGGGAGGTGATCCTGAGATATCTGGATGAACCCTATGGAATTGCCAGTGTCTTTATAAATGAAAGCACACAGGAGAGCCAGTGTCAGAGTAATGAGGGTGAGAAAGACTCAACCACCCCTGCTGGTTGATGGAAGAGACCACGAGCCAGGGGTGCAGTGGCCTCCAGAAGCTGGAAAAGACAAGGAAGCCCTTCGCCCTTAGAGCCTCCAGGAAGAGCCAGCCCTGCCAGCACCTTGAGTTTAGCCCAGTGAGACTCATCCCTGACCTTAATCTCTAGAACTTTAAGATCATAACATCGTTTTGCCTTCAGCCACCAGGGTGGTGGTGATTTGCTCCAGCAGCCACAGGGAGCTAATCCAGAGCCCTTCCCTTCTGGCAACTTGAGGCTGAAAGCACCTGCGCCTGTTTTGGCTGCTTGGGGGTTGGGAGGCAGGTCAGAAGGAGACCAGAAGCTTCTCTCCTACAGCCCAGCTGAACAACTTAGCTTAGGTTTCTTGTGGGGAGGGGAGCTCTTTAAGGACTCAGAGGTACAAAGAGGGGGCCCAGTGCAGACCTTGCTGTTTCTCCCCAGCAGAGGAAACATCAGAAGGGCCAATGGGGGCCCCTGTCAGAGTGCCCCAGGGGAGAGCTGTCCCAGGGCAGCAGTGGGAAAGTCTGTGGGTTCAGCTGTGCTCACCTGCTGTGGGGGTTGATCAGAACAATAGGCTGGCTGCTGTTGATGCCCTGGGTAAAAGGAGGAGAGGAAGCTCGACCTGCTGGTGTTCTTGCTACAGGCTTGGGAGAGTCTGTTGGATCAGGGGCTAAACACACAGAGCAAAGCATGGTTGTGAGTGTCACAGGTGGCTCCCATGGTCTCCACACCCCACCCCCAGGGATGCAGAACCTTTCTGTCTTAGTGCCACTGCTCAGCCAAGTTGGCTTTCTCTTGCATCTTTTTGGTTTCTTATTCCAAATGTGAATACATATTTCCAGAGGAACACGAGTTTGCCACCGCGTGAGGGATTTTCAGCGGCAGGCATAGTCGTAGGCGAGTTTCGAGACTCCCCTTCATCCATCGGGGAAGACAAATAGTCCTGACTCCTTTGGGGGTGGGACTCAGGGTCCCAGAGCACAGAAGGGTAGTACCTACCTGGGTCAACATCCACGTATACTTTGTACCCCAGGTCATTGCCAGCTTTCTCAATCCCACACCAGTAGGTGTCTGCATCGTCATACCAGAGATTCTCCAATGTCACGGTGAATATGCGCTGGCTGTGATTGTCCTGGATGGATGCTCGGCCCTTCTTCACCAGTTGCTCTGACCCGGTGCTTTTAACAAGGATTTTGCAGGAATCCCACTCATACCCACGACACCACCATTTCTTGTAGGATTCCCAACCCCGCCCATATGTACAGTGCACGGTCAGTGTGCCCATTGCCGTGCCTCTCACCGTTCTCTGCACGCAGGTGGAGAAGTGGCCTAGAAAACAGAAACCCAACATGCATCTTATCCTTCCTTGAGCCCAGAGCTGACCTGGGCGCCGCTGGGGCTTCTGGCCCTGCCCTGAAGACCAGCCAGGAGCCTCTGCCCTCGGTCTAATTGCCACATCCCTCCTGTCCCTCATCCCCTGCAGGATTTCTTTTCTGTCACCCCTCTTGTGAATCCCCCTTGAGGCTCCTAACTCTCCTAACCAATACAGGGCTCTCTGCATGCTCACCATCCTACTGACCACCGTCCCCTGCCCGACCTCAAGCAGCACCTCTCCCAGCAGCACAGAGCGCACACTGCAGCCACAGGTGTATTTCTGAATCCCAGAGCTGGTGAGACAGTGTGGCCCCCTCCCCATCTATGCCCCAATACTGTAAACTCCACACACCTACAAACCCTCAGCCTCTGAATCGACACATGGCACAGAAGTAAACACACACGCACACACACGCACATACCAAACACACTCACTCGACAGGTGATTGCTTGTTTTTTTTTTTTTTTTTTTTTACCTATACACCTTGTTCTTCTGTGTCTCTATAACTTAATGCAAGCTGTTCCCTCTGCCTAGAATGTGCTTTCTTCTCTGTTTGAAGGAAGCAAACCCTTATATTCATCCCTTAAGTGTCATCTCCAACAGTGTCTTTTCTATGGTTTGTCTGGTTCTGCAGACCATCTGGTCGCTCCTGGTACAACCAGAGCCATTTGTCCCTGTCACAGGTGTTGTGCTAATGACGCTAGATGATGATCTGTCTTTAGATCATCCAGAGAAGAGACCCAGGCAGGCTGGTGTGTGGGGATGAGCAACTCTCCAGAGAGCCTGTCACCCTGGTTTTGCTGCCTGCCTTCCTCCCTGTTGTCTGAGGTCTTCAGAAGAGGATTCTGGCTCAAGCTTCAAGTCAAGACCAGATGTGTAAGTTTTTAAATGATCCAGTTGCCTGAACTTCACCTTGACTGAGTGGGTCTCAACTGGGGCTTGAGCATCTGTGCTTCTTCAAAGTTCCTCAGGAACTCATGCATTTAGGTATGTGTGTGCGTGTGCGTGTGTGTGTGTGTGTCTGTCATGTGTCCATCCATCCATCCATCCATCCATCTGTCATCTGTCTATCCTTCTCTCTGCCAGGGTTGGGAAACTGTGCCTAGAAAACAAACACTGTACGCGTTATTTATTTTATTTCCTTTCCCTAACATTTAACTTTGTACCTTTCAAGTAACAAAACTTAAAAAGTTTTATAAATACGTAAGTGTCTGGATATGAAAGGCCCTGCCATCTCTCTCAGGACAGACCCTTTCTGTGTCCCATCCTGATCCTGCAGGTACTTAGTAAGCCCCTGCCTTACTCACCTTGCACGACGAGAAGGATCACAACCGGGAGCAGCCGCATGTCCTGCCTGCCTGGCTTGTCTCCCTGGTGCTCAGCAAATGCCAGCTGCCTTCCAGAGATTGAACTGAGCACAGAGGCAACCTACCTTCTCTTCTTCTAAATTATCCTTTTTTGCTTTCTCTCATCTACTTCCCCTCAATTTTTTCTTCAGTTACTTCCTAATTTCATTAATTTGGTGCAAAGCAGCGGCGACTGTTCAGAGCTTATGGCTGACGTGATGAGGTGGCCCCACTCCTTGCTCTGGCCCCTCAACTCAGCATCCCCTAGAGTCTGACTCTGATGATCTGCTTTCCGGGGAGGGTCCCTGCCTGTTCCCCCCACCCCCCACTCTAGCACCACCTCCAGTCTGTGCGCACCTACTTCCTGCCCCCCCCCCATCTTCCAGCCCAGTTCTCCACTTTAATGGCTGTTGGAGCCTTGTAGAACTGTCCACCCTGTTAGCAGCTCAGATGTGCTCCAAATGCCATTTCTTGTCATCTTTACCCCTAAAGTCAATCTGTCCCAACACATGGTCCCTCAGCCCAGGGATCCCTCTCCACCTGCCTCCACCACTCTAGTCTTCCATAGACAAAGGCCATGGGGTCTTCTCCCTGCCACCTGCCACCTGCCACCCGCCACCCACAGAAGGCCTTGCAGGGGTGGGGGGCTTGGACGTGGAGCAGCCCAGGGCTTTGCCAGAGGAGTAGGAGAGGGCGTGGCGGGCCAGCCCCAGGAGGGAAGGGGAGCGAGAATCCCCGTCCCCTTCAAGGTCCTTCTGGCTGGACTAAGACTCAAACTGACATGAGACAGATTAACAAGAGAAAATCAAATCTAATAGCATACGTGCAAGGAGTCCACACAGACATGGCAGTCAGGCAAAAGAGATACAAATGTCATCCCGAATTAAGCAGAAGGGGGTAGGGGACTGAGATTTCAAAGGGAAGGAACCAGTAAATGTTTGGTGCACAAATGTCAGTCCTGCCAGAGAAATGGGTTAAATTTAAATGTAAGCTTCTCTGCAGTTGCACACATTAACAGTTCAGCTGGTACGTGTTTCTTCCAACTGAACTGGTCTATTCATCGGATGATAGGTCAGTTTAGGCAAACTCATTCCAGAAGGCAGTGATGCGGGTGGATTCACAACGTTAGGCCTGTGGTCCAAGTAATCAGGTAAGAAACAAGAGGCTTTTCTATGGAAACAAGAGGAAGCCAATGGTTCATGACTGGATCAAACGTTCAGCCAGTTTCCGAGTTGTGAGGGCAGCCAGTGGAGCAGACTTCTAGATGTTGGACTCGAAGCATCTCAGATAGAGTGAGGGCAGGCTGTGCAGTCAGACAGGTCCCCTGGGTTTGTAGTTCAAATGTCTCTGGTGATCTCTGCTTGGCCTGCTGAGCGATAGGCACAAAGGTTGTGTAGGTTATGAGTTCTTGTGGATTTCTCCAGGTTTAGGTAAGTGGTTTACATTTAGCAGAACCTCAGGAGAAGGGCAGTTTAAGTTCTCAAAGGATTCCAAGTCAGAAAGGTGGGAGAAAACTCAGAATGTCAGTTTGGAATGTTGTAGCCTGGTGGTGGAAGACACTAGAAGAAATCAGGACCTAATCCAGTATATAATGAGTAATAATAAAATCTAAAATGTACGAAGATGTGTTATTGAAACATGTTTTCTCACTATAATCACTTCTTTGACCAAAGATAATGAAATTAACACTAACTTGTTTGCAAAATAAGTCATTTCCCATAAAACTTGGCCTGACTATTTCCATAAGTACAACAAGAATTGCAGTTGACTCTTTCAACCTGCTTTGCTAGAAGTTTTCATAAAAAGTCTCCAGATGAAGTTTAACAGCCTCTTGAGGCCAGGAGCCAAACCAATTACTTGCCTTCAGACTTTGCCTGTAATACGTATAGATTTGGGTGAATTCCTCTCTTCTCCAGGCCCCCCAAACATCCCAAGGTTCCTGCACCTGCGAGGAAGTGACCTTCTTTACTCACCTGGTAAGGCTGCTGGGAACTCTGTAAGCAAGCTATCAGTCTGGTATTTCCAAGGGGCTTTATTGGCTCCATGAAATCGCCCTGAGTTCTTTAAGGCTGTCGGGTCACATCTGAGCACGTCATTCCCAAATATGACCTTCCAGTCCCAGCGTGGTAATATACGCAGTGTTTCCCATTGTGTCCTGTCGTAGGTAGAACAGATTCTTATTGAACTGAAGCAAATAAACAGTTTCCAGAAAAAAAGAAAATATTCCCTGAGAGTTTCTGATTCTCGAGGGTTCAGGTAAGGAGAAAAGATAAATACTCGAATTTGTTCACAAAGGTATATTTTATCAAAATGTTGTAGTCAGTCAGCTGAAGAGACAAAGTTTCCCTAAATCTGCCCAATTAAAACATTTTGTGAAAAGTAGCAATATTTCAAAAAGTCATAAAGAGTGTAATTATCTTTCTCAGTCGTTCAGAGTCATGCTATTAATTTTGGTTCTGCTTGAATCCAGTTTTTCCACTCGTTCTGGAAATTTTTACTTCGTTCAGATTTAGGGTCTTGAGGTATTAGAAACCTCTACTCGCAGTTTTTCCCTGAATCTCCTTGAAAATGAAGCACATTTGCTCGTGTAATGAGGCATCTAATACACATACAACTGTCTGTAAATAAGGAAAGACTTAAAAATGTGCATTCTTCGAGATCTGCTTGGAGCTCCTGCCACTGCAGCCTACACGGAAATCTGGATCTGTGACACACAACACTTCCAGATAATATCATACCAAGACCTCAGATTTGTAGGAGTTTCATGTAACTTTTAGAACATGTATTTTAATAACATATCTATATAAACATAATCTAAGAGGGTTTCATATCACTTATTTGGCAATGCTTCCCATGTAAGTAAATGTACCAAGTAGCCTCATTAGTTTAATTGCTCACAAAAATCTCTGAAATGTTCAAATGTCAAGAAATTTGAAAAGGTTTGAATGTTTGAATAGGATAACAAATTATTAAGAAACAGTATTTAATTATCCTTTCAACTAACGTGGCAATAGGAGATATTCAAGGCAAATATGGAAGGTTACATAGCTGTGAGAGCAAAATGTAACTCCTTGGATATTCAGACTCACTCGGTTTTCTTGGGTATCCAAGATGTGATAAATACAGGAAATTATTTTGGTCGCCAGAATCATGGGTTTCAGGCAGATAATTTAAAAAGATAAAGGTTTGCTTACAATTTCTTATGGAGAGCAGACCATTAGTTCAAGCCAACTCTGTACTTGTTATAAAGAGGAAACAAAAACTTGCACCAGTGCACTTTTGATGTTAAAACTCATTTCTTTGAATTTATCATAATCTTAGCCAGATTGGCCACACATAACATCTCTTTCCACATATTCTTTCTTCATAAACTGTCGAAACTTTCTTTTTTACCTTCAATTTTTGTCTTAAATGTTTCCTCTTGAAATAAATGGTTTCACTTAGGACAGAATTAATTTCTGTTCCCTCAACAAATATGTCTTTCTATTCTTCATATTTTCTTTTACCAAAACCAAATGTGTTATTTTCTTCATATATGGAGTTTCCCTTGTTATTTCCAGTAGCCTTAATTGCATTTATTAGAATTCTTAATGCTAGAAACCCTAATTTTCAGTAAAAACTAAGAAGTAAGCAACTTTGAACTCTGTTACACCAGAATTCTTTATATTTGCAAATTAATGAATATATTTTGGAATTTTTAGAAACATGTGCTTTTTTCATAATACCATCATAATACAAGCATGAAATCTGTTTATTAACAGGCCCCAATGTATCTTTAGTGTCTCTATAATAAGACAAAACCAGATACATCTCTGCTTATTATTTTATCGTAGTTACATCAATTTAATTTACTTGTTTTTAACTTGTTTTAACTATACTCAGACTACCCCTAAAACTTCATGAGGCATTAGGTAAAATTAACAATTATTCTAAGGTTTCTTTTTCTCCTGGTCACGTGCAACAGTGATACCGTGACCTTATTTGGTTTTTAGTAAATGCAAGCAGAATAAAAGTTTTCTATTGAAAGCTGGTAACTCTTCAGCCATACCCCTTATAAGTAAACCGGCAACCTTAAATTCGCTTTACTACTGAATATGTTCCCAGATCGTGTGAACTTGAAACACGTTTGGGTGAGTTTTTACCTTTCTGGGTTTTAGAATGCCCAGTCCTTATGAGTACTTGCCTTCAAACTAACTCAATAGAGCTCTTTTGCAAATTAGTTTTAGCAGTACTGCCCAGAGATAGGGAAAATATCTCACACGTACAACATACAGGGACACACACACACACACACACACACACAATACACAGACAAGACGCAAACAAAATCTTAATTTTGTTGGTACTAGTATTTGTGGAGAGGACATGACAGGCCCAATTTTTAAATACTTCCCTCTATTGTTGTGTTTATTTATTTGTTTCAACAAAAAGCTTTCCCCTAGAGTTCACAGGTCATAAAAAGGCCCTCAAGTCTTAGTAAAGATTGGGGTAGAGAATTTACATCACAAAAGCACAGAGGAAGGGTCTCACTTTTCTCCAGGGGGGAATCCTTGGATCTTCTCTGCCTGTCCTCAGAGGGCTGGAGTTTGGGCACATGAGTTCTGCCAATGGTTTGTATTTTAAAAAGGCCTCTTTCCCTCTTTATTTTTTCTCGTTCTTCATTCTCAGGAGATCGTGGGCTGTGTTTACATTTCAAAGACGTGGTAAGATTTAGTTTTAAGGGACATGGAAAGAATATAAAAAATTTGTTTTCTAAGGTTTTCAGGGTAATTGCTATTTAAAATTCACCTTTTTTTAAAGAACAGAAATATTTTCTTCCAATGTCCTGAACTTTTCTAATATTCACAAACATTTTGAGAGGAACAGGCAAGGTTTGGAGATCAATAGAGCTAAGTGGGCTTCTACTGGTCTCTGGAGTTGTGGTTCTGGGTTTGTAGGGGTTTGCAAAATAAGAAGCGTTGTTCCTAATTCCTGAAGACCTGGATTATAGCCTGAATATCAACTATTGCCCCATCTTTTAAACAAAAATTGCTTCTTTACATAAGGGAGACTTTTAACTAAAATGGAAACCAATAGTTTAATGCCTTCGTAAAGTCTATATAAAGCATTTTAACAAAAACCCTTTTTTCTAGATACAAAAATGTAAGTTTGGCTTCTATAAGTCCCTAAATATTGGCCTTCAACTGGTCATTTGTAGGAGGGCTTAGAAGAAATTTTGGTCTTTTGTTTCCTCTGTGAAGGGAAGGTTGCATATGTAGTCAAATAATCTTTGTAAATCTCTAAATTTGGCAAGAGCTTCTGAAACTAGAGGTAAGGTCTTTATAATTTAAAAACTCTGCTGCTGTCCAGGGGACATGAATTTTTTGTGGTGGTGAGAGGTCTAGGATACACCTGCAAACACATTGTATAAGAATTCCTTAGTCTGGCAGAGCCTGGTTACAGAGTCCTGGAAGGTGGTAGCAAAACGAGCCTTATTGCCAGTGTCAGGTGCTTTTGCTAAATTCCCGTTCTTGCTTTTAGCCTTTATAGGAGCATCCTGGATACATTGGATCTAGGATCAAGCCAGAATGATCTCTGTAAATCTTGTAGGCAAAGGGAGGTTAAACTAGGCATATGTGGCCAGAGTTTAAGAAGACAAAACAAAATAAACGAACAACTACAGCAAAAAAAGGGAGACAAACCAGAAAATAGGCTCACACCTGTAGAGAACAAAGCGATGGTTCCCCGGACGGAGGTTGGTGGGGATTCATTGAAACAGGGGAAGAAGTTTAAGAGTCCATTTATGTGATGAACACTGAGTAACGTATACAACTACAAAACAACTATAATGCTGGTGAAAAACTCAATGAAATGTAAAGAAAGGAAGAAACAAAGGGGGATTTACATTGGATGTGGAAACTTATTTTTGTCTTAAATTCGACCTTCTTCCATTTTGCAAAGGGAGTCCTTAAGCCTAGCCATTATGCTAATAAGATAATTGAGAGCTCTTTCTGAAATATATCTAGTTAAAAATATTTAAAGGATCCATCCTCTGGCCGTTGATGGGTATCATATCACTAGCAACTCAAATCAGGAAGAGTTTTTGTGACTTAACTCAGGTCACAAGAGGTGACCAGAGAGGGCAGAGGTGATGCAGCCTCCATGATCCAAAAGCTTACTCCTTACATTGGACGAAGAAAGCAAGTGCACAGATGGTAAGGTGCTATTGTGGAAATGATGTCTCTAGTGTCCCACAGAAATGTGAGACACCTCCGGTCACAGACCCACTAATGAGTGACATCATATCAGTACTTCTGGAATCATACTTTCCTACACTGACAAGCAATGAGGGTTGAGATACAAAGGTTTCAAATGTCTGGAAACTCTCAGGACAAATACCCCTGAGAGCTGGCACAACATGACAGAGTGAAAGAGACTTGGATTCCCAGTCTATTTCACCACCAAGGGGTACCCCAGTAAGTCCACCCTCCAGATGGTGGAGACCAAAAGGAAGAACTCTCACTGGTCATAAAGCCAAACTCTTAGGAAATAAAACTAAACAAAAGAATAAATCTAACAGCTTTATCAAAGCCTTGGTTCTGTGGCAGCCACAATAACACCTAGGAGGGATGTGTCATGGGGTTGGGGACTGTGTGTTGTTTACAGTGTACCTGCTCGCATGGAGGTTTCTTGAGGCTGGTGGGTGACCTAGTGTCAGTCTACCCCATTCCATGACCAGCTCATCCTATCACGGGAATCCTCTTCAGGTGACAAGAGCTCAAACGGCTTTTAAGTGCTCGACTTGTGCCCACCAATTTTGCAGCTCTGGCTTCCAAGATGTCCCTTAGCAACAGATGACAAACATCAGAAATCATATAGACAAAGGAAAACAAAGAGCATTTCTGGGATGAAATGGATCAGTAATGAAAGGACACTCAGCCAAATTGAACTGGTTGAACCACAAAGCCACTAAGCCCAAGGAACTAGGTCCACGAATATTTTCTCCTGCTCATCAAAATGGAGAAATAGAGATAGGGACTCTCATCATACTCGTTTCCTTGGCCTCGGCAAATAGCCATTCCAGGAGGCTACATGGAGAGAAATTTTATCTTCTTCTGGCTATCTCTCAGATATCCTAGACATGTCTGTCTCTGTGGCAGAGTCTCAGTGAGCGGTGTCCAGCTAGTCCTGCCGACTACACCAACTGCTGGGGAGCAAGAATGTCCCATCCCCTTCTCAGGGAGGAAGAGTTCCTGGGTCCTTCAAGGTCCTTCTAGCTGGACTAAGAATCAAATTCATATGAGATAGATTAACAGAAGAAATTAAAATTTAATAGTATGTATGTGGAGAACTCACACTGACATGGCAGTCAGACATAAAGGGTATAAATGTCAATTTGAATTAAGGAAAAGGGGGTAGTGGTCTGGGAACTCAAAGGGGAAAAAAAGCAACTCACGGGGAGATGAAAACCAGTAAATGTGTGTAAACAAATGTTTGCCCTGCCATGCAGTTGGGTTACTCGGATAACATTTATCCCTCGTAATAACCCTTATCTGCAAAAACCCTCTGGTTGAGATTCTTGTACGTAATAAGGAAGGTGTAAAAGTTTCTCTGGAGCCCACAGGGTCTCAACTGCCTTTAATTCAGAATAATCTTCCTGTCAAATGGCCCATCTCGGAGCGTCCTGCCCACAGCCCCTATACCTCTGTGTTGGCGTGTGAAAGCTGAGACTTCTCCTGGATTGGGGCTCCAATGAACCCTTGGACTTCTGCCCACAGCCCAGAAACTATGAAGGGATGATGGAAGGAATATTGGCCTCTCCTTAAACTTTTCCCCCCTCCCTTTCTTTCTCAGGTTTGATTGAGGTGTAATTGGGATAAAATAAACCAATACGCTTAAAGTTCACAGTTTCACACATTTTTCTTGTTGGTTTTACTACTTCTTAAATCTTACATATGGTACAACTTTGTGGTGGTGTTCAGTTCTATGTGTTTAACACACGGATAATTTCACGGAACCACCACCACAAACATGCAAAGCAATGCTATCACCTCGCGGGAAAGGTCTTTCACTCTGACTCCGGTTTCTTTCTTTGCAGGCAGTCCAGCTGGTGAGGTTAGAACTTCAAGTGCTGATGTGGTTTTTGTGGACTGTGGTTCCCACATGCACTGGTCCAGCTTTCTGGAGCCTTGCAGGTGCTCCTCTGATGTGCCCCCATGGGTGCCATCCAATGGCCAGTCCATGACTGGTGAAGGTCGTCACCAAATTCTCAAAGTTGGGTATTCTCTCCAGGATCTGAACAGGAGTGCACACTGGGGCGCGATCCTGAGAGACCAAGGGTCTCTTTCTTCATCTGCTTTCTCCTCTCCATCCCCCCCACCCCCGGCCCCCGCCATTCCCTCCCAGCTTTCAGAACCTCCACCTTCTTCTTTCCTGGTCCTTTGGCTAGGAAGTTTGGAGAGCTGAGGCTTTTCTCTCCCCAGTCTGCTGTGTACTTCCTATGATTGGGTTTGCATCCAGGCCAAGCAGCAGAACCAAGAGAGAGAAGATGCACTGGTATCCCCCCCTCCCCGCTCTTGGAGTCCAAGGTCTTTTGGGCAGCAAGGACCTTCCTCCTTCAGAGTTCTAGCAGTCGACCCCCCACTGGCTGCAGGTGGAATTGCAGCTTCTGTCCTGAGGCTTGCTGGGGACCTGGTGGAGGGAAAAACACAAATACTGAGGAAACTGGGAATATAAGCCCCATCTTCCATTAATGCTTCGTTTTACTCCTCCTCCGGAGCTCTTAAGATCCCTGCTGAGCCTGAACTTTCAGGATGTGGGATATAGGGTTCATCCTCAGACAGGAGAATATAGAAGGATATAGAAGGAAACATAATCAGGAAACTTACAGCTGGATTGGTCCAAACTTGGTCTGGTTTCCTTCTCCAATTATTTGCTAAGGTTCATTTTACAGGAAGCTCAGATAGTCACTCCACGTATTCTGTTTGGGTTCCTAGTTGTAGTCATGAGGAGAAGTCTGTGGAGTGTGTTTACTTCATCTTACCCAAAATGGACCCTGCAGCATAGATTTGCAAGGGCAAGAACTTGGAAAGCAATCAACAGCTAACAATACAGGAAGAGTTAATTATGCTACAGGCACACAATGGAACATTAAGGCAGCTATTGAAAGGATTAAGTAAACACATGTGTAACGATTCCAAAAAGGTTCACGGTAAAATTTAAAACCTTTTTATTACAGTATAATATACACACAGAGGGTGCACACATCAGAAGTGCACAGCTCGGGGCGCCTGGGTGGCGCAGTCGGTTAAGCGTCCGACTTCAGTCAGGTCACGATCTCGCGGTCCGTGAGTTCGAGCCCCGCGTCGGGCTCTGGGCTGATGGCTCAGAGCCTGGAGCCTGTTTCCGATTCTGTGTCTCCCTCTCTCTCTGCCCCTCCCCCGTTCATGCTCTGTCTCTCTCTGTCCCCAAAATAAATAAAAACGTTGAAAAAAAAAATTTAAAAGTACTCTATTGCTTGATCTCTGCTCTTAAAAAAAAAAAAAAAAAAAAAAAGAAGAAGTGCACAGCTCAATGTATTTGCACAAATAAAACATACTCGTGCAACCAGCACCTAAATCAAGAAATAAAGATTTCCATTCTCCAAAGGGCTCTTCCACGTCACAAAACATTTGGGGAAACTAAGGCAGCTAGAGACAATGCTGGAGGCTACCTTCAAACATCTTTACTCTGGAATTTGGAAGATGCTTCTGCCTGCATGTGGGAAAGCATAGCCTGTAGGTCAAGGAAGAGATGGAAGGGTAAAGAATTAGGCACAATACAACACACCTAATTCACATGGTGTTTTGCACACACATACTCAGAGCCCCAGTCAGCTATGTTTTGGCTCGATCTCAATTACAATCAGATAACCAACAACGATCAGACATTTGAGGCAGGCATGTTACATGAAAGAGAAGAATCAAAGCAGACCAGACCAAACCAAACATGACCACAGTGAGGAGAGTTTCGAAAACCTTAGCAAGCAGAAACAAAAAAGTAGCTTTTGACATAAAAATATAATTCCCAAAGTAAATATTTCATCCAATGGTTGGAAGAGAAGATAAAGCACTAAAGAAAACAAAACCTTTCCAAGAAGTAGAACAAAAATGTGGGAAACATAAAAGAAAAAAGGAGACAAAAGAATTGATTCAGAGAGGAGAGGGAAAGGGAGCAGGGAACAGTCAGAGAAGGGGACACCTGAAGGAAGAGGGGATGCCTTTGTGAAAGTCACTTAGGGATCATTAGCATAAGCAGTTTTGGGGCTGGGAAGAGGCCAACAGCCCACAGTCAGGGGAAATCTGCCAAGGGTGACAGAAGGAGCATCTAGGGCACTATAAGGGTGATGGGAACAGGTGATTTCTCCTACCTTGTAATCTCCCCATGGCACTTCTGCCTCAGAGGAACTCAGGACTTCAGGGGTACCCCAAGAGGAAGGGGCAACAGGTCAGGATCTGGGCTGGACAGGACCCAGGGCAGGAGAGGTGGTCTGGGATGCACCGAGGTGGGCTGCCTGGAAGGGGGTCCGGGATGGGGCTGTATGTCCAGCGAGGCTGGGTGTGAGCCCTGAGGATTGATTCTTCCCCACGTGCAAACCCAATGTGTGCCCATCCCTCCCTTGGACCCGACCCTGAGGTTCTGGTGTCCCTTCCTTGCTGCACTGGGTCACCTGGTTTGCTGGCAGCTGGCTCCCCAGGTCCTCATGCACAATTGCAATAGCACCCTGGACAGTGGGATGCTTTGCTTCCGCAAATCACAGAAGACATGATGACGTCAGCCATATGCTCCCAAAGAAGGCACTGATTTTCTTCTAATTAATGGAATTAGGAAGTAACTGAAGAAAAAAATAAGGGAAGTAGATGAGAGAAACTAAAAAAAAAAAAAAAAAAGATTTAGAGAAAGAGCAGGCACTTTGCTTCTGAGCTCAGTTCAGTCCCCGGCGGGCAGCTAGCATTAGCTGAGCACCAGGGAGACATCCAAGGCAGGAGGACATGTGGCTGCTCCCGGTTCTGTTCCTTCCCATCGTCCAAGGTGAGTGGCATGGGCCCTTCAGGACTGAGCACCTGCAGGGTTGGGGCAGAACACAGACAGGATCTGTCCCACAGGGAAATCGTAGGACCTTTCATTCATCCAGACACTTACTCTTTTTTTTTTTTTTTTAATTTTTTTTTTCAACGTTTATTTATTTTTGGGACAGAGAGAGACAGAGCATGAACGGGGGAGGGGCAGAGAGAGAGGGAGACACAGAATCGGAAACAGGCTCCAGGCTCTGAGCCATCAGCCCAGAGCCTGACGCGGGGCTCGAACTCCCGGACCGCAAGATCGTGACCTGGCTGAAGTCGGACGCTTAAACGACTGTGCCACCCAGGCGCCCCCAGACACTTACTCTTTAAAAAGTTTTTTGGAAAAAAAACAAACAAACAAAAAGAGCTTTTTCAGGGCACATGGGTGCCTCAGCTGGTTAAGCACCAGACTCTTGATTTCAGCTCATGTCATGATCTCTTGGTTTGTGAGTTTGAGCCCTGCATCAGACTCTGCACTTAACGTGCTCAGCCTGCTTGGGATTCTCCTTCTCCTGCTCTCTCTGCCCCACCCCTGCTTACACACTAGCTGTCACACTCTCTCTCTCTCAAAATAAATCAACAAACTTTTAAAAATTACAAGAAAAAAACTTAAAAATATTTTTTTGTTACCTGACAGGTACTAAGTTAGGTGTTGCAAAAAGAAAATAAAAATAAATAACATAAATGGTGTCTGTTTTCTAGGGCACTATTTGTCCTCCCTGGCAGATAGGTTGATAGACAGATGATGGATGGCTAGATAGATGATAGTTAAATGCATGAATTCCTGAAGAATTTTTAAGGAGCTCAACCACCAGCTGAGACCCACTCAGTCAAGGTGGGGTTCAGACATCTGGATCACTTAAAAACCTGCACAACTGGTGTTGACTTGTCCCTCGAGCAGGGAACGTCTCTTCCGAATTGCTCAGAGTACAGGTAGAAAGACAGGCAGTGAAACCTGGGTGTGACAAGCTCTCTGGAGAGTTGTTCACCCCCACACAATAGCCTGAGTCTGCTCCGCATGCACCAAAGACCAGACAGTTGTCCAGAGTGGTTAGGGTAACAACTGAGACATCAGAGAGGGAAGGCCAGAGATTAGAAGGTGTGTATTTTGGGGATGGATTTCATATCTTGGAGACAGCTAGTGCTTGATGCTCCCAGAGGATAGGAACTACTACAGGACCATTTGGCTGACCCAGCTCTGCTCCCTGTCATTGAACAGAACTGCAGGGTTTGGGGCTGGATGCAGATAGTGTTTCTTCCGGGAAGGAGGTTATCAAGGGAAATAAAATGACTTAATTTATTCATCCATTGGCTTCGTCATCATATGTGTGGAAGAGAAAAACTCTGATAGGGAGATTTCCAGGCAGACAATTTTGGGAAAACTTGCATATTATTATGTTTTTAATGTGGAAGTTCATGCGGGGATAAAAGGGTTACAAATGTGTATTAGTCATAATTGCAACATACCACAGACTGAGTGACTTAAGCTATAGAAATTTATTTTCTCGCATTCTGAAGGCTGGGGGGTCAAAGATCAAGGTGCAGGCTGATTCAGTTTGTGATGAAAGCTCTCTTTCTGGTTTTCAGCAGTCACCTTCTCACGGTCATCTCCTCTTTGTTCACAAGCAAGGAGGGAGGGAGAGAGGGAGAGACAAAGACAGAGACAGAGAATAAGGAAGAGAGAGAAACTCTCTGATGTCTTTACTTGTAAGAGCACTAATCCCGTCCTGATGTCTCCATCACGATCTCCTCTAACCCTAATGTCTTGCCAAAGGCCCCATCTTCAAACACCATCACATGGAAGGTTAAGACTCCAACATATGAATTCTGGGGCAATGCAAACATTCAGTCCTCCACTACATAGAGACAGAACTGATCAAGCGGCAAACAGGGATAGCTCATCTGTTGTCATTTTGACATCACCACCACCCATTTTAAAATTAAAAAAATTTTGATGTTTATTCATTTGTGTGAGAGAGAGACACACAGAGTGTGAGTGGGGGAGAGACAGAGAAAGAGGGAGACACAGAGTCTGAAGCAGTCTCCAGACTCTGAGCTATCAGCTCAGAGCCTGATGTGGGGCTCGAACTCACAAACCCTGAGATCGTGACCTGAGCCGAAGTCAGACATGTAACCGATTGAGCCACGGAGGTGCCCTACCACCATCCCTCTAACTCGTCTTCTGCTTCACAGAGCAAAATCTGGGAATCACATTTCCCTTAATCACCTTCCTTCTATGGGTTGGAGTTTGTCAATGGAAGTACTTGTCAGAGATTTGGAAGGTGGGAGAGCAGCCTTACACTCTGGAGGCAGCTGAAGGGCCCATGGGTGGGTTAGAGATTTGGAGTGACTTCTTGTCAGGTTCTTGGGAACCCTTACTCTGTTGGTGAAGACTGAGGTGATTGGTGGGAGTTTCTCAGAGAATTTTTAGGATCTCAGCAGCTTCTTGTGAACTCTTGAGCAAACTCATTCTGGAGCTTTTGGCTGTGAACATAGGGTTAGCTTCCTTTCACTTGAATCAGTGGAAAGACTAGGACATAACTGCTCACAGCAACATTATTCACTTGGCCAAAATGTAGAAAAATCCTGTATGTCATCAACTGATGAATGAGAAACTGTATGTGACTTATCCCTACCAAGGACTGAGTGCCCACATACGCTACCACGTGGATGAACCTGAACAATTATTATGTTAAGTGACTGAAGCCAGAAAAAATGGCCACTCATTGTATGATTCAGTTCATATGAAATATCCAGAAGGGAGAAGTCATTAGTGGTTGCCAAAGGCTTCAGGCAAAGGGAAATGAGGAGAGATTGGATGTAGGTTTTCTTTCTAAGGTGACGAAAATGTTCTGGAATTAGAGGTGATGGTTGCACAGCTTTGTGAATACCCTAAAAACCACTGAAGTACAGACTTTAAAATTTATGACATGTCAATTATACCTCAATTTTTAAATTGGACAAAAATAAATCCTTAGGCTTAAACCGTATTTCTTCATTTTAGAAAGAAAGAAAATGATCACTGTCTTAACTTAGCTAATTGGAAAAAGAGCACAATGGCAATTTTGAGGAAATAAGAGGAATAAAATTATACATATGAAAACTTAATAACAGGAAATAAAAACAGTAACATCTACAAACTAATCTCAAAACTGCTTTAGTGATGCAAAAAATAAAGAAGGGAAGAAAAACAGGAAGGACATCTTGTGGCATGTGTAATCAACAAAATCAAAGAACGTGTGTAGTCAGAACAAGTAATTATAACAGATATGAACGCTTTAATTATTAAAGGTACATTCTAGGGGCGCCTGGGTGGCTTGGTCGGTTAAGCGTCTGACTTCGGCTCAGGTCATGATCTCACGGTCTGTGAGTTTGAGCCCTGCGTCGGGCTCTGTGCTGACTGCTCAGAGCCTGGAGCCTGTTTCAGATTCTGTGTCTCCCTCTCTCTCTCTGCCCCTCCCCTATTCATGCTCTGTCTCTCTCTGTATCAAAAATAAATAAACGTTTAAAAAAATTTAAAAAAAAGGTACATTCTAATTGCAGGACTTTATGCTAATACATATTCCGTGAAATAGGTAACTTCCTGGAAAAAAACTAACCAAAACAATAGAACAGATTCAAGAACCATGGAAGAATTTGAATCTTCAACATTCATGGGAAAACAATTTCCAAGTTCGAAGAATTTGTCCCAATAATGAATTTGTCACGTAGTTTTGTAGATAATTTCTTAACACTTAAAGACACAGAAATTCCTTTGTCCTGTTTATGTGCTGATGGCCAGTGTTTTAACATAGGGATGTCCCCACAAAATCCAGATTCCTGGTTACTCTCGAAAAATGAAAAGATCGGGGCGCCTGGGTGGCGCAGTCGGTTAAGCCTCCGACTTCAGCCAGGTCACGATCTCGCGGTCCGTGAGTTCGAGCCCCGCGTCAGGCTCTGGGCTGATGGCTCGGAGCCTGGAGCCTGTTTCCGATTCTGTGTCTCCCTCTCTCTCTGCCCCTCCCCCGTTCATGCTCTGTCTCTCTCTGTCCCAAAAATAAATGAACGTTGAAAAAAAATTAAAAAAAAAGAAAAATGAAAAGATCTGAAACCACAGAGCCAACATCTTGCATGAGGGCAGTGGGCCAAAGTGTACTGGGGTCTTTCCTTTCCTTGGGTCATTTGCTCTCCAGATGACATTGGCCACCAGATGACATTGGCCACGGGGAGGGGGAGGGGTGGGTTATAGGATGCTGCCATTGCTCAGTATGGGTGTTTTTGATTCTTGGAGATCTGTAGTTGTGCTCTTAGGTGATTTCTGTGGTGGATTTGACCCAGCGGAGTTTTGAAGGACAAAGATCTGTCTTGTGGAAGGTCTACTACTTCTTTGACTATTATTCAACTCATCAGGGACTTGGGTTTATTGGAATCATTTGTGATACAGGAGGCTGTGGCTCTTCCTCAGGCAATGGGGTGTGGTGGTGACAGGCATGTGGACTTGTGTTTTTCAGGCTCATATCCCCTCATGGCAGTGTCAAATGCAGTGAGTGGCTCCGTGCGGGGCTCGCTGACCGTGCAGTGTCGCTATGAACCTGGGTGGGAGACCTACAAGAAGTGGTGGTGTCGAGGAGCTAATTGGGAGAACTGCCATATCCTTGTGAAAACCAATGGATCAGGGGAGAAAGCAAAGGGTAACCAAGTGTCCATCCAGGACAATCAGAAAATGAACATGTTCACCGTGACCATGGAGGAGCTCAGGTGGAAGGATGCAGACACCTATTGGTGTGGGATTGAAAAATCTGGAACTGACCTTGGGGTCAAAGTCAAAGTAACCATTGACCCAGGTAAGAGTATGTATAAGTGTGGCTGTGTGTCTTTAGAGCCTGCTCTGTCCTGGGCCCTGAGGTTCCTCTCCAGTGACTTCAGTGTCACTCAGAGTGAACTGTCACACAGTGGTTGAGTCCTGAGTTCTCCTAGAACCCGAATGACCCCTTAGATGCTCTCACGGCTCCCAACGCCTCCTCCAGGACTGGATCAAGCCTTTCTGGGCATGTGTTTCTCTGCACAGCTCAGTGTCTGAGTCTATTGCCCACAGAGAGCAAGGTGATGGTCCCAGTTTCAGCCCATAGGCCAAAGGGACCTCCCTCCATGGGACCCAGAGACCCCAATTCCTGCCAATGCTTTCCTGGGCTTCTGGTGCCCTGTGTTCCTGCTTTTTCTGGAGTTTGGGGCTGGGACTTCATAGTAGCTATTCCCACCCTCTGCTCCATATCCAGTGTCAGAGGGAAAGGGCCCCCAGCATAGTTGTGGTGGTGTAGTTGATTTCTGAGTTCCAGAATGGTCTCCATAGTCAAAGCGCTGTTTAAATCTATTAAATACTTTTTGTCCGTATCTATGAGATGATCATATGATTTGTCTCCTTTAGTCTGTTAATGTGGCATATTATACTTATTAATATTCTCATGTTCACACAATTTTGCATTCTTGGGATAAACCCAACTTGGTGATGATGTATTATCTTGCTTATATATCCCTGGATTCAGCTTGCTGATTTTTGGTTGCAGACTTTTGCATTTATGTTCATGAGTGGATTTGCCTATAATATTTCTTATTGCACTGCGTTTGTCAGGTTCTGGCATCAAGATTATGTTAATCTAATTAAATGGATATGGGATTGCATCCTCTTTCCAAGTTCTGGAATTTTCTGTGTAAGATAGACATTATTTCTTCTTTAAATGTTTAGCAGATACGTCCATTGAAGCTCTAAGTGTCTGGAGTTTCCTTTTGGAGAGGTGTTTTATTACTTTTTTTAAGTAAGCTCTACACCAAATGTGGGACTTGAATTCCTGATGCTGAGATCAAGGGTAGCACATTCTACACACTGAGCCAGCCAGGAACCCATGGGGAGGTTTTTAATGATGGATATGACTCATTCAAATAATTGTAAGATGATTCAGGTTTTCTATTTCTCTTTGTGCCTGTTTTAGTATAATACATTTTCTGTAGAGTATTTTTTAATTAACTTGTTTTATTTTTTATTTTTTTTAATTTACATCCAAATTAGTTAGTATATAGTGCAACAATGATTTCAGGACTAGATTCCTTAGTGCCCCTTACCCATTTAGCCCATCCCCATTCCACAACCCCTCCCATAACCCTCAGTTTGTTCTCCATAATTATGAGTCTCTTCTGTTTTGTCCCCTCCCTGTTTTTATATTATTTTTGTTTCCCTTCCCTTATGTTCATCTGTTTTGTCTCTTAAAGTCCTCATATGAGTGAAGTCATATTATTTTTGTCTTTCTCTGACTGACTAATTTCACTTAGTATAATACCGTCCAGTTCCATTCCACCAGAAGTTTCAAATTTATTGGCATAAACTTGGTTAGATGTCCCTTTATTATCCTGTTCCCTTAGTATCTTACCTTATTATAATACGCACAGAATATTATGTGATATACCTTTTTTCATTTCTGGTATCAGTTATTCAGACCTCTCCTATCATCACTAATATCTTGCTAGGGTGTTTTTTTTTTTTTTTTTTTAATAACTGTTGCCTTTTTTGTCTTCTCTATTTTATATTTTTACTTCATTAATTTTTTTCCTTCATATCTTTCCTTCCTTCTCCTTTCCTCTGCAAGTGACCGTGCAGTGTCACTACAGCCCAGAGTGGGAGACCTACGTGAGGTCCTGGTGTCCAGATGCTGATCTGAGTAGCTGCACCATCGTTGTTCAAACCGCTGGATCAGAGCTGAAGAAGAACCTTGTGTCCATCAATCAGAAAATGCACACATTCTCCATGACCATATGGGGAGAATAAAACAACTTTTGAAAAAAATGACCTGTTGTGTTTCTGAGTTGCTCCCAGACGTTTTACAGAATGGCATCCCTGTTCACACGTGAAATCTGGAAATTCAGAGAAGGACCCAAGCTTAGAATTCTTCCATAAGTTCCTTCTTTGCTTTTTCTGGGGCACCTTTTAAATTAACCACTTGGATTTGATTCTGTGAAAAATCAGTGACCTCTTCCCCGACCCCCTTGTAAGTCACAGGGGCTCTCAGTCTCCTGCTCTCAGTCTCCTGCTTGTTCGTGGTCCAGGATGGGGGACTGCCCTTCCTCAGGCTCTCCCCTGGATCTGTAAACAATAAATGTTGTGACTCTGCTTCCATCGTGTGGGTGTATTGAAACTGCGCCTTTCATTAAAATGTCCCTGTCCCTGGGTGGTTCATGTCCCTAAAGTGGGTGTGTGGTTATGGAGGGAGCTACCTACCTGCCCACCCACGTGGGTGGTTGTGCCTCCTCATGCAGCGGGTCATGATCTGCATCTTCTTAATTCAATGAACCAGCTCTGGCTTCTAAATACACACGGAGGAACTCAGGCAAGTCAATGCAGACACAGCCTGGTGTGGGATTAGGAGAGTTGGAGATGACCATAGGTCTAAGTGACCATTGACCCAGGGAAGTACTCTTCCCTCATGGACCACTGGCATCTCCTCAGCAAGAGGGAGCTAGTGGAAAAGTGAGCAGATAGGCCAACTTTTATAATTATTTGTGGATTTTTAGAAAGAGAAATTTTAAAAATACACAAAATGTAAAGTAGAAAAGTATGTTCTGTCTTCTACCTTACTCCCCTCCCCAAAGGTAGGACTATAACCAGTGTGTGTGTGTGTGTGTGTGCGCATGTGTGTGACTGCATGTGTGTGCATGTGTGTATGTGTGCTTAGGAGAAATTCTATGTGTTGAAGCATATGTGTGTGTATATTCTTTCCCTCCCTCAAAGAAAAATAGCTATATTGTTCTACAGCCTGCCCATTTTCAGTTAATGTATTTTAAAAATCATTCCATAGCAATATCTACAGACTTTTGTTTTTCATGGTTTCATAGTATTTCATGGTATCTGTATATCATGATTTGTTTAATTTTTTTGTTCATGATGGACATTTCAGTTGTTTTGATTTTTTTGCAACTACCTGCAATTGTGTAACGATTCTCCTTGCATATGGGGCTTGATACACATTTATGGATATACATGTAGACACATTCCTGTAAAAAAAAATAGCTCTGTTACTGGTCTGTGCAGTTTTCAATTTGGTGCATATTACCAAGAAAGGTTATAACATTTCTATCCTTGCTGAATGTGTTAATAAATGCCCACCCCACCTTGGATGCGGTCAATTCTTTATCTTTATACTCTGAGTGGCAGACTTGGCATATTGATGCACATGACCTGGGCCCCCAGGCAGTGGAGAATGCTGTAGTGGATGGGAGTGGATGAGAGGGGAGAAGGAGTAGCAAAAGGCTGCCAAGCAGAGAGCTACCAGGTTGGTGATGGTGCGTGAGCTGAGAACCAAGAGGACACCTGCCCTCATCGACAGAGAGAGGTTCCAGGCTGCCACCTGCTCCAGCTTGCAGACCCTCCCAGCAGCATCCCTCCTTACACTAGACTTTGGCAAATATCAACTTTTATTTGTAGAGGGAGCAGCACCTTCAAAAGCTTATGGGTGAAAAGAAAAGAACTCAACAAATCAAAGGAAAAAAAAGAGCATACTTCACAAAAGGCAATGCCCAAGGAAACATAAGGAAGGCAGCTCATATAAATAGTTCTACTCATTCTCCAGGAAATGATAGACAACAGGAGGATTCTAGAAGTGTAAACAGAATGAGGCACAAGATAGGGTGATGGAAAGCAAGCAGGCTGACCTCAGAAAAGAGAAGGAGCAGAAGAGAAAGATCCAACGTTTCCCAGAAGAAAGAATAGGGAAAGAACCACAAAACCCAACGATAAGTGTGCCTAAAAATGCACAGACGTGGTGCCCTGTGGAAATTTCATGGAGTGAAGTTTAAGTGAACCAGTACAAAACGTGTGGAGAGGCAGACATTGGTATAGAAGACAGAGAGGTGATGCCACAAATGTACGTCGGCTATTCCCTTGGGGGAGAAAAGAGAAGGCAAAGGAAACATAATTGAATCGAATTAAAAACTATCCAGGAACAAAAGGATCTTTCAGACTGTTACTGAAAGCCCACCTGGTGACCCAGGAAAGGAACTGATACAGATGATCCACACCTAGAACAGTATGAAATTACCAAACCATGTGGATAAAACAGAATCATATGGGCTGGTATCAGAAACGATGATAAAATCAGAAGGTCATACCAGAAGGATCGTGTTGTCTGTGACAGAAATAGGCTAGCCTCATAACAACACTGCATCCCAGAAGACAGGGAGGAGAATCTATATGTTCTGAGCAAATGACAGAATAGTCTGGGAATATTCTGACAACAATCTCATGCATGAAATATAGCACCCCAAGTCCTTTAAAAGCAGAAAATCTACATCATGATGAAGTATCGCCAACAAAGAGATAAGTTAAATAGTGAAAAAAGAGAAGCTATGGTTAGCAATGAATATATTTTAAAATATACAAAGAACCGTAAGCAATGGTGGGGACTATTACAGGACAGAGTGGTAAATATCATATATTCCAAGAATACTATGCTGACAGTGTCAGCACTGGGTAGAGGAGGGTGGTAAGGGGTGAGATGCAAACGTCTTCATCTTTTAAGGCATAAAATCCATAGATAGTTTAAGTGTGTCATTAAAAATAAAATGGTAGGGGTGCCTGGCTGGCTCGGCTGGTTAAGCGTCTGACTCGATTTTGGCTGTCATGATCTCATGGTTCGTGAGCTCAAGTCCCACTATCAGCTCAGATCCTACTTGGGATTCTCTCTCTCCCTCTCTCTCTTCCCCTCCCCTGATCACTCTGTCACAAAAATAGAGAAACTTATAAAGGATATAAGATGGTAATGTGGAGGCTTAGAGTTCAAGCAAAGTGCAGAGGGTGTCCAAGTGAGGGGCAGCTTGGCATGAGTGTCAGGGCCTCAGCAGGGTGAGGAAGCCCTCCCCACTGAGGGTCAGCTCATTCTGGGGTGACAGAACCTAAGAGTGTGAGAAGGGCATCCACATGGAAGGAATTTGTGTGTAGGATATCAAAGCCCTCATAGGGTGGGGCTGGAGGTAGGGTGGTGTAGGGCTGTGCATGGGTGTTGAGGCAAAGCCTGTCTCTTCCAGGCAAGATTGGTTACAAGTGGCATTATTGACCCATAAGTAAATACAGGAAAGCTTCCAGAAGTCAAGTTTCTCACAGTGCAAAAGGAGAGTCACAAATAGAGAAAACCAGAAAACTAGAATGAGCCCTGTCTTCTGACTGGGAATTGGGAGCATTGCAGGGAACTGATAGTTTCAGGCTGTTCCTGAAAGCCCATAGATGTGAATACAACAGGGAGTATGTTTCCATCATTTATCTGTATATGTAGGTGTATCTGCAGAGGGCCTAGGAAAAGGGACATCCTAATAACTAGAGAGCACCCAGCTCCTGGGCCTTTGGCTTCTTGAAAATCATTCTCCACTAAAAGGAAGTAGAGTTCTTTGAGAAGTGGCTGATTCCAGGGCTGGGACACAGAACTGACAAGTTGAGCCTTGGACATCTTGTGTTGCAAAAGAGGAAGAGGTCAAGGGCCAGAGAGACACATCAAAAGGACAGGAAGCTGCTCGAAGGGGCTCCCACTGGCCAAATCTGGGACAATTTGAACATCAAAACACATAATGGTAGTAATGGAGTGTAAACCCTCGGAGCAAAATAAAAGCCATTTTAGCGTATATTGGCATAAGCATATAAAGGACTAAATTGAAATTTGATGCGGAACTGGTGATTTACATTGTTTCAAAGAACTTGTATGCAATACTTACTAATTATAAGTAACGGGGCAACTTTGTAATGAAGAAGTCCTCCCGCCACAACCTTCAGCAAGTGACCAAGTGGACCCCATTGGTAATGGAACAAATTGAAATCACGTGTGCCACCTGGCAAGATGCACGTCCTGAAGGCGAGGCAGGAAGCCGGTGCCAGAGCCCCTACCCCACAAGTGACAAAAATACAGCAGGGCTGCGACCCCAGAGTCTTCTGTTCACTTGTGGGTTCAGGTCTTCCCTCATGGTTGGCACATATTCAAGGCTTGGTTCTGCTTTCGATCGTGATGGGGTCTAGAATTTTGAAACCCCTTTTTGGCTGGAGCCCTAACGTCCATGGGACACAGAAGAAAGTCCATGATGGTTGCAGGTGGCTCACAAACTTGAGATGAAATATGATTTCCAGGGAATCGGGGCACCATGGGAAGGCATTTTCTACTATGTTAGAGGCCTCAGGAAAAAGAAGGGCCAGGGCTGTGTGGCCAAGGGGGCCACTTGGCTTCTCAGGCTGTCCTCATGCCCATCAGAGACAACAGTGGTGCTGGCAAGCCATAGCAGCCCTTTGGGGACCCTGAGTTTGTGGAAGGAGCCTCCATGTCACAGATCCCAAGACTCAGCTGCCTCCCTCTTGTTCCTGCCAGGACCCCTCTGGCCCCAGCTCTCTGTGTTATTTGAGACCCAATTCAACAAAGAGACACATGTAGACAAGTAAATACACCCCCACAGACTCTCTAGTCACCTGAATGCTTAGCTGGACTTGTTGTTTTTCCCTGAGGGCTTCTGGGTAGAAAACTTCGGGTTCTGAGACCTCAGCCCCAGAGCCTGAGTGAGAGGGTATCTCTTGAGGAGACAGACACCACCACCTGGACCACAGGATCAGGATTGAGCCCACCTAGACCTTCCATCGCCCAGTCCATCTCAGTCCTGCACCAGTGAGCTGTGCATCATCTGTACGGAGGTTCCCTCATGGTGACCGTGAAAATGAGGGTCTCCAGATGGTCTATGAGGGACACAGGGCCTCTCCTCCACTCTGTCACCAATGTGGTGGCTTCCACAAGTCTCTTATAGGCAAGGAGGTACTGTTTGTGGCACCAGAAATTAGTGTTCATCTTTCATTTCTCCTAAGATGGAAATGACATGCTCAGAGTCCCCCCACCATGGTGTCTATACCTTCTTTTGACCCCTCAGAAGCAGGGAGCCTAGAAAACACAGACTGATATCCTTCTCCTTACACACACAAGGGACAGGGTCCTAGTCAGTTTCCTGGGAGTCACCTCCCACTCTGATGATAAAGCAGGTATTACTGAGTAATTCCATGAGTATCCAATGCTCCCTGCCATTGATCATTGTCTCTATAAGTAACATGAAACTTTCATTGACAGCCACTGTGTCTGAGGCAGGCACAGTCACATCTCCTCTGAGCATCTCCTGAGTCTAGACAAACTGGGCTCTAGGCAGTATAGGGGACATTAATCACTTCACTTTACACGTGAGGAAACTCAAGCCAGACTGAAGACACTTGCCCAGTGCCACAGAGCCAATGACACCTGTGCCAAAACTGGAAACAAAGCCTTTGATCACAAGCCTGGCATAGTTTCTACCCTCAACCCCCAGGATGTACAAGGTTACTTCTGTTTTGGTGTGCCCACGCTATGTTGGTTCCTATTCCAAATGAGACCACCATACAAAGATCCAGCATAACAAATAGGGCACAGACACCATGCTAGTCTAAGCTTTTCATCTTAGCACTCTCTGATCTATTGAAATGTAGGAAAGGACCCCCCAAAATCTCCTCCACCATTATTATTCTAGACACTTGGAAAGACTTCTTAACTAATGAGTCCTTGGTATTTTCCCTGATTAGGGCTTCAACATATGAATTTGGGGGCAACATGGGCTTATAGTTCTAATAAAATGGTTCGAAATAAAATATGGATGCAAAAAAAGAATAGACAGAGCCCAGGAAGAATGTAACTGGAGGAGAACCCCCCAAGCCCCCAAATCTTTATTGAGAGGAAACATGTATTCTCTTGAAAATTAAAAAAGAAAATTGCTTATTTGTTATTTTTTGATGAGTGAGTAAGAAGATGTTGAACATGAAGAACCCAGTATTCTGGGCTTGCAGTTGCTCACCTGAGGGAGGGGGTGGGTAGGAAGGAGGGATGGTGGAAAGGCCAAAGGCCAGGCCAAACCCAGGAATGGATGATTGTTGGTCTGAACTGCCTGGAACATGGACAGTATCACAGCTGTTACAGGGAGATCTGAGCCTCTTAGACTGTCCCATCTAGATGGAAAAGTCCAAATGGTCCCTGGAGCCCCTGCACCTAAGGACCAGTGGGGTCAAGGTACAAATGGAGGGGCAGAAATGAATTGTTTCTTGTGACCACGGGGTAAGTCCACTGTGTTTGGAGGCCACTGACGTAGATACAGGGATAGGTGGATATTTGCATTGTTTCAAAGCCCCTCCCACAAAACACTTATACTTCACAGAGGAAAAAAGAGTACCTTCAATGAGCTTTGTCAAATTTATAATGATATATCTATATACCTGTATTAAGATCTTGTTTGAGATGAAAGTAACCCAGGTATTCCAGGCTTAACTAAGGTGATTAGACTGCACTTAGCATGAGAAGATTATAATATATGAGGTATACATATACCATGATACATTTTTTTATTTTTTATTTTTTATTTTTATTTTTATTTTTTTTATTATATGAAATTTATTGTCAAATTGGTTTCCATACAACACCCAGTGCTCATCCCAAAAGGTGCCCTCCTCAATACCCATCACCCACCCTCCCCTCCCTCCCACCCCCCATCAACCCTCAGTTTGTTCTCAGTTTTTAACAGTACATTTTTTTAAATACAGAAAATAATTGCAGACGTAGATCCCTATACTTTCCTTTAACTCTCTTGACCATCAGTGAAATTTTGCATCTACATAGAAGGAACCCTTGTCAGGACCTCTCTGAGGGGATAAAAAGGCTTATCCAGGCCTCTCCCTTCTGCTCTCCCACCTCCCTGTTGCTGGAAACAATCTAAATCTACAATTGGACTTAGAGTCACTTCACAACCTCTAGAATGGATGGCTCATACTCTTACATATAAAACATTGAAACAGTGTCCCCTCCAAAAAAAATCTCTGAAGAGTGCAGGAAAGACTTTAATAAGAAATGTATTTTATAGGATGTCAATGTATTTAATAGGAAATAGATTTTAATAGGAAGTGTATGGTGCAAACAGATAGGATGTGGGTCAGGTGATGGTCCAACCCTGCCTTCAATCTTTTGTGCTCAGACAATTCTTTCCCAGGAGGCACTGATGCAGCAGAAGGTGGAATCGGTGGACCTCTGTACAGCTGGCCCATCAGGGATCTTTGTCCATGTGGACACATTCTGGAACTTTTTGGTTTAGTTGAGGTTTTCTACTTACTGGTTGGTATGGAACTTGAAAACCCATCATTGGCCAGAGTCTTGAATGATGTAATAGTCATTTATCCTTGGCAGAGCCACTCCAGGGTTGCAAGGAGAGGAGGTACCAGGAGGATCCACACAGGAAGATTCTCTGCTGCTCCATTGATGGCCAGGGTCCCTGACCTGTGCAGAGCAGTCAGGGAGCCAGAGTTTAACACTAAGATCAGGATGAGGGGAGTCCTCACTTAACAGGGACCCTCCTCTCCCTTGGAACTGCAGTCACTGCCCATTCCCTGATCAGAGGTCAGAGGATGCGGGAGAGTTGGTGACACAGGGGCTGTGGTTTTCCTGCTCAGGCTGACTTATTCTCCTGCTGGAGCCCCCCTGACTCCCCACAGCACAGTAACAGCAGGTCTCCAAGCAGGGGCACCTTTTGTTGCTGCATCCCCCCACATCCTCTCCACGTCACCAGCAGGCCACCCAGGATCAAGGATTTCCCCTTGCCTGACTCTTTTGGTTCTACGTCTGTCCCACCTTATGTAAATTCTGCCCATCTTCCTTCCTTCCTTCCTTCCTTCCTTCCTTCCTTCCTTCCTCTCTTCCTTCCTTTCTATCTTTCTTTCTTTCTTTCTTTCTTTCTTTCTTTCTTTCTTTCTTTCATTTTTATATTTGAGAGAGAGAGAGAGAGAGAGAGCCTGAGCAGGGGAGGAGCAGAGAGAGATGGAGACAAAATCTGAAGTGCAGATCCCAAATTTTGTCCATCTTTCAAGCTAGGATATAATATTACCTAATACAATAGAGGAAAATTTCCACTCCCCTTTCAATCTGGATGCTTACCCTTCGGCTTCTCCTGGGAGGAGTCTCTTCCAGCTGGTAGCACACAGAAGGTGCACTATCTCATGCACCCTGGACAGTGGGCACGTGGTCTATTGGACAGTTGGGCTCTTGCTCACATATGTCCCCCTGGCAGTCCCCATCAGTATCCAAGAGCCTCATGTCCTCACCCTCTGCCTCATCCCCTCCCCACAAGCAGTGCCAGGACCCCCCTGGAGGCCATTCTGTTCTTTCTTTTTACCTGCCTCGAGCAGGATTTGTCATGTGCATTTCACAAAGGACTTTTCTTGAGGGAGAGGACATGCTGCCTTGCATTTCCCAAAATTATCTTTGAACCCACTGTGCTCTTTTCCCACGTTCCACTCCCTGTGAGGCTGCTGCCCTTCTGCCCTCCCACAGGCTTCCTTTTCTGCCCTTTAGTCCCCTAAAAGTTCTGCATCCTCCCCTCCCACTCAACAGAACAACTAGTCTCCAAATAGTCATGAGTAGGACAGAAGCTGGTTGTGATGCATAAGCCAAGTGCCTGGCCTCATTTGCACATGAGTGAACACACTATCCAGCGGGCCAGGCTCCAAGGAATAGGGACCTTCAGAAGGGAAGAAAGACAGACTGGAGCTCGAGGGGAGGTGGTGGAGGGCACTTCTGGCAGGAAATGCACCATCACCATGGCCTGGGATGGGGTGAAGCAGGGCAGGGTGTGTGCCCTTTGATGAAGGAGTTAATTGTTCTTTGGATGCCTGTTGAGGGGATTGGGCTTTAGGTTGATGGCCCAACCTCTCTACCGTGTTGGCAATGTGAGATAGCAGGAATGCCAGCTTCCCACTCTTTCCCAGCATTTCCCAAGCACTTGGGAGGAGAGAGCTGGATCCATGGAAAAAGTACCTGCCCTTGACAGTGGGCAGAATGACTCCCCCTCAAAGATGTCCTAATCTCCAGACCTTTGAATGTATTAGATTCCTTGGCACAAGAGAATTAATGATGCAGATGGATTTAAGATTGCCAACCAGCTGGCCCTGAGATGGGGAGGTGATCCTGGGATATCTGGGTGGACCCTATGGAATCGCCAGTGTCTTTATAAATGAAAGCACACAGAAAAGCCAGTGTCAGAGTAATGAGGGTGAGACAGACTTGACCACCCCTGCTGGTTGATGGAAGAGACCACGAGCCAGGGGTGCAGTGGCCTCCAGAAGCTGGAAAAGACAAGGAAGCCCTTCTCCCTCAGAGCCTCCAGGAGGAGCCAGCCCTGCCAGCACCTTGAGTTTTAGCCCAGTGAGACTCATCCCAGACCTTGATCTCTAGAACTTTAAGAACATAACATCGTTTTGCCTTCAGCCACCAGGGTGGTGGTGATTTGCTCCAGCAGCCACAGGGAGCTAATCCAGAGCCCTTCCCTTCTGGCAACTTGAGGCTGAAAGCACCTGCGCCTGTTTTGGCTGCTTGGGGGTTGGGAGGCAGGTCAGAAGGAGACCAGAAGGTTCTCTCCTACAGCCCAGCTGAACAACTTAGCTTAGGTTTCTTGTGGGGAGGGGGAACTCTTTAAGGACTCAGAGGTACAAAGAGGGGGCCCAGTGCAGACCTTGCTGTTTCTCCCCAGCAGAGGAAACATCAGAAGGGCCAATGGGGGCCCCTGTCAGAGTGCCCCAGGGGAGAGCTGTCCCAGGGCAGCAGTGGGAAAGTCTGTGGGTTCAGCTGTGCTCACCTGCTGTGGGGGTTGATCAGAACAATAGGCTGGCTGCTGTTGATGCCCTGGGTAAAAGGAGGAGAGGAAGCTCGACCGGCTGGCGTTCTTGCTACAGGCTTGGGAGAGTCTGTTGGATCAGGGGCTAAACACACAGAGCAAAGCATGGTTGTGAGTGTCACAGGTGGCTCCCATGGTCTCCACACTCCACCCCCAGGGATGCAGAACCTTTCTGTCTTAGTGCCACTGCTCAGCCATGTTGGCTTTCTCTGGCATCTTTTTGCTTTCTTATTCAAAACATACGATTTCTTATTTGCGGATAAATACCAGTTTACTACCTTGTGAGGGATTTAGGGTTACTGGTTATGTAGGAATTCACATTCAGTTTCATCTCGGTGTCCTATTAGACACAGCTCAGTATGTCAGAACCATGTTCCCAATCCCTGAGGCCTTAAATCAGCCAGGCCAGCTCGTTTCTGTGTTCAGGCTTGCCTGAACCAGGCTCTGTGCCACCTGCCCTGAAGCAATGTGACCCATGAGCTGGCAAGTCCAGGGTTCCCTGTATTCTGGGGCTGCCAAGTGCCTGCAGCTTCTGCTTCCCCTTGGGTCCCTTTCTGCCTACCTGGGGCTTGCTTTCTTACTTCTCCAGGTCTGCCAAGGGAAGGTCGTCTGGGTTAAGGGTCCAGACTCCAATTCTCTTGCACCAACTCCTCCTCTACTCTTGCACACATCTACCACATTTGATGTCCTTTTCAGTTAATTTCTAGAACATTCTAAGACCAGCATCCTTCCCACTGCACACATTTGCACACATTTGCATATTCTAAGTTTGAAGAGACTTTTGTCTGCTCTAGAAATGGAGTGTTGAGTAGCAGGTGCATTACCTACCTAGTGTCTGTGTGTCTGTATGTTGTAGACAAGACGCAGGGAGCTGTTGGGTGGGGGCTATAGCCTGACTCTCTTTCCAGCCTCTTCTCTTAGGAGGACTTAGTGCTTCTGGGCAGCTTCAGGGGAGCTCAGGGTCCCCTCCAAGGATAGAGGCAGCCAGAAGGGAAGGTGCCTGCGCCACAGTGGAGTCTGTCTTTCCTTCTCCTAAAAATGGGTTCATAGTCTCTCACCTGCTCCTTTGTGCTGATGTTGCCAGCGGTGGGGGGGAGGAAGAAGAAGGAGGAGGCAGGGAGAGGGTGTCTTGACCTATAGCTGAGACCATCACCATCATGTCCTTATGGCACCCCACTCCTCCATGCAGGCCTGACATCACCCCACACAGGCTGGGATGTGCTGAGGGTGAACATGACCGGGAAAAAAGGAGCTGCCTCCCCTGGACAAGCCTGTCCTGACCGAGTGTGTCCTTCTCTAACCCTCTGGGGAGACCAGATGGACTCATGCGGCATTGTGGGGGCTCACTCTTTCGTCCAGTCCTTTCCAGAATCTTAGTGCCCCCCATCCATGCTCTCACATGCACATACCCGCTCACACAAGTACATGCACACGTGTGGTCTCAGGCAAGATTCCAGACTCCTCTCCATCCATCAGGGGAAGACAGAGAAACAGTCCTGACTCCTCTGGGGGTGGGTCCCAGCGGCCCAGAACACAGGGGGGTAGTGCTTACCTGGGTCGACAATCAGGGAAAATTTGTACCCCAGGTCATCGTCGGTTCGCTCAATCCCACACCAGTAGGTATCTGCATCGTCATACCAGAGATCTTCCAAGGTCATGGTGAACATATGTCGGCTGTGATTGTCCTGGATGGACACTCGGCCCTTCTTCACCAGTTGCTCTGACCCGGTGGTTTTAACAAGGATTTTGCAGGAACTCCAGTTCTTCCCACGACACAACCATTTCTTGTAGAATTCCCATCCTGGGCTATACTTACAGGACACGGTCAATGTACCAATTGCTGTGCCTCTCACCATTCTCTCTTGGCAGGTGGAGAAGTGGCCTAGAAAACAGAAACCCAACATCCTTGAGCCCAGGGTTGACCCGGGTGCTGCTCGGGCTTCTGACCCTGCACTGAGACCAACCAGGAGCCTCTGCCCTCTGTCTAATCGCCACATCCCACCTGTCCCTTCATCCCCCGCAGGATTTCTTTTGCTGTCACCCGTCCTGTGAACCCTCCTTGGGTCTCCTAACTGCCCAATACAGGGGCCTCTGCTCACTCCATCCTACTGACCACTCTCCCCTGCCTGTCCTCAAGCAGCACCTTTTCCGGCAGCACAGAGGGCATTTCCCCCAGGACAGACCCGTCCATGTCCTGCCCCAGCCCTGCAGGTGTGCCATCCTGAAACCCCCACCTCACTCACCTTGGACGATGAGAAGGAACAGAACCTGGAGCAGCCACATGTTCTGCCTGCCTGGCTTGTCTCCCTGGTGCTCAGCAAATGCCAGCTGCCCTCCAGGGACTGAACTGAGAATAGAGGCAACCTACCTTCTCTTTCTTCTAAATTATTCTTTTATAGTTTCTCTCATCTACTTCCCCTCAATTTTTTCTTCAGTTACTTCCTAATTTCATTAATTTGGTGCAAAGCAGCGGCGACTGTTCAGAGCTTATGGCTGACGTGATGAGGTGGCCCCACTCCTTGCTCTGGCCCCTCAACTCAGCATCCCCTAGAGTCTGACTCTGATGATCTGCTTTCCGGGGAGGGTCCCTGCCTGTTCCCCCCACCCCCCACTCTAGCACCACCTCCAGTCTGTGCGCACCTACTTCCTGCCCCCCCCCCATCTTCCAGCCCAGTTCTCCACTTTAATGGCTGTTGGAGCCTTGTAGAACTGTCCACCCTGTTAGCAGCTCAGATGTGCTCCAAATGCCATTTCTTGTCATCTTTACCCCTAAAGTCAATCTGTCCCAACACATGGTCCCTCAGCCCAGGGATCCCTCTCCACCTGCCTCCACCACTCTAGTCTTCCATAGACAAAGGCCATGGGGTCTTCTCCCTGCCACCTGCCACCTGCCACCCGCCACCCACAGAAGGCCTTGCAGGGGTGGGGGGCTTGGACGTGGAGCAGCCCAGGGCTTTGCCAGAGGAGTAGGAGAGGGCGTGGCGGGCCAGCCCCAGGAGGGAAGGGGAGCAAGAATCCCTGTCCCCTTCAAGGTCCTTCTGGCTGGACTAAGACTCAAACTGACATGAGACAGATTAACAAGAGAAAATCAAATCTAATAGCATACGTGCAAGGAGTCCACACAGACATGGCAGTCAGGCAAAAGAGATACAAATGTCATCCCGAATTAAGCAGAAGGGGGTAGGGGACTGAGATTTCAAAGGGAAGGAACCAGTAAATGTTTGGTGCACAAATGTCAGTCCTGCCAGAGAAATGGGTTAAATTTAAATGTAAGCTTCTCTGCAGTTGCACACATTAACAGTTCAGCTGGTACGTGTTTCTTCCAACTGAACTGGTCTATTCATCCGGATGATAGGTCAGTTTAGGCAAACTCATTCCAGAAGGCAGTGATGCGGGTGGATTCACAACGTTAGGCCTGTGGTCCAAGTAATCAGGTAAGAAACAAGAGGCTTTTCTATGGAAACAAGAGGAAGCCAATGGTTCATGACTGGATCAAACGTTCAGCCAGTTTCCGAGTTGTGAGGGCAGCCAGTGGAGCAGACTTCTAGATGTTGGACTCGAAGCATCTCAGATAGAGTGAGGGCAGGCTGTGCAGTCAGACAGGTCCCCTGGGTTTGTAGTTCAAATGTCTCTGGTGATCTCTGCTTGGCCTGCTGAGCGATAGGCACAAATTTTGTGTAGGTTATGAGTTCTTGTGGATTTCTCCAGGTTTAGGTAAGTGGTTTACATTTAGCAGAACCTCAGGAGAAGGGCAGTTTTAGTTCTCAAAGGATTCCAAGTCAGAAAGATGGGAGAAAACTCAGAATGTCAGTTTGGAATGTTGTAGCCTGGTGGTGGAAGGCACTAGAAGAAATCAGGACCTAATCCAGTATATAATGAGTAATAATAAAATCTAAAATGTACGAAGATGTGTTATTGAAACATGTTTTCTCACTATAATCACTTCTTTGACCAAAGATAATGAAATTGACACTAACTTGTTTGCAAAATAAGTCATTTCCCATAAAACTTGGCCTGACTATTTCCATAAGTACAACAAGAATTGCAGTTGACTCTTTCAACCTGCTTTGCTAGAAGTTTTCATAAAAAGTCTCCAGATGAAGTTTAACAGCCTCTTGAGGCCAGGAGCCAAACCAATTACTTGCCTTCAGACTTTGCCTGTAATACGTATAGATTTGGGTGAATTCCTCTCTTCTCCAGGCCCCCCAAACATCCCAAGGTTCCTGCACCTGCGAGGAAGTGACCTTCTTTACTCACCTGGTAAGGCTGCTGGGAACTCTGTAAGCAAGCTATCAGTCTGGTATTTCCAAGGGGCTTTATTGGCTCCATGAAATCGCCCTGAGTTCTTTAAGGCTGTCGGGTCACATCTGAGCACGTCATTCCCAAATATGACCTTCCAGTCCCAGCGTGGTAATATACGCAGTGTTTCCCATTGTGTCCTGTCGTAGGTAGAACAGATTCTTATTGAACTGAAGCAAATAAACAGTTTCCAGAAAAAAAGAAAATATTCCCTGAGAGTTTCTGATTCTCGAGGGTTCAGGTAAGGAGAAAAGATAAATACTCGAATTTGTTCACAAAGGTATATTTTATCAAAATGTTGTAGTCAGTCAGCTGAAGAGACAAAGTTTCCCTAAATCTGCCCAATTAAAACATTTTGTGAAAAGTAGCAATATTTCAAAAAGTCATAAAGAGTGTAATTATCTTTCTCAGTCGTTCAGAGTCATGCTATTAATTTTGGTTCTGCTTGAATCCAGTTTTTCCACTCGTTCTGGAAATTTTTACTTCGTTCAGATTTAGGGTCTTGAGGTATTAGAAACCTCTACTCGCAGTTTTTCCCTGAATCTCCTTGAAAATGAAGCACATTTGCTCGTGTAATGAGGCATCTAATACACATACAACTGTCTGTAAATAAGGAAAGACTTAAAAATGTGCATTCTTCGAGATCTGCTTGGAGCTCCTGCCACTGCAGCCTACACGGAAATCTGGATCTGTGACACACAACACTTCCAGATAATATCATACCAAGACCTCAGATTTGTAGGAGTTTCATGTAACTTTTAGAACATGTATTTTAATAACATATCTATATAAACATAATCTAAGAGGGTTTCATATCACTTATTTGGCAATGCTTCCCATGTAAGTAAATGTACCAAGTAGCCTCATTATTTTAATTGCTCACAAAAATCTCTGAAATGTTCAAATGTCAAGAAATTTGAAAAGGTTTGAATGTTTGAATAGGATAACAAATTATTAAGAAACAGTATTTAATTATCCTTTCAACTAACGTGGCAATAGGAGATATTCAAGGCAAATATGGAAGGTTACATAGCTGTGAGAGCAAAATGTAACTCCTTGGATATTCAGACTCACTCGGTTTTCTTGGGTATCCAAGACGTGATAAATACAGGAAATTATTTTGGTCGCCAGAATCATGGGTTTCAGGCAGATAATTTAAAAAGATAAAGGTTTGCTTACAATTTCTTATGGAGAGCAGACCATTAGTTCAAGCCAACTCTGTACTTGTTATAAAGAGGAAACAAAAACTTGCACCAGTGCACTTTTGATGTTAAAACTCATTTCTTTGAATTTATCATAATCTTAGCCAGATTGGCCACACATAACATCTCTTTCCACATATTCTTTCTTCATAAACTGTCGAAACTTTCTTTTTTACCTTCAATTTTTGTCTTAAATGTTTCCTCTTGAAATAAATGGTTTCACTTAGGACAGAATTAATTTCTGTTCCCTCAACAAATATGTCTTTCTATTCTTCATATTTTCTTTTACCAAAACCAAATGTGTTATTTTCTTCATATATGGAGTTTCCCTTGTTATTTCCAGTAGCCTTAATTGCATTTATTAGAATTCTTAATGCTAGAAACCCTAATTTTCAGTAAAAACTAAGAAGTAAGCAACTTTGAACTCTGTTACACCAGAATTCTTTATATTTGCAAATTAATGAATATATTTTGGAATTTTTAGAAACATGTGCTTTTTTCATAATACCATCATAATACAAGCATGAAATCTGTTTATTAACAGGCCCCAATGTATCTTTAGTGTCTCTATAATAAGACAAAACCAGATACATCTCTGCTTATTATTTTATCGTAGTTACATCAATTTAATTTACTTGTTTTTAACTTGTTTTAACTATACTCAGACTACCCCTAAAACTTCATGAGGCATTAGGTAAAATTAACAATTATTCTAAGGTTTCTTTTTCTCCTGGTCACGTGCAACAGTGATACCGTGACCTTATTTGGTTTTTAGTAAATGCAAGCAGAATAAAAGTTTTCTATTGAAAGCTGGTAACTCTTCAGCCATACCCCTTATAAGTAAACCGGCAACCTTAAATTCGCTTTACTACTGAATATGTTCCCAGATCGTGTGAACTTGAAACACGTTTGGGTGAGTTTTTACCTTTCTGGGTTTTAGAATGCCCAGTCCTTATGAGTACTTGCCTTCAAACTAACTCAATAGAGCTCTTTTGCAAATTAGTTTTAGCAGTACTGCCCAGAGATAGGGAAAATATCTCACACGTACAACATACAGGGACACACACACACACACACACACACAATACACAGACAAGACGCAAACAAAATCTTAATTTTGTTGGTACTAGTATTTGTGGAGAGGACATGACAGGCCCAATTTTTAAATACTTCCCTCTATTGTTGTGTTTATTTATTTGTTTCAACAAAAAGCTTTCCCCTAGAGTTCACAGGTCATAAAAAGGCCCTCAAGTCTTAGTAAAGATTGGGGTAGAGAATTTACATCACAAAAGCACAGAGGAAGGGTCTCACTTTTCTCCAGGGGGGAATCCTTGGATCTTCTCTGCCTGTCCTCAGAGGGCTGGAGTTTGGGCACATGAGTTCTGCCAATGGTTTGTATTTTAAAAAGGCCTCTTTCCCTCTTTATTTTTTCTCGTTCTTCATTCTCAGGAGATCGTGGGCTGTGTTTACATTTCAAAGACGTGGTAAGATTTAGTTTTAAGGGACATGGAAAGAATATAAAAAATTTGTTTTCTAAGGTTTTCAGGGTAATTGCTATTTAAAATTCACCTTTTTTTAAAGAACAGAAATATTTTCTTCCAATGTCCTGAACTTTTCTAATATTCACAAACATTTTGAGAGGAACAGGCAAGGTTTGGAGATCAATAGAGCTAAGTGGGCTTCTACTGGTCTCTGGAGTTGTGGTTCTGGGTTTGTAAGGGTTTGCAAAATAAGAAGCGTTGTTCCTAATTCCTGAAGACCTGGATTATAGCCTGAATATCAACTATTGCCCCATCTTTTAAACAAAAATTGCTTCTTTACATAAGGGAGACTTTTAACTAAAATGGAAACCAATAGTTTAATGCCTTCGTAAAGTCTATATAAAGCATTTTAACAAAAACCCTTTTTTCTAGATACAAAAATGTAAGTTTGGCTTCTATAAGTCCCTAAATATTGGCCTTCAACTGGTCATTTGTAGGAGGGCTTAGAAGAAATTTTGGTCTTTTGTTTCCTCTGTGAAGGGAAGGTTGCATATGTAGTCAAATAATCTTTGTAAATCTCTAAATTTGGCAAGAGCTTCTGAAACTAGAGGTAAGGTCTTTATAATTTAAAAACTCTGCTGCTGTCCAGGGGACATGAATTTTTTGTGGTGGTGAGAGGTCTAGGATACACCTGCAAACACATTGTATAAGAATTCCTTAGTCTGGCAGAGCCTGGTTACAGAGTCCTGGAAGGTGGTAGCAAAACGAGCCTTATTGCCAGTGTCAGGTGCTTTTGCTAAATTCCCGTTCTTGCTTTTAGCCTTTATAGGAGCATCCTGGATACATTGGATCTAGGATCAAGCCAGAATGATCTCTGTAAATCTTGTAGGCAAAGGGAGGTTAAACTAGGCATATGTGGCCAGAGTTTAAGAAGACAAAACAAAATAAACGAACAACTACAGCAAAAAAAGGGAGACAAACCAGAAAATAGGCTCACACCTGTAGAGAACAAAGCGATGGTTCCCCGGACGGAGGTTGGTGGGGATTCATTGAAACAGGGGAAGAAGTTTAAGAGTCCATTTATGTGATGAACACTGAGTAACGTATACAACTACAAAACAACTATAATGCTGGTGAAAAACTCAATGAAATGTAAAGAAAGGAAGAAACAAAGGGGGATTTACATTGGATGTGGAAACTTATTTTTGTCTTAAATTCGACCTTCTTCCATTTTGCAAAGGGAGTCCTTAAGCCTAGCCATTATGCTAATAAGATAATTGAGAGCTCTTTCTGAAATATATCTAGTTAAAAATATTTAAAGGATCCATCCTCTGGCCGTTGATGGGTATCATATCACTAGCAACTCAAATCAGGAAGAGTTTTTGTGACTTAACTCAGGTCACAAGAGGTGACCAGAGAGGGCAGAGGTGATGCAGCCTCCATGATCCAAAAGCTTACTCCTTACATTGGACGAAGAAAGCAAGTGCACAGATGGTAAGGTGCTATTGTGGAAATGATGTCTCTAGTGTCCCACAGAAATGTGAGACACCTCCGGTCACAGACCCACTAATGAGTGACATCATATCAGTACTTCTGGAATCATACTTTCCCACACTGACAAGCAATGAGGGTTGAGATACAAAGGTTTCAAATGTCTGGAAACTCTCAGGACAAATACCCCTGAGAGCTGGCACAACATGACAGAGTGAAAGAGACTTGGATTCCCAGTCTATTTCACCACCAAGGGGTACCCCAGTAAGTCCACCCTCCAGATGGTGGAGACCAAAAGGAAGAACTCTCACTGGTCATAAAGCCAAACTCTTAGGAAATAAAACTAAACAAAAGAATAAATCTAACAGCTTTATCAAAGCCTTGGTTCTGTGGCAGCCACAATAACACCTAGGAGGGATGTGTCATGGGGTTGGGGACTGTGTGTTGTTTACAGTGTACCTGCTCGCATGGAGGTTTCTTGAGGCTGGTGGGTGACCTAGTGTCAGTCTACCCCATTCCATGACCAGCTCATCCTATCACGGGAATCCTCTTCAGGTGACAAGAGCTCAAACGGCTTTTAAGTGCTCGACTTGTGCCCACCAATTTTGCAGCTCTGGCTTCCAAGATGTCCCTTAGCAACAGATGACAAACATCAGAAATCATATAGACAAAGGAAAACAAAGAGCATTTCTGGGATGAAATGGATCAGTAATGAAAGGACACTCAGCCAAATTGAACTGGTTGAACCACAAAGCCACTAAGCCCAAGGAACTAGGTCCATGAATATTTTCTCCTGCTCATCAAAATGGAGAAATAGAAATAGGGACTCTCATCATACTCGTTTCCTTGGCCTCGGCAAATAGCCATTCCAGGAGGCTACATGGAGAGAAATTTTATCTTCTTCTGGCTATCTCTCAGATATCCTAGACATGTCTGTCTCTGTGGCAGAGTCTCAGTGAGCGGTGTCCAGCTAGTCCTGCCGACTACACCAACTGCTGGGGAGCAAGAATGTCCCATCCCCTTCTCAGGGAGGAAGAGTTCCTGGGTCCTTCAAGGTCCTTCTAGCTGGACTAAGAATCAAATTCATATGAGATAGATTAACAGAAGAAATTAAAATTTAATAGTATGTATGTGGAGAACTCACACTGACATGGCAGTCAGACATAAAGGGTATAAATGTCAATTTGAATTAAGGAAAAGGGGGTAGTGGTCTGGGAACTCAAAGGGGAAAAAAAGCAACTCACAGGGAGATGAAAACCAGTAAATGTGTGTAAACAAATGTTTGCCCTGCCATGCAGTTGGGTTACTCGGATAACATTTATCCCTCGTAATAACCCTTATCTGCAAAAACCCTCCGACTGAGATTCTTGTATGTAATTAAGGGAGGGTCAAAGGTTTCTCTGGAGCCCACAGGGTCTTGACTGCCTTTAGCTCAAAATAATCTTCTTGCCAAAGTGGCCCATCTTGGGACAGCCTGCCCACAGCCCTTTTGCCTCTGTTTATGTTGGTGTGTGATAGCCGCTCCTTCTCCTGGGGTGGGGCCCCAATAAACCCTGGGGCTTCTGCCTACAACTGAGAACTATGAAGGGATAGTGGGCAGGAATATTGGCCTCCCCTCAAACTTTTCCCTCCCTCCCTTTTTTCTCAAGTTTCATTGAGGTGTAATTGGGATAAATAAACCACATATACACAAAGTGCACTGTTTCAAACGTTTTTCTTGTTGTTTTTACTACTTCTCAAAGCTTACATACAGTACAACTTTGTGATGGTGTTTGGTTCTATGTGTTTAACGCATGCATCATTTCACGGAACTAACCACCACGAGCTGCAAAACAATGGTAATCACCTCGCTGGAAAGGTCTTTAACTCTGACTTTGGTTTCATTCTTGGCAGGCAGTCCAGCTGGTGAGGCTAGGGCCTCAAGTGGTGATGTGGCTTCTGTGGACTGCGGTCCCGTGTCCTCTGGTGGAGCTCTCTGGAGCCTGGCAGGTGCTCCTCAGATGTGCCACTTGGGCGCCCTCCAGTGGAGGTCTTTACCAAGTTCTCAACGTGGAGTATTTCTCCAGCGTCTGATGAGGAGTGCACACAGCTGGGGCGTGAGCCTTGTAGGTCTAGGATCCCTTTTTTCAGCTGCTTCCTCTTCTCCATCCCCCAATTCCCCGCCCAGCTTTCAGAGCCTCCACCCCTTCCCCTCCTGATCCTTTGGTTGGGAAGCTTGGAGAGCGGACGCTTTTTTCTCCCCAATCTGCTTTGTATTTCCTGTCATTGGGTTTGCTTTTAGGTGCAAGCAGAAGGAGAACAAAGAGGGAGAAGATGCACTGGTATTTCTAACCCCAGGTCTTGGGACCCTAGCTCTTCTGGGCTGGGAGGACTCTTCTCCTTCAGAGTTCCAACTGTTGACCCCCAGCGGCTTCAGATGGAGTTGCAGCTTCTGTCCTGTGGCTTGCTGGGGACCCGGTGGGAGGGAAAGAAAACACAAACACCAAGAACACTCTGGGCATCTGACCCCATCTCCCATTAGGGCTTCCCTTTCCCCCTCTTCTGGAGCACTTAAGATCCCTGCTGAGAGTGCACTTTCAGGATGTGGGCTGCAGGGTTCACACTCAGGCGGGAGGCTATAGAAGGAACCATAACCAGAAAACACACAGCTGGATTGGTCCAGTTTCCTTCCCCAATCTCTTACTAGGGTTCAGTTTGCAAAATACTCAGATAGCAGGTCCATGTATTCTCCCTGAGTTCTCAGCTGTAGTCGGGGCGGCGGGGGGAGGTCTTTGGAGTGCGTTGACTTCATCTTACCTGAACTAGAAGCCTGCAGCATAGGTTTGCAAGAGTAAAAAGCTAGAAACAGGGTCAACTGTCATCCGTACAGGAATAGTTAATTATGCTACCGTCACACAATGAAACATTAAGGCTGCTATTTAAAGGGTTGATAAGCACATATGTGATGGCTTGGAAAGGATTTCCATGGTAAAATTTAAAACCTTTTTATTGGAGTATAAAATACACATAGGAAGCACACACATCAGAAGTGCACGGTTCAATACATCTGCAGAAATAAACACTCCATGGAACCAGTTCCTAAATCAAGAGAGAAACATTTCCAGCTCCCAGGAGGCTCTTTAACTTAATAAAATATATGTGGAAACCAAGGGAACTAAAGAGGATGCTGGAGGCCTCCTTTAAGCCTCTTCACTGTGGTGAATACTCCTCGGCGGCTTGTGGGAAAGCATAGCCTGTAGGTCAAGAAGGGAAGGAAGGGTAAATAATTAGGCACAATACGACACACCTATTTCACATGGTGTTTTGCACCCACATGCTCAGAGCCCCAGTAGGCTATGTTTTGGTTCAACCTCAGTTACAACCTCAGATAACCAACAATGATCAGACATTTGTGTCAAACATGTGATATGAAAGAGAAGGGCCAAACAAGACCAGCCAAACCAAAACATGACCACAAATGAGGAGAGTTTTCTAAAACATCTGCAAAGAGAGAACAGACTAGGAGCTTTTGAAATAATAATATAATTCCTTGGGCCTATGCATGGCTCAGTTAGTTAAGCATCTATCTCTCTCCCAAAATAAGGAATGATTTCAAAATAATGTGATTCCCAAACTAAATATTTCATCTAAAGATTAGAAGAGCAAATAAAAGCACAAAACACAACAACCCCACCCTCAAAAAGTACAACCAAACTCACAAATATGGTAAACATAGATGGAAAAAGGAGACAAAAGAATTGATTCAGAGAGGAGAGGGAAAGGGAACAGGGGACCGTCAGGAGGGGACACCTGAAGGAAAAGTGGACACCTGTGTGAAAGTCACTTAGGAATCATTAACATAAGCAGTTTGGAGCTGGGAAGTGGCCAACAGCCCACACCCAGGGGAAATCTGCCAAGGGTTGACAGAGGAAGCATCTAGGGTACAATGAGACTGACGGGAAAAGGCGACTTCTCCTTCCTTATAATCTCCCCATGGCACCTCTGCCTCAGAAGGACTCAAGATCTCATCGAGAAGCCTGAGATGGAGGGGCAGTGGTTCAGGATCTGGGCTGCACCAGGGCCCAGGGTAGGAGAGGTGGTCTGGTATGCACTGACATGGGCTGCCTGGAAGGGGGTCCGGGATGGGGCTGTATGTCCAGTGAGGCTGGGTGTGAGCCCTGAGCACTGATTCTTCCTCAGGTGCAAACCCAACGTGTGCCCATCCCTCCCTTGGACCCGACTCTGAGGTTCTGTGTCCCTGTCCTGCTGCACTGGGTCACCTGGTTTGCTGGCAGCTGGCTCCCCACACACAATTGCAAGTAGCACCCTGGCCAGTGGGATGCTTTGCTTCCCCAAATCATTGAAGACACATGATAACATCAGCCATAGGCTCCCAAAGGACGGCACTACTTTTCTTCTAATGAATGAAATTAGGAAGTCAGTGAAGAAAAAAAAAATAAGGGAAGTAGGTGAGAGAAACTAAAAAAAAAAAAATGATTTAGAGAAAAGCAAGCACTTTGCCTCTGAGTTCAGTTCAAGTCCCCAGAGGGCAACTGGCATTAGCTGAGCATCAGAGAGACAACCCAGGCAGGCAGGACATGTGGCTGTTCCTGGTTCTGTTCCTTCCCATCGTCCAAGGTGAGTAGCGTGGGGCCTTCAGGACTGAGCACCTTAAGGATCGGGGCAGAACGATGACAGCATCTGTCCCACATGGAAATCACAGAGCCTTTCATTGATCCAGACACTCATTCATTAAAAAACTATTTTAAAAGCTTTGTTACCAGACAGGTACTAAGTTAGGTGTTGAGGAAGAAAAATAAAAATAAATAACACAAACTATGCCTGTTTTCTAGGGCACTGTTTGTTGTCCCCGGCAGATAAATCAATAGACAGATGACAGATACATGAATGGATGGATGGATGGATGGATGGATGGATGGATGATGGATAGATGGTAGTTAAATGCATGAATTCCTGAGGAATATTTATGGAGTCCAACCTCCAGCTGAGACCCACTCAGTCAAGGTGGGGTTCAGACATCTGGATCATTTGAAAGCATGCACAATTGGTCTTGATTTGTCCCTCAAGCAGGGAACCTCTCTTCTGAAGAGCTAGAGTATAGGTAGCAAGACGCCAGCAAAACCTGGGTGTTACAGGATCTCTGGAGAGTTGCTCATCCCTACGTATCAGTCAGCCTGAGTCTCTGCTCTGGATGATCCAAAGACCTGTCTTCCAGCGCAACAACTGAGACACTTTGAGTGGTGTCACTGGGGAAGGAAGACCAGGGATTAGAAGGAGTTTATTTGTGGACTGGATGTTACATCCTTGGAGGTAGCTAGTGCTTGATGCTCAGAAGGGATAGGAACTACTATTGGACCATTTGGCTGCCCCAGCTCTGCTCCCTGTCATTGGAAAGAACCACAGGGTTTGGGGCTGGATGCAGATAGTGTTTCTTCTGGGAAGGAGGTTATCAGGGGCAATAAAATAACCTCATTTATTCATCCATTGACTTCGTCATCATATGTGTGGAAGAGAAAAACTCTGATAGGGAGATCTCCAGGCAGACAATTTTGGGAAAACTTGCATATTATTATGTTCTTAATGTGGAAGTTCATGTGGGGATAAAAGGGTTACAAATATATATTAGTCATAATAGCAACATACCACAGACTGTGTGGCTTAAACTATAGAAATTTATTTTCTCACATTCTGAAGGCTGGGGAGTCAAAGACCAAGGTGCGGGCTGATTCAGTTTGTGATAAAAGCTCTCCTTCTGGTTTTCAGGCACCACATTCTCATGGTTACCTCCTTTTTGTGCATAAGCAAGGAGAGAAAGAGAGAGACAGAGACAGAGACAGAGACAGAGACAGAGAGAAAGAAAGGCATCATATTTAAACAACATCACAGGGGAGGTTAGGACTTCAACATATGAATTCTGGGGCAACACAAACATTAATCTTTGACAACATAGAGACAGAATTGATCAAGGGGCAAGCAAGCCTAGCTCATCTGTTGTCAGATTGACATCACTACCAACCCATCTAAGCCTTCTTCCGCTTCACTAAGCAAAATCCTGGAATCCTGTCTCCCCCAATCGCCTTCCTTCTGTGGGTTGGAGTTTGTCAATGGAAGTACTTGCCAGAGATTTGGAAGGTGGGAAAGCAGCCTTACACTCTGGAGGCAGCTGAAGGGCCCATGGGTGGGTGAGAGATTCAGAGTGACTTCTTGTCAAGCTCTTGGGAACCCTCACTCTGTTGGTGGAGACTGAGATCATTGGTGGGAGTTTCTCAGAGACTTTTCAGAATCGTAGCAGCTTCTTATGGGCTCTTGAACAAACCCATTCTGGAGCTTCTGGCTGTGAGCACAGTATCAGCTTCCCTTCTCATGAGTCAGTGCAAAGACTAAGACATAACTGCTCACAGCAATATTATTCACTTGGCCAAAAGGTGAAAACAACCCATATATCGTCAACTGATGAATGAGAAACTAAATGTGGCCAATCCCTACCAAGGACTGAAGTGCCCACATACCCTACTTGGTGGATAAACCTGAACAATTATTATGTTAAATGAATGAAGCTAGAAAAAAAGGCCATTAGTTGTAAGATTCCGTTCATATGAAATATCCAGAAGGGAGAAAGTTATAGACAGAATGTAGATTAGTGATTTCAAAAGCTTCAAGCAAGAGGGAAGTGAGGAGAGATTGGGTGTAGGATTTCTTTCTGAGGTGACAAAAATGTTCTGGAATTAGAGGTGATGTTGCACAACTTCATGAATATCTGAAAACCACTTTAAAATTTATGATATGTGCATTATACTTCACTTTTAAAATTGGACAAAAATAAATCCTTAGCCTTAAACAGTATTTTCTCATTTTAGAAAAAAACAAAATTATCACTGTCTTTAACTTAGCAAACTGGAAAAAGAGCACAATGGTAATGTTGAGGAAATAAGAGGAACAAATTATATATATGAGAAATTAACAACTTAGGAAATAAAAACAGTAATATTTACAAACTAATCTCAAACTGGGTTAATGTGCAAAAGACAAAGAGGAGGGAAGGAGAAACGGAAAGGAAGATATCTTGCAGCATGTGTAATCAACAAAAATCAAGCAGTGCCATGTAGTCAGAATGTGTAATTATAATAGATATGAACGTTTGAATTATTTTTTAAAGTTTCTTTATTTTGACAGAGAGAGACAGACAGACAGAAAGGGGGGGCAGAGAGTGGGAGAGAATCTCAAGCAGACTCTGTTCTGTCAGCACAGAGCCCAACGTAGGGCTCAATATCAGGAACTGTTTTATCATGACCTGAGCAAAAACCAAAAGCCTGACTGAGACACCCAGGTGCCCCAAGATATGAACATTTTGATGATGAAAGGACTTTGTTTCTTTTTTTTTAATATTTATTTATTTTGAGAGAGAGAGCATGATCAGGGGCAGGGGAGAGGGAAGGAGAATGAGAATCCCAAGCAGGCTCTGCACTGTTAGTGCAGAGCCTGATGCAGGACTCAGTCCCATGACTGTGAGATCATAACCTGGGCTGAAATCAAGACTCAGACACTCAACGAACTGAGCCACCCAGGTGCCCCATGAAAAGTACCTTGTAACTACAGGACTTTATGCTACTACATACTCCATGAAATAGGTAACTTTCTTGGAAAAACAAACCAAAAGAATAGAACCAACTCAAGAACCATGAAAGAACTTGAATAGTCAATATTCTTGGGAAAACAATTTCCAGGAATCAAAGAATTTGCCCCAGTAGTGAATTTGTCACATAGTTTTGTAGATAATTTCTTAATACTTAAAGACACAGAAATTCCTTTGCTCTATTTATGTGCTTACCACCAGTTTTTTTTAATTTAATTTTTTATTTTTTAAAATTTACATCCAAATTAGTTAGCATATAGTGCAATGATGTTTCAGGAGTAGGTTCCTTAGTGCCCCTTACCCATTTAGTCCATCCCCCCTCTCACAACCTCTCAGTAATCCACAGTTTGTTCTCCCTATTTATGAGTCTCTTCTGTTTTGTTTCCCTCCCTGTTTTTATATTATTTTTGTTTCCCTTCATACACACACACACACACACACACACACACACACACACACAATGGAGTATTACTTGGCAATCAAAAAGAATGAAATCATGCCATTTGCAACTACGTGGATGGAACTAGAGGGTATTATGCTAAGTGAAATTAGTCAGAGAAAGACAAAAATCAGATGACTTCACTTATAGGAGGACTTTAAGTGACCACCAGTGTTTTAACATAGAGAGGTCCACACAAAATCCAGATTCCTGGCTACTCTCGAAAAATGAAAAGATCTGAAACCACAGAGCTAACATCCTGCATGAGGGCAGTGGGCCAAAGTGTACTGGGGTCTTGCCTTTCCTTGGGTCATTTGCTCTCCAGATGACGTTGGCCACGGGGAGGGGAAGGGGTGGGTTATAGGATGCTGCCATTGCTCAGTATGGGTGTTTTTGATTCTTGGAGATCTGTAGTTGTGCTCTTAGGTGATTTCTGTGGTGGATTTGACCCAGCGGAGTTTTGAAGGACAAAGATCTGTCTTGTGGAAGGTCTACTACTTCTTTGACTGTTATTCAACTCATCAGGTACTTGGGTTTATTGGAATCATTTGTGATACAGGAGGCTGTGGCTCTTCCTCAGGCAATGGGATGTGGTGGTGACAGGCATGTGGACTTGTGTTTTTCAGGCTCATATCCCCTCATGGCAGTGTCAAATGCAGTAAGTGGCTCCGTGCGGGGCTCGCTGACCGTGCACTGTCGCTATGAACCTGGGTGGGAGACCTACAAGAAGTGGTGGTGTCGAGGAGCTAATTGGGAGAACTGCCATATCCTTGTGAAAACCAATGGATCAGGGGAGAAAGCAAAGGGTAACCAAGTGTCCATTCAGGACAATCAGAAAATGCACACGTTCACCGTGACCATGGAGGAGCTCAGGTGGAACGATGCAGACACCTATTGGTGTGGGATTGAGAAATCTGGAACTGACCTTGGGGTCAAAGTCAAAGTGACCATTGACGCAGGTAAGAGTATGTGTAAGTGTGGCTGTGTGTCTTTAGAGCCTGCTCTGTCCTGGGCCCTGAGGTTCCTCTCCAGTGACTTCAGTGTCACTCAGAGTGAACTGTCACACAGTGGTTGAGTCCTGAGTTCTCCTAGAACCTGACTGATCCCTTGGGGCTTCTCTTAGATGCTCTCATGGCTCCCAGTGCCTCCTCCAGGACTGGATCAAGCCTTTCTGGGCATGTGTTTCTCTGCACAGCTCAGTGTCTGAGTCTATTGCCCACAGAGAGCAAGGTGATGGTCCCAGTTTCAGCCCATAGGCCAAAGGGACCTCCTTCCATGGGACCCAGAGACCCCAATTCCTGCCAATGCTTTCCTGGACCTCTGGTGCCCTGTGTTCCTGCTCTTTCTGGAGTTTGGGGCTGGGACTTCATAGTGGCTATTCCCACCCTCTGCTCCATATCCAGTATCAGAGGGAAAGGGTCCCAGCGTAGTTGTGGTGGTGTAGTTGATTTCTGAGGTCCAGAATGGCCTCCATAGTCAAAGCGCTGTTTAAATCTATTAAATACTTTTTGTCCGTATCCATGAGATGATCATATGATTTGTCTCCTTTAGTCTGTTAATGTGGCATATTATACTTATTAATATTCTCATGTTCACACAATTTTGCATTCTTGGGATAAACCCAACTTGGTGATGATGTATTATCTTGCTTATATATCCCGGGATTCAGCTTGTTGATTTTTGGTTGCAGACTTTTGCATTTATGTTCATGAGTGGATTTGCCTATAATATTTCTTATTGCACTGTCCTTGTCAGGTTTTGAAATCAAGATTATGCTAGATTCATAAATGGATTTGGGATTGCATCCCCTTTTCCTATGTCCTGGAATTTTTTGTGTAAGATAGACATTATTTCTTCCTTAAACGTTTAGTGGAAATCTCCATTGAAGCTCTATGTGTCTGGAGTTTCCCTTTGGAGAGGTGTTTTACTTTTTTGTATGTAAGCTCTACACCCAACAGGAGGCTTGAATTCCCAATGCTGAGATCAAGAGTAGCATTTTCTAAGGACTGAGTGAGCCAGGTGCCTGTTGGAGAGTTTTTTAATAATGAATATGATTCATTTAAATAGTTGTAAGATGATTCAGGTTTTCTATTTCTCTTTGTTCCTATTTTAGCACATTACATAATTTTTGCTAGAGATTTTTTATTTCACCCTGAGTTTCAAATTTATTGGCTTAAACTTGGTTAGATATCCTTTTATTATCCTATTCCCTAATTATCTTACCTTCTTATATATGCACAGGATATTGTGTGAATACCCTTTTTCATCCCTGGTATCAATTATTCAGATCTCTCCTTTCATCATGAATATCTTTCTAGGTTTTGTTTTTGTAAAAAAAAGCAATTGTTGGCTTTTTGGTCTTCTCTGTTTTATATTTCCTTCCTACTTCAAATTAATGTTTTTCTTTTCTTCATATATTTCCTTCCTTCTCCTTTCCTCTGCAAGTGACCATGCAATGTCACTATGGCCCAACGTGGGAGACCTACGTGAGGTCCTGGTGTCAAGATGCTGATTTGAGTAGCTGCAACATCATTGTTCAAACCACTGGATCAGAGCTGAAGAAGAACCGTGTGTGCATCAATCAGAAAATGCACACATTCTCCATGACCATATGGGGGGAGTAAAACAGTTTTTGAGAAAAATGACCTGTTGTGTTTCTGAGTTGCTCCCAGGCGTTTTACAGAATGGCATCCCTGTTCACACGTGAAATCTGGAAATTCAGAGAAGGACCCAAGCTTAGAATTCTTCCATAAGTTCCTTCTTTGCTTTTTCTGGGGCACCTTTTAAATTAACCACTTGGATTTGATTCTATGAAAAATCAGTGACCTCTTCCCCAACCCCCTTGTAAGTCACAGGGGCTCTCAGTCTCCTGCTCTCAGTCTCCTGCTTGTTCGTGGTCCAGGATGGGGGCCTGCCCTTCCTCAGGCTCTCCCCTGGATCTGTAAACAATAAATGTTGTGACTCTGCTTCCATCGTGTGGGTGTATTGAAACTACGCCTTTCATTAAAATGTCCCTGTCCCTGGGTGGTTCATGTCCCTAAAGTGGGAGTGTGGCTATGGAGGGAGCTACCTACCTGCCCACCCACGTGGGTGGTTGTGCCTCCTCATGCAGCGGGTCGTGATCTGCATCTTCTTAATTCAATGAACCAGCTCTGGCTTCTAAATACACATGGAGGAACTCAGGCAAGTCAATGCAGACACAGCCTGGTGTGGGATTAGGAGAGTTGGAGATGACCGTAGGTCTAAGTGACCATTGACCCAGGGAAGTACTCTTCCCTCATGCACCACTGGCATCTCCTCAGCAAGAGGGAGCTAGTGAAAAATTGGGCAGATATGCCAATTTTTATATTTAATGTGGATTTTTAGAAAGAGAAATTTTAAAAATACACAAAATGTGAAGTAGAAAAGTATGTTCTGTCTTCTATAATACAACCCTACCCAAAGGTAAGGACTGTAACCAGCGTGTGTGTCTGTGTGTGTGTGTCTCTGAGTGTGTAAGAGATAAAGAGCATGTGTGTGTGTCCACTGAAAAAACTCTATGCATCTGAAGTATATATGTGTGTGTATATCTTTCCTTTCGTCACCAAAAAAATAGCATATATTTTTCTCTCACTTAATGTATTTTAAAAACCATTCTATAACAATATCTATAGATTTTTGTTTTTAATGGCTTCATAGTATTCCATGATATTTATGTATCATGACTTGTTTTTGCTTGTGTTGGACATTTCCGTTGTTTTGGTTTTTTTTTTTTTTTTTTTTTTTTTTTTTTTTTTTTGCAACTACATGCAATTCTGTAATGAATCGCCTTGCATGTATGACTTGATACACATTTATGGATATACTTGTAAAGTACATTCCAATTTAAAAAAATAGCTGTGTTACTGGTCAGTGCATTTTCCAATTTGGTGCATATTACCAAAAAGGTTATACATTTCTACCCTTCTTTCAATGTGTTAATAAACGACCACCCCACATCCCCACCATTGGATGTGGTCAATTCTTTATCTTTATGCTCTGAATGGCAGACTTGGCATATTGATGCACATGACCTGGGCCCCCAGGCAGTGGAGAATGCTGTAGCGGATGGGAGTGGATGAGAGGGGAGAAGGAGTGGCAAAAGGCTGACAAGCAGAGAGCTACCAGGTTAGTGGTGGTGGGTGAGCTGAGAACCAATAGGACACGTGCCCTCATCGAAAGAGAGAGGTTCCAGGCTGCCACCTGCTCCAGCTTGCAGACCCTCCCAGCCGCCTCCCTCCTTACACTAGACTTTGGCAAATATCAACTTTATTTGTAGAGGGAGTAGCACCTTCAAAAGCTTATGGGTGAGGGGCGCCTGGGTGGCGCAGTCGGTTAAGCGTCCGACTTCAGCCAGGTCACGATCTCGCGGTCCGTGAGTTCGAGCCCCGCGTCGGGCTCTGGGCTGACAGCTCAGAGCCTGGAGCCTGTTTCCGATTCTGTGTCTCCCTCTCTCTCTGCCCCTCCCCTGTTCATGCTCTGTCTCTCTCTGTCTCAAAAATAAATAAACGTTGAAAAAAAATTAAAAAAAAAAAAAAAAAAAGCTTATGGGTGAAAAGAAAAGAAAAGAAAAGAAGTTCAAATCAAATAAAAAGCATACTTCACAAGAGGAAATGCCTAAGAGCTGGGCACGGGTGTTGATGCACCTTCCAAGGGAGATTGGTTACATGTAGTGGTATTGACCCATAAGTAAATATACGGAAGCTTCCAGAAGTCAAGTTTCTCACAGTGCAAAAGGAGAGTCACAAATAGAGAAAACCAGAAAACTAGAATGAGCTCTGTGCTTCTGACTGGGAATTGGGAACATTGCAGGGAACTGATAGTTTCAGGCTGTCCCTGAAAGCCCATAGATGTGAATACAACAGGGAGTATGTTTCCATCATTTATCTGTATATGTAGTTGTATCTGCAGAGGGCCTAGGAAAAGGGACATCCTAATAACTAGAGAGCACCCAGCTCCTGGGCCTTTGGATTCTTGAAAATCATTCTCCACTAAAAGGAAATAGAGTTCTTTGAGAAGTGGCTGATTCCAGGGCTGGAACACCAAACCTGCAAGTTGAACCTTGGGTATCTTGTTATGTTACATAAGAGGGAGAGCTCAAAGGCTAGAGAGACACATCAAAAGGACAGGATGCTGCTCTAAGGGGCTCCCACTGGCCAAATCTGGGACAATTTGAACATCAAAACACATAATGGTAGTAATGGAGTGTAAACCCTTGGAGCAAAATAAAAGCCATTTTAGCATATATTGGTATAAGCATATAAAGGACTAAATTGAAATTTGATGAGGAACTGGTGGATTACATTGTTTCAAAACTTTCATTGACAACCATTGCATGTGAGGCAGACACACAAGTCCTCTGAGTATCTCCCTGATTCTAGACAAATGGGGCTCAAGAAACCATATGGGTCATTAAACACTTCACTTTACCCATGGGGAAAATGAAGCCAGACAGAAGACACTTGCCCAGTGCCACAGAACCAGTGGCACCTGAGCCAGAACTGGAAACAAAGCCTTTGATCCCAAGTCTGGTGTAGTTTCTATACCCCCCAGGATGTGCAAGGTTGCTTCTGTCTAGTAAACAGTTATGTTTCGGGGTACCCACTTTACATATGGTTCCTATTCCATATGAGACTACCTTATAAAGAATGGGCACAGACACCATGCTAGGCTAAACATTTCATCTTAGCACTCTCTGATCTGTAGGAATCCAGGTAAGTAGCCTCTAAAATCTCCTCTGCCATTACTCTAGACACTTGGAAAGACTTCTCAACTGGTGGGTCCTTGATATCTTCCCTGATTAGGACTTCGACATATTAATTTGGGGGCAACATGGACTTATAGTTCCAATAAAAATGGTTCAGTATTAAATATGGATACACACAAAAAAAGAGTAGACTAAGAGCCCAGGAAGAATGTAAGTAGAAAAGAGAAAACCCAAAAACCCCTGCACCCCTATTGAGAGGAAACATGTATACCTTCGAAAATTATCAAAGAAAAAGGCTTGTGTTGTTTTTGATGAGTGAGGTAGACGAAGTTAAGCACAAAGAGCTGCACATTCTGGGCTTGCCATTACTCACCTTGGGGGAGGGGTAAGTGACAGGGGCGGGTGGGGAGGTGGAAAGGCCAAAGGTCAGGCCAAACCCAGGAGTGGGTGATGGTGAGTCTGAGGTGCCTGGAGGATGGACAGCATCACAGCTGTGATGGGGACAGATTTGAGCCTCTTAGACTGTCCCCTCTATATGGAAAAGTCCAAATGGCTCCTGGATCCCATGCACCTAAAACCAGTGGGGCCAAGGGACAAATGAAGAGACAGAAATGAACTGTTTCTTGTGACCATTGGGCGAGTCCCCTGGGCCCAGAGGCCACTGATGTAGATAAAGGGACAGGTGAGTATGGTTACAAAGCCCTTCCCCACAAAACACTTATTACTTACAGAGGGAAAAAGAGAAAGTTCAACGAGTTTTGTCAAATTTATAGTCATACATCCATACCCCTATTAAGATCTTGTTTGAGATGACAGTAACCCAGGTATTCCATGCTTTAAAAAAGCTGATTAGGGGCGCCTGGGTGGCTCAGTCGGTTAAGCGTCCGACTTCAGCTCAGGTCACGATCTCACGGTTCGTGAGTTCGGGCCCCGCGTCAGGCTCTGTGCTGACCGCTTGCTCAGAGCCTGGAGCCTGCTTCCGATTCTGTGTCTCCCTCTCTCTCTGCCCCTCCCCCGTTCATGCTCTGTCTCTCTCTGTCTCAAAAATAAATAAACGTTAAAAAAAAAAGCTGATTAGACTGTATACTTAGCATGTGTAGACTTTGTAAAGTTTGAGGTATACATATACCTTTTTAAAATACACTTTTTAAATTTACAGAAAATAATTTTTCTGTAAATACACTTTTTAAAATTACAGAAAATAATTTCCTGACATAGATCCCTATACTTTTCTTTACCTCTCTTGGCCATCAGTGAGATTTTGCATCTGCATACAAGGAACCACGTTGGGACCTCTTTGAGGGGATAAAAGGGCTTATCCAGCCCTCTCACTTTCTAATCTCCCACCTCCCTGTTGCTGGAAACAATCTAAATCTACATTGGATTTAGAGTAATCTAAATTCACACTGCCTAGAATGAAAGGATCATCCTCTCACATATAAAACATTGAAGTCGTTTCCCAACAACAAAAAATCTCAAAATAGCACGGCAAGCCATAGATTTTAATAGGAAATATATAGCGCAAACAGATGAGATGTGGGTTGGGTGATGGTCCAACCCTGCCTTCAATCTTTTACATTCAGGCAATTCTTTCTCTGGAAGGTACTGATGCAGCAGAAGGTGGAATTGGCGGAACTCTGTGCAGCTGGCCCATCAGGGGTATTTGTCCACATGGAAACAATCTCAAGCTTTTTGGTTTAATTGAGGTTTTATGCTTACTTGTTGGTCTGGAATTGGAAAACCCATCATTGGCCAGAGTCCTGAACGATGTAATAGTTATTTATCCTTGGCAGAGCCACTCAAGGGTGGCAAGGAAAGGAGGTACCAGGAGGATCCACACAGGAAGATTCTCTGCTGCTCCATTGATGGCCAGGGTCGCTGATCTGTGCAGGGCAGTGAGGGAAATAGAGTTTATTCCTAAGGACAAGAGGAGTCCTCACCTAACAGGAACCCTCATCTCTCTTGGAACTGCAATCACTGTCCCTTCCCTGATCAGATGCCAGAGGGTGTAGGGATGTCCATGGGGCGGAAGCTGTGGTTCTCCTGCACAGGGTGACTTATCTCCCCCTGAGTCCCCCTGACTCCTGCTCAACCACATCAGAGTAATAGCAGGTCTCCAAGCAGGGGAACCTTCACCAAGTTCAAGAGCACAAAGTGAAGGGGCACCTTGGTGGCTCAGTTGGTTAATTATCCAACTTCGGCTCAGGTCATGATCTCGCAGTCTGTGGGTTTGAGCCCTGTATCGGGGTCCGTGCTGACAGCTCAGAGCCTGGAGTTTGCTTCGGGTTCTGTCTCTCCCTCTCTTTTTGCCCCTCCCCACTCATGCTCTGCCTCTCTCTCTCTCTCAAAAATAAACATTAAAAATTTTTTTTAAAAAAGAGAGCACAAAGTGAAGATTGTGTAGCAGGGCCCTGAGCAGAGAATATGGTGACAGGAGTGAACCTCTCTTCTTCAGGGGCTGCCCTAGGCCCTACCTCTCCACTTTCACCTATACCCCACCCATATAACCTAACTGTTAACCTTCTGGCTTCTCCTGGGAGCGATCTCTCCCCACTCTGACCCCCACGTGGTAGAGCATAGCAGGTGCACTATCACATGCACCCTGTACATGGACACATGGTCTATGCACCATTGGGCCCTTGCTCACATATGTCCCCCTGGTAGTGCCCATCAGTATCCAGAATCTGACCCCCTCAACCTCTGCCTCATCCCCTCCCCTACAAGCAGTGCCAGGACCCCCCTGCAGTCTGGCCTTTTTCTCTCCTTCTACCTGCCTTGAGCAAGATTTGTCACGTTCGTTTCACAGGGGGTTCTCTTGAGAAAGAAGACACGATGCTTTGTACTTCCTAGATTATCCTTGAACCCACTGCATTCTTTTCCCACGCCCCACTTCCTGTGGAGCTGCCGCCCCATCTCTCCACCTGCAGGCTTCCTCCTGTGCCCCTCAGTCCCCTAAAAGTTTCACATCCTCCTCTCCTGACTCCACAGAAAAACTGGTCTTTAAATAGTCATGAGCAGGACAGAGGCCGATCATGAAGCGTGAACCAAGTGCCTGGCTGCACACATGACCGAACACACAGTCCAGCAGGGCAGCTCCAAGGAATAGGATCCTTGAGAAGGGAAGGAAGAGAGACTGTACCAGAAGGGAGGCGGTGAAGGTGGCTTCTGGGAGGAAACGCACCTTCACCCTGAACTCGGATGGGGTGAAACTGGGGCAGGGTGTTTGCCCTTTGAAGAAAGAGTTAATTGATTGTTCTTTGGATGCCTGTGGAGGGGGTGGGTTTCAGATTGATGGCCCAGCCTGTCGACTGACCATGTTGGGAATGTGAGAAAGCAGAAATGTCAGCTTCCCATTCCTTCCCAGCATTTCCCTAGCACTTGGGGAGGGGAGGGCTGGATCCATGGAACAGGTACCTGCTTGACTGTCTGTGGGCAGAATAATGCCCCCCCCAAAGATGTCCTAATCCCCAGACCTGTGAATGTGTTATGTTACATGGCATGGGGGAATTAATGATACAGATGGATTTAAGTTTGCCAGCAGCTGACCTTGAGATGGGGAGGTGATCCTGGGATACCTGGGTGGATCCTATAGAATCGCCAGTGTCTTTATAAATGAAAGCACACAGGAGAGGCAGTGTCAGAGTAATGAGGGTGAGAAAGACTTGACCACCCCTGCTGGCTGTGCAGATGGAGGGACCACGAGCCAGGGGTGCAGCATCCTCCAGAAGCTGGAAAAGACAAGGAAGCACTTCTCCCTTAGAGCCTCCAGGAGGAGCCAGCCCTGCCAGCACCTTGAGTTTAGCCCAGTGAGACTCATCCCAGACCTTGTCTCCAGAACTTTAAGATCATAACATCGTTTTGCCTTCAGCCACCAGGGTGGTGGTGATTTGCTCCAGCAGCCACAGGGAGCTAATCCAGAGCCCTTCCCTTCTGGCAACTTGAGGCTGAAAACACCTGCGCCTGTTTTGGCTGCTTGGGGGTTGGGAGGCAGGTCAGAAGGAGACCAGAAGCTTCTCTCCTGCAGCCCAGCTGAACAACTTTGCCTAGGTTTCTTGTGGGGAGGGGGAGCTCTTTAAGGACTCAGAGGAACAAAGAGGGGGCCCAGCGCAGACCTCGCTGTTTCTCCCCAGCAGAGGAAACATCAGAGGGGCCAATGGGGGTCCCCGTGAGAGTGTCCCGAGGAGAGCTGTCCCAAGGCAACAGTGGGAAAGGTCTGTGGGTCCAGCTCTGCTCACCTGGTTAGCGGGCTATTCAAATCCATGGGGTGGCTGCTGTTGATGCCCTGGGGAAATAGACGAGAGGAAGTCCAACTGGGCAGCGTTGTTCTCGCTACGGGCTTGGGAGAGTCTGTTGGATCAGGGGCTAAACACACAGAGCAGAGCATGGTTGTGAGTGTCACAGGTGGCTCCCATGGTCTCCACACCCCACCCCCAGGGGTGTAGAACCTTTCTATCTTAGTGCCACTGCTCAGCCATGTTGGTTTTCTCTTGCATCTTTGTGGCATTATTCCAAACAAACGATTGCTGATTTGCAGAGAATCACCAGTTTACCACCATGTGAGATATTGGGGTTGCTGGTTATGTGGGCAATTCCCATTCAGTTTCATCTCAGTGTCCTGCTGGGCACAGCTGAGCATGTCAGAACCATGTTCCCAATCCCTGGAGCCTTAAATCAGCCAGGCAGGCTCCTTTCTGAGTCTCAGCCTGGCCTGAAGCAGGCTCTGTGCCAGCTGCCCTGAAGCGATGTGACCCATGAGCTGGCAGGCCCAGGGTCCCCTGTCTCTTGGGACTGCCGAGTGTACGCAGCCCCTGCTTCCCCCTGCGGTCCTTCCTGCCTCCCCAGGGCTTGCTTTCTTACTTCTCCAGGCCTGCCCCGGGGAAGGTCATCTGGGTCAAGGGTCCAGACTCCAATTCTCTGGCACCAGCTCCTCCTCCACTCATGCACACATCTCCCTACTTTTGTCTTTTTCAGTTAATTTCTGGAACATTCTACACAAGCATACCTCCGCACTCCACACATTCGCATACCATATGTGCATATGCTAAGTTTTTTTTTTTTTTTTAATTTTTTTTTCAACGTTTATTTATTTTTGGGACAGAGAGAGACAGAGCATGAACGGGGGAGGGGCAGAGAGAGAGGGAGACACAGAATCGGAAACAGGCTCCAGGCTCTGAGCCATCAGCCCAGAGCCCGACGCGGGGCTCGAACCCACGGACCCACGGACCGTGAGATCGCGACCTGGCCGAAGTCGGACGCTTAACCGACTGCGCCACCCAGGCGCCCCTGCATATGCTAAGTTTTAAGAGACTTTTGTCTCTCTAGAAATGGAGTGTTGAGTAGCAGATGCATTACCTACCTAGTGCCTGTATGTCTGTGTGTTGGAGACAAGATGCAGGGGTCCAGAGGTGGAGCAGTGGGGCGGGGGCTATAGCCTGACTCTCCTTCCAGGCCTGTCTCCAGGGAGGCCATAGTGCTTCTGGGGCAGCTGCAGGGGAGCCCAGGATCCCCTCCAAGGATAGAAGCAGCCAGAAGAGAGGGTGCCCGCACCATGGTGGAACCTACCTTCCCTTCTCCCAGAACTGGGTGCACAGTCCCGTGCTTACTCCTTTGTGCTGACGTTGCCAGAAGGGGGAGGGGGAAAAAGAGGGCACAGGGGGAGGGTCTCTTGTCCTGTAGGTAAGACCTTCAGGATCATGGCTTTCTGGCTCCCCACTCCTCTCTGTATGCCTGATGATGCCCCACGCAGGATGGGATGTGACCAGGAAAAGAGGAGCTGTCTTCCCTGGACAAGCTCATCCTGTTCAAGTCTGTCCTTCTCTGCTCCCTCTGGGGAGAGCAGATGGAGACATGTGGAGTTGTGGGGGCTCACTCTTTCTTCCAGTCTTTCTCAGACTCTTGGCGCCCCCCATACACCCTTGCATATGCACACACACGCTCACATAAGCACACACACATGTATAGCCTCAGGAGAGTTTTGAGACTCCTCTCCATCAACCTGGAAAGTCAGAGAAACAGTTCTGACTCCTCTGGGGGTGGGTCCCAGGGCCCCAGAGCACAGGAGGGGTAGTACTTACCTGGGTCAACAACAATAGAAAATTTGTACCCCCGGTCATTGCCGGTTCGCTCAATCCCACACCAGTAGGTGTCTGCGTCTTCCCGACGGAGATCCTCCAAGGTCATGGTGAATATGCGTCGGCTACGATTTTCCTGGATGGACGCTCTGCCCTTCTTCACCAGTTTCTCTGATCCAGTGGTCTTAACAAGGATTTTGCAGGAATTCCAATTCTTCCCGCGACACCACCACTTCCTGTAGGATTCCCATCCTGGGCTATACTCACAGGATGTGGTCAGAGTGCCCCCCTCTCTGCCTCTCACCATTCTCTCCAAGCAGGTGCAAAAGTGGCCTGGAAAACAGAAACCAACATGCACCTCGTCCTCCCTTGGCCCAGAGTTGACCCAGGCGCTGCTGCAGCTTCTGGCCCTGCCCTGAATACCAGCCAGGAACCTCTGCCCTCTGTCTAATCACCACATCCCTCCTGTCCATTCATCTCCCGCAGAATTTCTTTTGCTGTCACCCCTCTTGGGAATCCTCCTTGGGTCCCCTAACTGCCCAATATAGCGGCTTCCACTCACTTGCCATCCTACTGACCACCGTCCCCTGCCCTCCCTCAAGCAGCACCTCTTCCAGGTAGCACAGAGCGCACACTGCAGCCACAGGTGTATTTCTGAATCTCAGAGCTGGTGAGACAGTGTGGCCCCCTCCCCATCCATGCCCCTGACACTCTCATCCCCACACACCTATAAACCCTCAGCCTCCAAACTGACATGAACTAAACACACACACACATACACACACACACACACACACACACACACACATCTAACACACTCACTCACTCGCACAGGTGATTGTTTGTTTTTTTACCTACATACCTTGTACTTCCATGTTTCTATAACATCAGTGGATGAGTAAATGGGGTCATTTTATTTCTCATGATAACCTTCTGCCTAGAAGAGTCACTCTCTGCATCCTACCCCAAGCCCTGTGGTTCTGGAGGATGAGAAGGAACAGAGCTGGGACAGCCAAATGGTCCTGCACTAGCTACTGTTTTCTCTGAGGATCAAGCACCAGCTGCATCCAAGGATTTGACATCCAGCCCACAAATAGTCACCTTCTCATCTCTGATCTTCCCTCCCAGGTGACACACTCAGAGTGTCTTGCTTGTTGAGCTAATGACACTGGCCAACAGTCTTGTCTTTGGATCATCCAGAGCAGAGACTCAGGCAGGCTGATGTGTGGGGTTGAGGAACTCTCCAGAGAGCCTGTCACACCCTGGTTTTGCTGCCTGTCTTCCTCACTGTAGTCTGAGTTCTTCAGGAGAGAGGTTCCCGGCTCGAGCTACAAGTTAAGACCAGTTGTTTAGGCTTTTAAATGATCCAGATGTCTGAATCCCACCTTTACTGAGTGGGTCTCAGCTGGAACCTGATCACCTGTGCTCCTTAAAAGTTCCTCAGCAATTATTTATGTATATGTGCATATATGAGTGCATGTATGTATCTGTCATCTATCCATCCATGCGTCCATCCACCCATGCTTCCTTCCTTCCTTCCTTCCATCCGTCTAACATCTATCAATCTATCTGCCAGGGTTGACAAACAGTGCCCTAGAAACAGACACCATTTACGTTATTTATTTTTCTTTTCATTCCCCAACACCTAACTTCGTACCTCTCAGGTAACAAAACTTAAAAAAAAATTTTAGGGGCACCTGGGTGGCTCAGTCGGTTAAGCATCCGACTTCGGCTCAGGTTATGATCTCGCAGTTCGTGGGTTAGAGCCCCATGTGGGGCTTTGTGCTGACGGCTCAGAGCCTGGAGCCTGCTTTGGATTCTGTGTCTCCCTCTCTCTCTTTTCCTCCCCTGCTCATGCCCTGTCTCTCTCTGTCTCTTTCTCAAAAATAAATAAACGTTAAAAAAAAAAGAAGTTCGATTTCAAAAAAAATTTTTTCTAATCTTTCCAATGAAAAAGTATCTTGATGAATGAAAGGCCCTGCCATTTTCTCCAGGAAAGGCCCTGTCTAAGTCTCACCCAGGTCCTCTAGGTACTTGGTTCTGAAGCCCCTGCCCCACTCACCTTGGATGACAAGAAGGAACAGAACCGGGAGCAGCCACATGTCCTGCTTGCCTGGCTTGTCTCCCTGGTGCTCAGCAAATGCCAGCTGCCTTCCAGAAACTTGAACTGAGCACAGAGGCAACCTACCTTCTCTTCTTCTAAATTATTCTTTTATAGTTTCTCTCATCTACTTCCCCTCAATTTTTTCTTCAGTTACTTCCTTATTTCGTTAAGTAGTTAAAGAGCAGTGCCGTCGGTTGGGAGCGTATAGCTGACCTGATGAGGTGTCCCCTCCCTTGCTCTAGCCCCTCAACTCGGCATCCCCTGGAGTCTGACTCTGAAGACCTTCTCTCCAGGGAGGGTCCCTGCCCCTGCCACTCTGTAGCACCACATCCATTCTGTGCACACCTACTTCCTGCCCTCCCCCCCATCTCCCAGCCTAGTTCTCCACTTCAGTGGTATTGGCCCCTTTGTACAGCTGTCCACCCTGTTAGCAGCTCAGATGTGCTCCAAATGCCATTTCTTGTCATCTTTACCCCTAAAGTCAATCTGTCCCAACACATGGTCCCTCAGCCCAGGGATCCCTCTCCACCTGCCTCCACCACTCTAGTCTTCCGTAGACAAAGGCCATGGGGTCTTCTCCCTGCCACCTGCCATCTGCCACCCGCCACCCTCAGAAGGCCTTGCAGGGGTGGGGGGCTTGGACGTGGAGAAGCCCAGGGCTTTGCCAGAGGAGTAGGAGAGGGCGTGGCGGGCCAGCCCCAGGAGGGAAGGGGAGCAAGAATCCCTGTCCCCTTCAAGGTCCTTCTGGCTGGACTAAGACTCAAACTGACATGAGACAGATTAACAAGAGAAAATCAAATCTAATAGCATACGTGCAAGGAGTCCACACAGACGTGTCAGTCAGGCAAAAGAGATACAAATGTCATCCCGAATTAAGCAGAAGGGGGTAGGGGACTGAGATTTCAAAGGGAAGGAACCAGTAAATGTTTGGTGCACAAATGTCAGTCCTGCCAGAGAAATGGGTTAAATTTAAATGTAAGCTTCTCTGCAGTTGCACACATTAACAGTTCAGCTGGTACGTGTTTCTTCCAACTGAACTGGTCTATTCATCGGATGATAGGTCAGTTTAGGCAAACTCATTCCAGAAGGCAGTGATGCGGGTGGATTCACAACGTTAGGCCTGTGGTCCAAGTAATCAGGTAAGAAACAAGAGGCTTTTCTATGGAAACAAGAGGAAGCCAATGGTTCATGACTGGATCAAACGTTCAGCCAGTTTCCGAGTTGTGAGGGCAGCCAGTGGAGCAGACTTCTAGATGTTGGACTCGAAGCATCTCAGATAGAGTGAGGGCAGGCTGTGCAGTCAGACAGGTCCCCTGGGTTTGTAGTTCAAATGTCTCTGGTGATCTCTGCTTGGCCTGCTGAGCGATAGGCACAAAGATTGTGTAGGTTATGAGTTCTTGTGGATTTCTCTAGGTTTAGGTAAGTGGTTTACATTTAGCAGAACCTCAGGAGAAGGGCAGTTTTAGTTCTCAAAGGATTCCAAGTCAGAAAGGTGGGAGAAAACTCAGAATGTCGGTTTGGAATGTTGTAGACTGGTGGTGGAAGACACTAGAAGAAATCAGGACCTAATCCAGTATATAATGAGTAATAATAAAATCTAAAATGTATGAAGATGTGTTATTGAAACATATTTTCTCTCTATAATCACTTCTTTGACCAAAGATAATGAAATTAACACTAACTTGTTTGCAAAATAAGTCATTTCCCATAAAACTTGGCCTGACTATTTCCATAAGTACAACAAAAATTGCATTTGACTCCTTAAAACCTGCTTTGCTAGGGGTGCCTGGGTGGCTCAGTCAGTTAAGTGTCCGACTTTGGCTCAGGTCATGATGTCATGGTTTACAAGTTCAAGCCCCACGCTGTCAAGCTCTGCGCTGACAGTGGGGAGCCTGCTTGGATTCTGTCTCCCTCTTTCTCTGCTCCTAAGCTGCTTGTTCTCTCTCTTTCTCTCTCAAAAGAAGTAAAAATGAACTTAAAAAATATTTTAAAAATATTCAAGGCAAATACAGAAGGTTACATAGTTGTGAGGAAAATTTAACACCTTGAATATTAAGACTCAGTTTTCTTATGTAATTGAAAACTGATAAACATAGGGATTATTTTGGTAAGCACAATCATGGATTTTTAGGCAGATAATTTAAAATATGAAGAAAAAGTTTTGCCTGCAATTTCTTAGGGAGAGAGTCTAATAGCTGAAGAAAACTCTGTACTTTTAAAAAGAGGAAACAAAAACTTTTCACTTGTGTGCTTTTTGTGTTAAAACTCATTTACTTCTTTAAATTTATCATAATCTTAGCCAGTATTGGCTGCATATAAAAGTTCTTTCCAAAGATTCTGTCTTCGTTAACTTCTAGAACTTTCTTTTTTTTTTTTTTTTTGCATTCAGATTTTGCCCTAAATGTTTTCTCTTGAAATAGCTGGTCCCTCTGTAGACAAAATTATTTTCTTTTCCCTCAACAAATGTGTCTTTTCATTCTTCATACTTTTTCTTACCAAAAACACATATCTTACTTCCTTCATATACAGAGTTGTTTCCTTTATTATGTCCAGTAGTCTTAATTACATTTATTAGAATTCTTTTTTTTTAAGATTTTTATTTTTACTGTAAGAGAGACAGAGACAGCACAAGGGGGGGGGCAGAGAGAGAGAGAGAGAGAGAGAGAGAGAGAGAGACTGATGCCGGGCTCAAAGTCACAAAACTGGGAGATCACGACCTGAATTGAAATCAAGAGTCGAATGCTTAACAGACTGAGCCACCCAGGCATCCCACATTTATGAGAATTCTTTATTCTTTATTAGAATTTATTAGAATTCTTAATTTCTAGTGAAAACTAAGTAGTAAGCAACTGTAACTTGGTTACACGAGAATCCTTTAGATTGGCAAATTTATGAATATATTTTATAATTTTTAGAAACAAGTGATTTTTTTCATCTTTTCATAAAACATGAAATCTATTTACTAACAGGCTGAAATACATCTTTAATTTTGCTATAATAAGACAAAAGTGGATAAACTGATGTTCTTTATTTTATCATATTTACGGCTATATAATTTAACTTGTTTTTAACAATTATGCTCAGACTGCACCTAAGCTTCATGAGGCATATGGCAAAAACACCGATTATTCTAAGGTTTCTTTTTCTCCTGATCAAGTTTGCAATAGCCATACCACAACCTCACTTGACTTTTAGTAAATACAAGCAGAATAGAAGTTTTATATTTAAAACCGAGAAGTCTACAGATATATCTGTTTTAAGTAAATCAATCTTAAATTAGCTATACTACCAAATATGTTCCCAGATCGTGTGAATTTGAAACACGTTTGGGCGAGTTTTTACCTTTCTGAGTTTAGAATGCCCAATCCTTACGAGTGCTTGCCTTCAAACTACCTAAATAGAGTTCTTTTGCAAATTAATTTTAACAGTACCACCCAGAGGTAGAGAAAACATCTCACATTTACAACATACATGGACACACACACACACACACTACACAGACAAGACGCAAACAAAATCTTAATTTTGTTGGTACTACTATTTGTGGAGAGGACATGACAGGCCCAATTTTTAAATACTTCTCTCTATTTTTTTGTTTTGTTTTAGTGAAAAACTTTCCCCTAAAGTTCACATGTCAAAAAATGGCCCTTAGATCTTAGTGAAAATGGGGGATAGAGAATTTGTATCACAAAAGCACAGAGCAAGGGTCTCACTTTTCTCCAGGGAGGATCCTTGGAGCCTCTCTGCCTGTCATCAGAGGGGCTGGAGTCTGGGCACGTGAGTCCTGCCAACAGTTTGTATTTTAAAAGGGCCACTTTCCCTCTTTATTTTTTCTTGTTCTTCATTCTCAGGAGATTGTGGGCTGTGTTTACATTTCAAAGACATGGTAAGATTTATACTTTCATGGGGGATAGGAAGAATATAAAAATTTGGGGGACACCTGGGTGGCTCAGTCAGCTGAGTGTCCAACTTCAGCTCAGGTCATGATCTCCTGGTTTGTGAGCTCGAGCCCCGCATGGGGCTCTCTGCCGTCAGACTATCAGTGCAGAGCCTGCTTCCAATCCTCTGTCCCCATCTCTCTGCCCGTCCTCTGCATGCACTTTCCCAAAAATAAATATTTTAAAAAGAATATAAATTTTTTTCTAGAATTTCAGGGTAATTGCTGTTTAAAATTTACCTTTTTTTTAAAAAAAAATAACACAGGGGGGCCTGGGTGGCTCAGTCGGTTAGGCGTCCGACTTTGGCTCAGGTCATGATCTCGCAGTCCATGAGTTCGAGCCCCGCGTCGGGCTCTGTGCTGACTGCTCAGAGCCTGGAGCCTGTTTCAGATTCTGTGTCTCCCTCTCTCTGACCCTCCCCCATTCATGCTCTGTCTCTGTCTCAAAAATAAATAAACGTTAAAAAAATTTAAAAAAAAATAACAGAACATTTTCCCTCCAACATCTTGATATTTTATAATATTCACAAACATTCTGAAAGGAACAGGCAAGGTTTGGAGATCAATAGAGCTAAGTGGGCTTTTATTTGTCCCTGGAGTTGTAGTTCTGGTTTTGTAGAGATTTGCAAAATAAGAACCATTGTTCCTAATTCCTCAAGACCTGGATTACAGCCTGAATATCAAGCAACTGCCCCCTTTTTTTTTTTAACTAAATTTGCTTCTCTATATGAGGGAGAATTTTAGCTAAAATGGAAACCAATAGTTTTATGCCTTTGTTAAGTCCGTCAAAAGCATTTTAACAAAAGCCTTTTATTCTAGATACAAAATGTAAGTGGGGCTTCTATAAGCCCCTCAATATTGGCCTTCAACTGACCATTTGTAGGAGGGCTTAGGAGAAATTTGGTCATTTGTTTCCTCTGTGAAGGGAAGGTTATAAATATAGTCAAATAACTTTGTAAATCCTCTCTAAGTTATGTGGGAGCTTCTGAGAGTAGAGGTAAGGGGCTTTATAATTTAAAAGCTCTGCTGCTGTCCAGGGGACATGACTTTTTTGTGGTGGTGAGAGGTCTAGGATACACCTGCAAACACATTGTATAAGAATTCCTTAGTCTGAGGGCACCTGGGTGGCTCAATTGGTTAAGCGTCCGACTTCGGCTCAGGTCATGATCTCACAGTTCGTGGGTTCGAGCCCTGCGTCAGGCTCTGTGGTAAGCTCGGAGCCTGGGGCCTGCTTCTGATTCTGTGTCTCCCTCTCTCTCTCTGACCCTCCCCTGTTCACGCTGTCTCTCTCTGCCTCTCAAAAATAAATAAATGTAAAAAAAAAAAAAAAAGAATTCCTTAGTCTGACAGAGTCTTGTTACAGAGCCCTGGAAGGTGGGAGCAAAGCGAGTCTTATTACCAGTCTCGGGTGCCTTTGTTAATTTCACGTTCTGGCTTTTAGCATTTATAGGAGCATCCTGGATACGTTGGACCTAGAGATCAGGCCAGGGTGATCTCTATAAATCCAGTAGGGAAAGGGAGGTTACGACAGGCACATGAGGCCAGAGTTTAAGAAAATGAAATGAAACTAATGAACAACAAAAACAACAACAACAACAAAAAGAGACAAACCAGAAAATCACAAAGACTCTTAACTACAAAGAACAATTGGATGGTTCCCAGAGGGGAGGTGGATGCAGGACTGGGCGAAATACGTGAAGGGCATTTAGAGTCCACTTATGAGCACTGAATAATGTACAGAATTAAAAAAAAAAATAACTGTAGTGACAGCAAACAATTCAATGAACTTAAACAAAGGAAGAAACAAAGGGAATTTACACTGTATGTGGACATTTATTTTGTCTTAAAGTAGAACTTCTTCCGTCTTGTCAAGGGAGTCCTTAAAGCTAGCCATGATAATAATAGGACAATGGAAAGTTCTTTATAAATTATACATTTTTTTCAAAATAGAGTGCATCCTAAAGGAACCTCCATCATCCGGCCATTAATGGGTAGTATCTATTACTAGCAACTCAAATCAGTAAGACTTTTCGCGACTTAACTCAGGTCACAAGAGGTGACCAAAGAGGGCAGAGGTGATGCAGTCTCCATGATCCAAAAGTTTACTCCTGACATTGAACTAAGAAAGCCAAGGCCTTCAGTGCACAGGAGGTAAGATGGGGTAGTGGAAATGGTGTCTCCAGTCTCCCACAAAAACGTGAGATGCCCCCAGTCACAGACCCACTAATGAGTGACATCACATCGATGCTTCTGGAATGGGGCTTCCCAGCATTGACAAGCAATGTGGGTTGGGACATAAAGGTTCTCATGGGCTGAAACCTCTCATGACATTGACCCCTGAGGACTGGCACAGCCTGATACAGAGAAAGAGATTCAGACACCCAGCCTATTTGACTGGTCACCAGGTGTACCCCAGTAAGTGCTCCCTCTGGATGGTGGAGACCAAAGAGAGGGGTGCCTGGGTATCTCAGTTGGCTAAGCGTCTGACTCTCAGCTTCGGCTCAGGTCACGATCTTGTGGTTTTATGAATTCAAGTCCTGCATCGGGCTCTGCACTATCAGTGTGGAGCCTGCTTGGGATTCTCTCTCTCTCTCTCTCTCTCTCTCTCCTCTCTCTCTCTCTCTCACTCTCCTTCTCTCCTGCTCATGCTATCTGTCAAAACTAAGTAAATGAACTTAAAAAAATTTTTTTAATGTTTTATTTATTTTTGAGAGAGAGAGAGACAAAGTACGAGTGGGGGAGGGGCAGAGAGAGAGAGAGAGAGAGAGAGAGAGAGAATCCTAAGTAGGCTCCAGGCTCTGAGCTGTCAGCACAGAGCCCAACGCGGGGCTTGAACTTGTGAAGTGCGAGATCATGACCTGAGCTGAAGTCGGATGCTCCACCGACTGAGCCACCCAGGCAACCCCCCCAAAAAAATGTTTTTTAAAGACCAAAGAGAAAATTCTCACTGGCCATAAAGTCAAACTCTTAGGGCATAGAACAAAGCAAAAGGGAAAATCTAAGAGCTTTATCTAAGCCTTGGGCCTCCTGGAGCCACAATAACACCTTGGAGGGATGTGTCATGGGGTTGGGGACTGTGTGTTGTTTACAGTGTACCTGCTCACATAGAGGTTTCTTGAGGCTGGTGGGTGACCTAGTGTCAGTCTACCCCATTCCATGACCAGCTCATCCTATCACGGGAATCCTCTTCAGGTGACAAGAGCTCAAACGGCTTTTAAGTACTCGACTTGTGCCCACCAATTTTGCAGCTCTGGCTTCCAAGATGTCCCTTAGCAACAGATGACAAACATCAGAAATCATATAGACAGAGAAAAACAAAGAGCATTTCTGGGATGAAATGGATCAGTAATGAAAGGACACTCAGCCAAATTGAACTGGTTGAACCACAAAGCCACTAAGCCCAAGGAACTAGGTCCACAAATATTTTCTCCTGTTCATCTGAATGGAGACAGAAAAAAGACTTTTCACTCTCGTTTTCTCAGCCTCTATAGATGGCGATTCCAGGAGGCTGACATGATGAGAAATCTTACCTTCTGCCAGCTATCTGTCAGATGTCCCAGGGACGTCTCAGCTGTGGCAGGGCCTGGGGTGAGCGGTGTCCAGCTAGTCCTGCCGACTATGCCAGCTGTCCAGGAGCAAGGATATCCCATCCCGTTCTTGAGGAGGAAGTGTTCCTGGCCCCTTCAAGGTTCTTCTGGTTGGACCAAGAATTGAATTGACATGAAACAGATTAACAGGAGAAAATCCAGCTGAATAGTATATGTGTGGGGAACCCACACAGACAGGGCGATCGGGCATAATGGGGTGTAAGTGTCATCCAGAATTAAGGAGAAGGGGCAGGAGTCTGGGACTTCAAAGGGAAAGAAAGGATTTCGTGGGAAAATGAAAACCAGTTAGTGTTTGCTACACAAATGCTTGCCCTGTTATGTAGTTGGGTTACTCAGATAAGATTTATTCCTGGTAATAACTCTTATTCTGCAAAGACTCTCAATTGAGGTTCTTCTATATAGTAAAGGGAGGGGCAGAGTTTTTCTGCAGACATCAGTGTCTTGACTGCCATTACCTGCGAACAATCTTCGTGCTCAAAGTGGCCCATCTTGGGGTGGCCTGCCTTCAGCCTGTGTAGCTCTGTTTGTGTTCACGTGTGAGGGCTGGGCTGAGCCTTCTCCTGGGATTGGGGCCCCAGTGAGCCCTGAATTTATGCGGGGGTGGTGAGAGGGAACATTGGCCTCTCCTCAAACTTTTCCCTCCCTCCCTTCCTTTCTCAAGGTCGACTGAGGTGTAATTAAGATAAAATAAACCACATACGCTTAAAGTGAAGAGTTTCAAACGTTTTTCTTGCTGTTTTTGCTACTTCTCAAATCTTACATACGGTACAACTTTGTGGTGCTGTTCGGTTCTGTGTGTTTAACACACGGATCATTTCACAGAACCACCACCACAGACATGCAAAGCAATGCTATCACCTCGTGGGACAGGTCTTTCACTCTGACTTCCACTTCTTTAATGGCAGGCAGTCCAGCTGGTGAGGTTAGGACTTCAAGTGCTGATGTGGCTTCTGTGGACTGTGGTTCCTGCGTGCGTTGGTTCAGCTTTCTGGAGCCTTGCAGGTGCTTTCTGGAGCCTTGCAGGCGCTCCCAGATGTCCCATGTGCGCCTTCTAGTGGCCAGTCTGTGACTGGCGATGGCCTTCACCAAGTCTCAAACTCCAGTATTCTCCCCAGGGTCTGATCATGAGCCCACACTGGGGCGCGATCCCGGGAGATCAAACGTCCCTTTCTTCAGCTGCTTTCTCTTCTCCATCTTCCCCCCCCCCCACCCCATTCCCTCCCAGCTTTCAGAACCGCCACCTCCTCCTTTCCTGGTCCTTTGGCTAGGAAACTTGGAAAGCTGAAGCTTTTCTCTCCCCAGTCTGCTGTGTACTTCCTGTGATTGGGTTTGCATCCAGGGCCAAGCAGCAGAAGAACAAAGAGAGAAGATGCACTGGTATTCCTCTCTCCCGCACCTTGGGGCCCAAGCTCTTCCGGGCAGCAAAGACCTTCCCCCTTCAGAGTTCCAGCTGTCGACCCCCAGCGGCTGCAGGTGGAATTGCAGCTTCTGTCCTGAGGCTTGCTTGCTGGGGACATCGTGGGAGGGAAAGAAAACACGAGCACCAAGAAAACTCTGGCAATTTGACCCCCTCTTCCTTTAGGGTTTCCTTTTTCTGCTCATCCTGGGCTCTTAGGGTCCCTGCTGAGCATGCACTTTGAGGATGTGGGCTGCAAGTTTCCCGCTCAGGCAGGAGGATATACTGGGAAATATGAGAAAACTCACTGCTGGGTTGGTCCTATACTTGGCCTGGTTTCCTTCCCCAATTCCTGTTACGGTTCATTCTGGGGAATACTCAGATAGTGGCTCTACATATTCTGTCTAAGCTTTTACTGTAGTCTAGGGAGAGGTCTGTGGAGTGTGTTGACGTCATCTTACCTGAGCTGGAAGCCTGCAGCATAGATGTTCAAGAGCAAAAAGCTGGAAATGGGCTCAGCCACCATCCCTACATGACTAGGTAATTATGTTACAATCACAATGGAACATTAAAGCAACTATTTAAGGATTACATAAGTACAGATGTAATGGCTTGGAAAGATTTCCACAGCAAAATTTAAAAGCTTTTTATTGGAGTATAAAATCCACACAGAGAGTGCACACAACAGAAGTGCAAAGATCAAAACACTTGCACAAATAAAACACACCCATGCAACCAGTACCCCAATCCAGAAACAAACAGTCCCATCCCCTAGGATGCTCTTTAACTGCATACAATATTTGGGGAAACTAAGGCAGCTAGAGATCTTCATTCTGTATTTAGAAGATCCCTCAGCCTCTCATGTGAAAGCATAGCCTGTATATCAAGAAGGGTTGGAAGGCTCAAAGACCTTGGCACAATACTACACACCTGTTTCACATGCTGTTTTGCACCCACATACTAAGAACCCCAATCAGCTACGTTTTGGTTCAACCTCACTTACAATCAGATAACAAACAATGATCAGACATTTGAGGCAGGTGTGTAATAGGAAAGGGAAGGACCAAACTAGACCAGACCAAACCAAAACATGACCACAAATGAGAGTTTTGAACACATCCACAAGCAGGGAATAAAATTTCTAAACTAAATATTTCATGCAAAGATTGGAAGAGAAAGTAAACACACAAAAGCAAACCAAACACTCCCAAGAAGTAGAATCAAACTCACAAACACGGAAAATGTAAAAGAAAAACAGGAGACAAAAGAATTGATTCAGAGAGGAGAGGGAAAGGGACAGGGGACAGTCAGAGGAGGGGACACCTGTGGGAACATCACGTAGGAATCATTAGCATAAGCAGCTTGGGGCTGGGATGTGGCCCACAGCCCACACCCAGGGGAAATACACCCAAGAGTGATGGAGGAAACATGTAAGACACAATAGGGCTGAAAGGAAAGTATAATCTCCCCATAGTACCTCTGCCTCAGAAGGACTCAGGACCTCAGGGGGACCCTGAGAGAGAGTGGCAGCGGGTCAGGATCTGGGCTGGACCAGGACCAAGGGAGGGAGAGGGTGGTCTGGGGTGCACTGAGGTGGGCTGCCTGGAAGGAGGTTCAGGATGGGGCTGTATGGCCAGCGAGGCTGGGTGTGAGCCCTGAGCACTGATTCTTCCCCACGTGCAAACCCAACGTGTGCCCATCCTCCCCTTGGACCCAACTCTGAGGCTCTGGTGTCCCTTCCCTGCTGCACTGGGTCACCTGGTTTGCTGGCAGCTGGCTCCCCAGGTCCTCACGCACAATTGCAATAGCACCCTGGACAGTGGGATGCTTTGCTTCCGCAAATCACGAAAGACACATGATGACGTCAGCCACATGCTCCCAAAGAAGGCACTGATTTTCTTCTAATTAATAAAATTAGAAAGTAATGGAAGGAAAATTTTAAGGGAAGTAGATGAGAGAAACTAAAAAAAGAAAAAATTTAAAATAGAGGCACTTTGCCTCTGAGTTCAGTTCAAGTGCCTGGAGGGCAGCTGACATTTGCTGAGCACCAGGGAGACAAGCCAGGCAGGCAGGACATGTGCCAGCTCTGCTCCTTCTCGTCATCCACGGTGAGTGGCATGGGGGCTTCAGGACCAAACCCCTGCAGGGCCAGGGCAGGACACAGACAGGGTCTGTCCTGGGGAAACGGCAGAGACTTTCACTCATCCATAGACAGATGATAGATAGATGCATACATGCACATATATATATGCACACACACATAAATGCATGAAATTCTGAGGAACTCTGAAGAAACACAGGTGCCCAAACTCCAGCAGGGAGCCACTCAGTCGAGGTGGGGTTCAGGCATCTGCATCATTTAAAAGCACAACTGGTCTTCATTTGACGCTCAAGCCAGGAAGCACTCTTCTGAAGAGCTCAGACAACAGGGAGGAAGGCAGGCAGCAAAACCAGGGTGAAAGGCTCTCTGGAGAGTTGCTCGTCCCCACACATCAGCCTGCTTGGGTCTCTGCTCTGGATGATCCAAAGACCAGGCCGCATCCAAGGTTATTAGCTCAACTACCAAGACAGGGACAAAGTGCTCTGGTGGCACCGGGAGGGACTGAGTTGGCTGCAGAACTGGAGAAACCATAGAAGAGACTCCATTTGAGCCAAGGCTTGAAGGAGAAGCGAAGGGTTGATTTTTTCAAGCAGAGAAGAAGGCACATTGTAGGCAGAGGGAAGAGCTTGTACAAAGGTATCAAGAAACAAAAGAGCGAGGTGTGTAGGTAAAAAAATCAATCAATCACCTGTGGGACGGAGTGAGCGTTTGTCAGGTGAGTGAGTGTGTGTGTTTAGTTCCATGTCATGTGTCGATTCGGGGGCTGAGGGTTTATAGGTGTGTGGGGGTTAGAGTGTCGGGGGCATGGATGGGGAGGGGGCCACACTGTCTCACCAGCTCTGGGATTCAGAAATACACCTGTGGCTGCATGCAGTGTGTTCTCTGAGCTACCAGGAAGAGGTGCTGCTTGAGGGTGAGGAGAGGTCGGTGGTCAGTAAGATAGCAAGTGAGCGGAGGCCCCTGTATTGGGCAGTTAGGAACCTCAGGAGAGGGATTCACAAGGGGGATTGACAACAAAACAAATCCTGCAGGGGATGAAGGGACAAGCAAGATGTGGCAATTAGACAGAGAGCAGAGGCTCCTGGCTGGTCTTCAGGGCAGGACCAGAAGCTCCAGCAGTGCCCAGGTCAGCTCTGGGCCAAGGAAGGACAAGGTGCATGTTGGTTTTCTATTTTCTGGGCCACTTCTGCACCTGCCAGGAGGAAGTGGAAAGAGGCACATATGGGGGCACACTGACCACATCCTATGTGTATTGCCCAGGATGGGAATCTCACAAAAAATGGTTGTGTCGTGGGAATGACTGGGATTCCTGCAAAATCCTTGTTAAAACCACCAGGTCAAAACAACTGGTGAAGAGGGGCAGAGTGTCGATCCAGGACAATCACAGCCGACACACATTCACCATGACCTTGGAGAACCTCCAGTGGGACGATGAAGACACCTACTGGTGTGGGATTGAGCGGACCGGCACTGATATAGGGTACAAATTTTCAGTGATTGTCGAACCAGGTAGGCACTACCCCTCCTGTGCTCTGGGCCCCTGGGACCCACCCCGAGAAGAGTCAAAACTGTTTCTCTGCTGATGATGGGATGGAGAGGAGTCTCGAAACTCACCTGAGACCACACGTGTGCATGTGCCTGTGTGAACATGTGTGTGCATGTGTGAGCATGGATGGGGAACACCAGGAGTCTGGAAGGGACTGGAAGAAAGAGTGAGCCCCCAAAACTCCACATGTCTCCACCTGGTCTCCCCAGAGGGAGCAGAGAAAGACAGACTCAGCCAGGACAGGCTTGTTCAGGGAAGGCAACTCCTCTTTTCCTGGTCACCTCCACTGTCAGCACATCGCAGCCTGAGTGGGGTCTGTCGGGTGTGCAGGGAGAGTGGGGTGCTAGAAAGCCAAGATTCTCCATCTCTTAGATGCTCTCATGGCTCCCGGCTTCTCCTCCAGGACAGAATTGAGCTTGTCTGGGCATGTGTTTCTCTGCACAGCTCATTGTCTGAGTCTATTGCCCACAGAGATCAAGGTGATGGTCCCAGTTTCAGCCCATAGGCTAAAGGGACCTCCTTCCATGGGACCAGAGACCCCAATTCCTTCCAATGCCTTCCTGGACCTCTGGTACCTTGTGTCCTGCTCTTTCTGGAATTTGGGGCCAGGACTTCATAGTGGCTGTTCCCACCCCCTGTTCCATATCGAGTATCAGAGGGAAGGAGCCCAGCACAGTCGGGGTGCTGTGAGGATTCCTGAGGTCCAGAATGGCCTCCATGGTCAAAGTGCTGCTTAAATCTATCAAATACTTTTGCCTGTGTCTATGAGATGATCATATGCCTTTTCTCCTTTAGTTTGTCAATGCGGCATATTATACTTACTGATTTCCTCGTGTTCAAACAATTTTGTATTCTGGGGTCATAGCTAACTTGACAATGATGTACTATCTTGCATATATATCCCTAGGTTCAGCTTTTTGATGTTTTGTTGCAGACTTTGGTATTTATGTTCATGAGTGATTTTTGCCTATATTTCTTTTTTGCACTGTCCTTGTTAGGTTTTGCCACGAAGAGTATGCTAGTCTCATAAATGGATTTGGTATTTCATCCTCTTTTTCTATGCTCTGGAATTAAAAAAAAAAAGTATTTATTTTTGAGAGAGTGCAAGCGGGAAAAGGGCAGAGAGAGGGGGACAGAGTATCTGAAGTGGGCTCTGCGTTGACAGACTGACAGGCTGACAGAAGTGAGCCCGATGTGGGGCTCAAACTCACGGACCGCGAGATCATGACCTGAGCTGAAGTCGGACGCTCAACCAACTGAGCCACCCAGGTACCCATATGGTCTGGAATTTTTCACGTAAGATAGGCATTCTTTCTTCCTTAAATGTTTAAGGGATGTCTCCATTGAAGCTGTATGGGTCTGGAGGTTTCTTTAGGAAAGGTATGTTTTTGTTGTGGTGGTTGGTTTTAAGTAAGCTCTACACCCAACATAGGGCTTGAATTTACATACCAGAGACCAAGGGTCACATGCTGTACCCACTGAGCTGGAGGGTGCTCCCTGTGAGTGGTCTTTAATAACAATGGATTTGATTCATTTAAATAGTTGTAAGATGATTCAGATTTTCTATTGCTTTTTGTACCTATTTTAGTATATCACATTATTTTTGCTAGAAATTTGTTTATTCCATCTAAATTTTCAAACTTGTTGGCATAAATTTGTTTAGATTTCCTTTATTATCCTATTCCTTATTATCTTACCTTGTTTTTAATATGCACAGGATATTGTGTGAAATACCTGTTTTCATTCCTGGTGTCAATCACTCAGACCTCTCCTTTTATCACTAATATCTTGCTAAGGGTTTTTTTTCTTTAAGAAAACAACTGTTGGCTTTTTGGTCTCTATTTTATATTTCCTTTTTATTTCATTAATATTTTCTTTTCTTCATTATTTCCTTCCTTCTACTTTCGTCTGCAAGTGACCATGCAGTGTCACTATGGCCCAGGGTGGGAGACCTACGTGAAGTCCTGGTGTCCAGATGCTGATTTGAGTAGCTGCACCATCTTTGTTCAGACTGCTGGATCAGAGCCGAAGAAGCACCTTGTGTCCATCAATCAGAGAAAGGGCACATTCTCCATGGCCATAAGGGGGGAGTAAAACAACTTTTGAGAAAAATAAGCTGTTGTTTTTCTGAGTTGCTCCCAGGCATCTTACAGAATGGCAACCCTGTTCACACCCAAAATCTGGAAATTTAGATCAGGACCCAAGCTTAGAATTCCTCCATAAGTTCCTGTTTTACTTTTCCTGGGGAATCCTTTAAATTAACCACTTGGAGTTGATTCTGTGGAAAATCAGTGACCTCTTCCTCAATCCCCTTGTAAGTCACAGGGGCCATCACCCCACTGTCAGTCCCCTGTTCTCTGTGGTCGGGATGTGGGACTGCCTTTCCCCAGGCTCACTGAATGCCTCTCCCTTGGATCTGTAAGCAATAAATTTTGTGACTCTGCTTCCATTGTGTGGGTGTATTGAAACTGGGCCTTTCATTAAAATGTCCTGGGTGATTCGTGTCCCCAAAGTGGGAGTGTGGCTATTGAGGGAGCTACCTACCTGCCCACCCATGTGGGTGGCTGTGACTCCTCATCCAGCTTGTCGTGATCTGCATATTCTTTTGTTTTTTTTAAGAGAAAAAGGCAAGAAAGACAGAAGAAGAAGAAGAAGAAGAAGAAGAAGAAGAAGGAAGAGGGGGAGAAGGAGAAGAAGGAGAAGAAGGAGAAGGAGAAGAAGGAAAAGAAGAAGAAGGAGAAGGAGGAGGAGAAAGAGGAGGAGGAGGAGGAAGAGGGCAGAGGGACAAAGAGAGAGAATCTTAAGGAGGCTCCATGCCCAGCATGGAGTCTGACTGACTCAGGGCTCAATCCCACAACCCTGGGATCATGACTATGGGTCAAAATTAACGTGGCCATTGACCCAGAGGAGAACTCTTCCTTTGTGCACCATGTGGCATCTCCTCAGCAGGAGGGAGCTAGTGAAACACTGGGCAGATACGCCAACTTTTATTTTTATTTTTATTTTTTTTAATTTTTTTTTAAACGTTTATTTATTTTTGGGACAGAGAGAGACAGAGCATGAACGGGGAGGGGCAGAGAGAGAGGGAGACACAGAATCGGAAACAGGCTCCAGGCTCTGAGCCATCAGCCCAGAGCCCGACGCGGGGCTCGAACTCACGGACCGCGAGATCGTGACCTGGCTGAAGTCGGATGCTTAACCGACTGCGCCACCCAGGCGCCCCCAGATACGCCAACTTTTATATTTATTTGTGAATACTTAGGAAGAGAAATGTTTTTAAAGTACAAAAATGAAGAATAAAAAAAAAGTGTGTTCTGACTTCTACCCTAGTCCCCTACCCAAAGGTATAAAGACTATAGCCAGTGCATGTGTGTGGTTTGGAGAAATCCTATGCATCTAAAACATATTTATCAGCATATATTCTTTCCCTCCCTCATAGAAAAATCGCACGTCTTGTTCTACACCTTGTCTTCTTCACTGGGTGTATTTTAAAAATCATTCCATACTAGTATGTGTAGATTTTTGTTTGTAATGGCTTCACAGTATTCCATGATATCTACATATCATGACTTGTTGAATTTTTTTTCTCTCATGATGGACATTTCAGTTGTTTGAGTTTTTTCAACTACATGCAATTGTACAATGAAACTCCTTGCATATGTGGATTGATACACATTTATGGATATACCTGCAGAGTACATTCCTATGAAAATATAGCTCTGCCACAGGTCTGTGCATTTTTCCAAATTTGATGGATATAACCAAAGAAGTTGTAAATATTTCTACCCTTGTCTGAATTTGTTAATAAATGGCCAGCCCCCATCCCCAACATTGGGTGTTGTCAATTTTTTATCTCTACACTCTGATTGGCAGATTTGGCATATTGATTACACATGACCTGGGCCCCCAAACAGTGGAGAATGATGTGGGGGTGGGGGTGAATGAGACAAGGGAGAAGGAGTAGTTCTAGGCAGCCAAGCACACAGCCACCAGGTAGGTGATGCTGGGTGAGCTGAGAACCAACAGGACACCTGCCTTCAGCACGAGTGGAAGGTTCCAGGCCACCATCTGCTCTAGCTTGCAGACGCTCCCAGCCATCTCCCTCCCCACACTAGACTTAGGCAAACACCAACTTTAATTCAAAAGGGGAATAACACTTTCAAGAGCTGATAGGTGAAAAACAATAAAACAAACATTTTTTTTTTGCACAAAGCAAATAAAAAGCAGACTTCGTGAGAAGAAATGTCCAAAGAAGCATAGGAAAATCAGTACCTATAAGTAGCTGTATTTAGTCTAAAGGAAATGATAGACAACAGGATGAATCTAGAACATAAAGAGAGTGGAGTGCAAGATAGAGTGATGGAAAGTGAGACAGCAGATCTCAGGAAAGATAAGGAGCAGAAGAGAAAAAGACAATGGGGTGCTTGGGTGGTTCAATTGGTTAAGCATCCAACTCTTGATTTCACCTCAGGTCACAATCTTGCGGTTTGTGGGATCGAGTCCCACATCAGGCTCTGTGCCAAGCAGGCTTGGGATTCTCTCTCTTTCTCTCTCTCTCAATCAGAGTAAATAAACATTAAAAGAATGAAAAAGAGCAGAAAAGAAAGACAATATTGCCCAAAAGAAAGAATGAAACAACCACAAAACCCAAGGATAAACGTGCCTGAAAATGCACAGACGTGGTACCTTGTATACATTTCCTGAAGTGACATTTACGTGAACATAGAATAACGTGTGGAGAGGCAGACATTGGTACAGGAGACAGAGAGGTGATGCCACAAATGTACCCCAGCTATTCCCTTGGAGGAGAAAAGAGAAGCCAAAAGTAAACATAATTGAATTGAATTAAAAACTATGTGGAAACAAAGAGATCTTTCAGGCTGTCATTGAAAGCCCACCCGGGGACCCAGGAAAGGAACTGATACAGATGATCCACAACCAGAATGGTATGAAGTTACCGAACCTTGTGGATAAACAGAATCATCTGGGGCGCCTGGGTGGCTCAGTCGGTTGAGCGTCCGACTTCGGCTCAGGTCATGATCTCACAGTTCGTGGGTTCGAGCCCCACGTCCGGCTCTGTGCTGACTGCTCAGAGCCCGGAGCCTGCTTCCGATTCTGTGTCTCCCTCTCTCTCTGCCCCTCCCCCACTCACACTCTGTCTCTCTCTCCTTCAAAAATAAACATTAAAAAAAATAAAAAATAATAAAATAAAATAAACAGAATCATCTGGGCTGGTATCAGAAACGATGATCACATCAGAAAGTCGTACCAGAAGGATCACATGGTGTGTGACAGAAATACTCTTGCTTCATAACAACACTGCATCCCAACACACAGTGAAGGAGAATCTATATGTTCTGAGCAAATGACAGAATATTCCGGAATGCTCTGACAACTGTCTCGTGAATGCAAGACCTTATGAGATACAGCACCCATGAGCCCTTTCAAAATAGAAAATATACATCATGATCAAAGTCTGCCAACAAAGGGTGAAGTTAAATAGTGAAAAAAGAGAAGCTGTGGTCAGCAATGAGTGTTTTAGCCTAAGCATAAAACCCCTAAGCAATGGTGGGAACGATTACAGAAGAGAGTATAAGTGTCATAGATGCAAAGAACACCATTCTGAGAAAATCAGCACTGGGAAGAGGACGGTGGGCCATGGGTGAGATGCAGAAGTCTTCGTCTTTTAGGGCACAGAGTCCAGAGATAGTTTTAATGTGTTGTTCAAAATCAGATGGTATTGTGGGGGCTGGGAGTCCAGGCAAGTGCGGAGGGCATCCAAGTGAGAGGCATCTCGGCATGGGTGTCAGGGTCCAAGCCGGCTGAGGAAGCCCTCCCCACCGAGGGTCAGCCCAGGCTGGGGTGGCAGAACCCAAAAGGGGTGAGAAGAGCATCTCCATGGGTGGTGGCTGGGTGTAGGACATCAAATCCCACATGGGGTGAGGCTGAGGCAGAGTGGTGGGGGTGGGGGCGGACATGGGTGTGGAGGCGGGGTCAGACACCATGCTAGGCTCAGCTTTTCATCTCAGCACTCTCTGATCTGTGGAATGCAGGTAAGGACCCCCCAAAATCTCCTCCACTGTTATTCTAGACACTTGGAAAGACTTCTCAGTGGGTGGGTCCTTGGCATTACCCCTGATTAGGGCTTCGGCATATGAATTTGGGGGAGAACACAGACACGCAGTCCATGGCAGGTGACTAACAGACACCTTCAATTCCAAACCAGAATCTGTTCTTCCTGCAAGCCCAGCTTTGCCCATTTTGGTTCATTGCATTCCCAATCCCCCAGGTGCTCAGCCTTGAACTTAGGAGTGGCCCCTGATTCCTCTCTTGCTCATATCTAATCTGTTAAGATATCCTGCTGCTCTGGGGCACCTGGATGGCTCAGTTGGTTGGGCACCTGATTTTGGCTCAGGTCATGATCTCATGTTGCCTGAGTTTGAGCCCCGCGTTGGTCTGTGTGCTGACAGCTGGGAGCCTGGAGCCTGCTTCGGGTCTGTGTCTTCTTCTCTCTCTGCCCCTCCCCTGCTCTCACCCTGTCCCCCTCTCTCTCTCTCTCAAAACATAAATAAACATCAAAAAAGTTTTAAGCTATCCTGCTGCTCTTTCTTCAAAATATCAATGTCCAGAATCTAACCATGCCTCCACCTGCCCACTGTTCTGCCCACTGTTCTTAACTGAGTGCCTGTCACCACTGATGCACTGAACATTTGCAGACTAAGTAGCCTTCCAGTTCTCTGACCTCCATATGCTCCTCAGCAGCTTCACATGCCTCCACATGATTTCTCAAACATGCCAGCCACAAGACATTTGCTATTCCTAGATAGGAGGACGGGGTGGGAAAATCTAGATGGAAGTCAGCTGGGACAGACCCTACTGTGTGACAGGAGGGTGTGTTGGCTGCTGCGGGTGCAGTCATAGTAAGGGCATGATCTTCACAGGAACAGAAAGAAGAACAGTGCATTCAAATGTTTCTGAGGATGAACTTTAGCAAGTAATCAACTGGCCACATGATGCTCTGAGCCTCTCGCTTCCCCCATTTTCTGACCAGCCCTGAGAACAGAACCAAGAGGCTGAAGAAGGAAGCAGAGAAGTGCCAAGAATTGCAGAAGAGGGGGGACAGGGTGAGTGGCCCCTGGGTGAGGGGTTCCAGCTGCAGCAGGAGAGACACCAGAGGGACGGGGCCATATGGCTGCCATCGGCTTTGCTGCTGCTCTCTGTCCCAGGTGAGCGGGACTGGGCAGGTCTGGGTGACAATGGTGTGGGACAAGGCTGGTGATGAGGAAGGGAAGAGATGAGGACACAAACAAAGAGAGGAGGGGGTGAGCTCGGAAAAACCTCACCCAGCCGAAGAAGAGGAGGAGTTGATGGTAAGATGCTTCCCACAGGTGAGCACGTACCGAGCCCTAAAGAAATCGGCTACTTTAATCCTGATGATCACATTCTGAAAATCAGGAATATTGTTTTATGTCCAGTAAAGGGGAGGGGAGCAGAGAAATAATACTAATTGGGCTAATCACTGCATTACATGGTTTTCCACATAATCTAACCCAATTCTTACCGCAATCCTATGAAACGAGACACGCAAAGATGCATATATTTTACTCCAGACCAGTTCATAAAAGTCAGCCAAGATTCAAAGAGAAATATTTCTATATCCAAGTCATTGCTCTACTTATAAGACTTATTTCCAAGCTCATCAATTTTTTCATAATACAATGATCACTTATGACATAAGCCTCCTTGTATATAACCGTCTATGTATTCCAGGTGCTAACACATCCCCCCACCCCCACACCCGGAGAAGGCTCTGTTGGGTTTGAATGCTTGTCAGCGGCTCCCTCCCTGAAGTTTGCAGCGAGGCGCACAGTCTATTATAAGCACGTGTCACCATCTTCACTCAACTCCTTGTGTGTGGAGCAGCCCTCTCGTCTCCACCAAGCCCAAGCCTTCCCTGGGCTAGTGATGCCAGTTTCCAGAAAACACTCCAAGCTCCGGAGCACTGAGTTTGAAGGCAGGGCCTCCACACTCAGAACCTGAACCCTGGCGTGGCTCCCACAAGGGCAGGGCCATTTGTGACACCTCAAGGAGAGCTGGGACTGGCCCAGGACTTGGCTGAAGGAGAAATTCAACCAAGGAGGCACATCCAGACCTTATTAATAAAACACAGATGGGGCGGTATAGGAAACACAATGACGGGCAAGAAAGAAGCTTCTGATGCACTTTATTCTATTTCAAAATTATTTCAAGCATTCTTGTTTCTTTGCCTTTCCAGATAAATTTTCAAGTAAGTTTGTGTGTATCTACCAAAACAATTTTCCTGGTATTTTGATTGGAATCGTATTAAACTTATAGATCAATACTGGGAACATTGACATCTTTACTATATTGAGTCTTCCAGTCCATAAACATGGTACCTCTTGCAATTTAGTTAAATATTCCTTGGCTTCTATCACCAGTGTTTTGTAAATTTAAGTATCTGGATGTTGCATGTGTTCTGTTAGATTTATGCCTGGGTATTTTGTCTTCTTTTTGAGCACTCATGAACAACACGGTGCTTTTCGTTTCATTTTCTACATGCTCATCGCTAGTTTACAAGTAAGATTGTGTGTGTCTAGGTGTGTATATGTGTGTGTTTATGTGTATGTGTATGTGTTTATGTATGTATGCATATGTGTTAGTGTATGTGTGAGTGTATGTATGTGTGTATGTGTGTGCATGCATGTGTGTGTCTCTGTGTGTGTCAGTGTCCATGTGTATGCATGTGTCTCCGTGTGCATGTAAGTGTGTGTGTGTGTGTGTGTATGCATGTATATGTGTGTATGTGCGTGTGTATTGATTTTTATTCCTGTGACTTGTTAAATTAATTTACCAGTTCTAGCAGTTTGGTAAAATTTTTTTGATAGATTCCTTAGGATTTTCTACACAATCATGTTGCCTGTACAAAGGCACAGTTTTATTTTTTCCTTCCTAATCTGTGTGCTTTAGTGGTGTCCCAGAACCCTAGGAGCCCCTGGAAGGTCTTAAACACTCTGATGACCCTGTGGAGCACGTAGCGTCGTGGACCCACTGTTTTCCGGCATTTCTGCTTTTAAAAGAGAAGCCAGGAGTGAAATGGCTCATGTGTACATGTAGGCAACAACCTCCACTTAAATAAATATTGTGATCCAAGCAAAACCTATTCGTAAGTTCATGCAAGTCTCGGATGTGGTCTGTGACCAGTGAGTAAAGCAGAGAAAGTGCAGAGCATTGTTGTGTCTGCCTAGTGCTTACATTGGGGCCACATGGTGCCCCAGTGCTTGGGACCTGACCCAGGCTTGGGACCTGACCTTTCCAGTGCACAGATGGACTCGCAGGATCACGGTGTGGACCTCCTTGGGGCAGGTCCAAGTCTGCTCCCTGGCATTATGACTGGGGGCCCGGGGCCTCAGCCCTTCTGGGCTCCTCATTCTTTTTTTTTTTTTTTTTTCAACATTTATTTATTTTTGGGACAGAGAGAGACAGAGCATGAACCGGGGAGGGGCAGAGAGAGAGAGGGAGACACAAAATCGGAAACAGGCTCCAGGCTCTGAGCCATCAGCCCAGAGCCTGACGCAGGGCTCGAACTCACGGACCGTGAGATCGTGACCTGGCTGAAGTCGGACGCTTAACCGACTGCGCCACCCAGGCGCCCCTGGGCTCCTCATTCTTTAATGTGATGTGAAGGCTTCCAAAAGCAATTGGGACTCCTGGGGGGCTCAGTTGGTTAAGCATTCAACTTCGGCTCAGGTCATTATCTCATGGTTTGTGAGTTCGAGCCCCGTGTCAGGCTCTGTGCTGACAGCTTAGAGCCTGGAGCCTGCTTCAGATTCTGTGTCTCCCTCTCTCTCTCTCTGCTCCTCCCCTCCCCTGCTCATGGTGTCTCTCTGTCTCTCAAAAATAATAAATAAACATTAAAAAAAAAAGATTCTTCCAGGTGGCAGCTCTAAACGGGGACTGTAAATTTCTTGACACTCCTGTTATTGAGAGTTGGGGGTGTGTCCCCTCCCCTTGAGTCTGGGTGGGCTGGGGCTGTGAAGTCAGTACCCTAGAGCAGATTCCCAACTTTTCCCTATAAGTATCTTCCTAAGGAGCCTGTTTAGACATTCTTTTACTAGAATCCCCACCATGGGTATGAAATTTTAATACCAAAGATATATGCCTATATATGCCTATGTTCTATATATCAATCAATCGATCCATCTGTCAATTGATCATCTATATTTTGTATATTAAAGAGTAGCATTTTTTCCCTTCCAAGAACCAATACTTGTCTTGTCACAATGCATGGATAGAGTATGGTGACCCTGTGTGACTTCTGAAGCCAGGCCCAAAGGAACCCTGTAACTCTGTCCTCCATCTCTTGAAACACTTGCTCTGGAGACTCTCCTCTCAGAACCCAGCTCCACACGGAGAGGCCTCCTGTAGGATCTCAGGTCAACTATCGAGATTGAACTCAGTCTTGGCGCATGTTCCAGACACGCAGAAAAGAAGCTTCCAGATGACAGCAGCACCCAGCCATTTAGATCCCTCCCCCACCACCGCCAGTATGTCTTCCCAGCTGAGGCCCAGATTTTTTAGAGCAGAGACAGGCCATCCCTGCTGCACTCCGTCCGAATTCTTGACCACAGAATCTATGACATGACAGAAATATGGCTGTTTTGTGCCCCACGGAAGATCTAAGCAGAGAGAACTTGATGTCCCAGCCCCAGGCAGGATGGTTCAAGGAACATGCTGCCTCTGCCGGATGCACAGAGGGCTGGTGGGGAGGCCCCTGGGAGACTCAGCCCTGCAGCGGAAACCTGGGGCCGGACTCCTCATGCGGTAACGTGCACAGGCTGCTGGGTCTGGAGGTCTTGCCCTTTTCAGAGGCGCGAACCAGAACCATGTGGGCTGGAGCTGTCAGCACTGGTGGGAGGTGTTCCCCACAAGAAGCCACCCGCCTCTGCAGAACGCCCCTCTGCCCACCCACACCCTCTCTGCAGTGCCCCGACCACATTCAAAGGAAGCTTCTACTCGAAAATGAACCAGCACCTTTCCTAACTGATGGACTCAAGGAGAGGAACACAGTGACAGCAAAATGCAGCTGGAGAACTTGCTTTGTGAGCGCCAGGGCCCCAAGATACAGAGGAAAAGTCCAGCTGGCCAATTCAGCTCAGTCTCGGAGAAATTATGGACAACATGACCTCTCTAAAGAAGGAGCTCAGAAAAGAGATAAAGGTCCCCAAAATCGTTCAAAATAAAATATCTGAGCACTAGGTATTGTATGGAAACCAATTTGACAATAAATTTCATATTAAAAAAATAAAAAGTTAATAAAAAACCGACCTTGCATTTGTGGGATTAAAAATAAAATAAAACAAAATAAAATAAAATAAAATAAAATAAGGACACAAAAAAAGAGCAGACAGAGCCCAGGAAGAATGTAAGTGGAAGAGAAAAAAAACCAAACAAACCCAAAACCCAAATCATTATTGAGAGGAAACATGTATAACTTTGAAAATTAAAAAAGAAAAAGGCTTATGTTGTTAGTTTTTGATGACTGAGTAGAGGAAGTTAAAAAGGAAGGGCTGGGCATCCTGGGCTATGTTGCTCAGCTGGGCGTGGGGGTGAGAGTGTTCATGGGGGCGGGATGTAAAGGCCGAAGGTCAGGCCAAATCCAGGAGTGGGTGATGGTGGGTCTGAGCTGTCTGGGGGATGGACAGTGTCATGGGTGAGGAGGGGACAGATCTGTTCCATCTCGATGGAAGAGTCCAAACGGTCCCTGGAACCCCCCTGCACCTAAGGACCAGTGAGGCCAAGAGACAACTGGAGGGACAGAAATGAACTGTTCTGGTGATGACTGCATGAGTCCCCTGTGCTTAGAGGCCACCGATGTAGATGCAGGGGCAGGAGGATATTTACATGGTTACAAAGCCCTGCCACAAAACACTATTTACAAAGGGGGAAAGAGTAACTTCAACCACTATGGACAAATTTACACACACAACTGCCTGTTTCCCGGACACATTCGGATTCTAGCGTTGGATTTAGAGTCATTTCCTGCCCTCTAGAATGGAAGGGTCGTCCTCTCACATATAAAACATTGAAATGGTGTCCCCCCAAATAATCTCAAAAGAGCAAAGAAAGCCACAGATTTCATAGGAAATGTAAAGGGCAAACAGGTCAGATGTGGGTCGGGCGATGGTCCAACCCTGCTTTCCATCTTTTACATTCAAGGAATTCTTTCTTGGAGGCGCTGATGCAGCAGAAGGTGGAATTGGAGGAACTCTGTGCAGCTGGCCCATCAGGGGGTCTTTGTCCCTGTGGACACACTCTGGAACTTTTTGGTTTAACCCAGGTTTTATGCTTACTGGAATTGGAAACCCATCGTTGGCCAGAGTCCTGAATGATGAAAGGGTCATTTATCCTTGGCAGAGCAACTCAAAGGTGGCGAGGGAAGGAGGTACCAGGAGGATCCACACAGGAGAGATTACAGGTGCGGCTGAGGACCGATGGTGGAATGAGAATACACCCTTTCTTTTCTCTGCTTCCACAGTGGAGGCAATGGTCCCCGACCTGTGCAGAGCAGAGAGGGAGCCAGAGTTTATTCCTGACGGCAGGACGCGGGGAGTCCTCACCTAACAGGGACCCCCATCTGTCTCGGAAATGTAAGCATTGCCCTTTCCCTGACCAGAGCTCAGAGGGTGCAGGGGTGTCCATGGTGGGGGAGAGGGCTGTGTTTCTCCTGCTCAGACTGATGTATCTTCCCCTGGAGTCCCCCAGACTCCCCACATCACAGTCACAGCAGGACCCAAGCAGGGGCAACTTCACAAAGGTCAAAAGCACAAACTGAAGGTTGTGTAGCAGGGCCCTGAGCAGGGATCGTGCTGACAGGAGTGGGGTCCCTCTTCAGGGGCCGCTCCAGGCCCTTCCTGTCCACCCTCACTCCCGCCCCCAGACCTGGAGGACAGGCCAGCCCCGGTCCCTGCCCAAAAGCCCCTCTGAGGGCACGGCCATGCTGCCCAAGGCAAAGCATTCAGGGGCCTCCAGCAGCCTTAGCCTGGGCTCCAAGCACCTCTGCACCCTGATTTCATCCTGCTTGTCGGCCGCCTCCCCCAAATCCCCTCCGCCTCAGCAGCAGGCCAGCCAGGACCAAAGATTTACCTTTGCCTATTTGAATCTACGTCTGTCCCACCTTGTATAAATTCTGCCTGTACTTCCAGATCAGACCTCATATCACCTCTTTGAAGCAGAGGGAGATACCTCTTCCTGGTAATCTGGCAATTTACGTTCTGCCTTCCCCTGGGAGGGGTCTCTCCTGGCTCTGAACCCCATCTGGTAGCACATAGCAGGTGTACTATCGCATACACCCTGGACAGTGGACACATGGTCTATGCACCATTGGGCCCTTGCTCACATATGTCCCCCTGGTAGTGCCCATCAGTATCCAGAATCTGACCCCCTCAACCTCTGCCTCATCCCCTCCCCTACAAGCAGTGCCAGGACCCCCCTGCAGTCTGGCCTTTTTCTCTCCTTCTACCTGCCTTGAGCAAGATTTGTCACGTTCGTTTCACAGGGGGTTCTCTTGAGAAAGAAGACACGATGCTTTGTACTTCCTAGATTATCCTTGAACCCACTGCATTCTTTTCCCACGCCCCACTTCCTGTGGAGCTGCCGCCCCATCTCTCCACCTGCAGGCTTCCTCCTGTGCCCCTCAGTCCCCTAAAAGTTTCACATCCTCCTCTCCTGACTCCACAGAAAAACTGGTCTTTAAATAGTCATGAGCAGGACAGAGGCCGATCATGAAGCGTGAACCAAGTGCCTGGCTGCACACATGACCGAACACACAGTCCAGCAGGGCAGCTCCAAGGAATAGGATCCTTGAGAAGGGAAGGAAGAGAGACTGTACCAGAAGGGAGGCGGTGAAGGTGGCTTCTGGGAGGAAACGCACCTTCACCCTGAACTCGGATGGGGTGAAACTGGGGCAGGGTGTTTGCCCTTTGAAGAAAGAGTTAATTGATTGTTCTTTGGATGCCTGTGGAGGGGGTGGGTTTCAGATTGATGGCCCAGCCTGTCGACTGACCATGTTGGGAATGTGAGAAAGCAGAAATGTCAGCTTCCCATTCCTTCCCAGCATTTCCCTAGCACTTGGGGAGGGGAGGGCTGGATCCATGGAACAGGTACCTGCTTGACTGTCTGTGGACAGAATAATGCCCCCCCCCCAAAGATGTCCTAATCCCCAGACCTGTGAATGTGTTATGTTACATGGCATGGGGGAATTAATGATACAGATGGATTTAAGTTTGCCAGCAGCTGACCTTGAGATGGGGAGGTGATCCTGGGATACCTGGGTGGATCCTATAGAATCGCCAGTGTCTTTATAAATGAAAGCACACAGGAGAGCCAGTGTCAGAGTAATGAGGGTGAGAAAGACTTGACCACCCCTGCTGGCTGTGCAGATGGAGGGACCATGAGCCAGGGGTGCAGCATCCTCCAGAAGCTGGAAAAGACAAGGAAGCACTCCTCCCTTAGAGCCTCCAGGAGGAGCCAGCCCTGCCAGCACCTTGAGTTTAGCCCAGTGAGACTCATCCCAGACCTTGTCTCCAGAACTTTAAGATCATAACATCGTTTTGCCTTCAGCCACCAGGGTGGTGGTGATTTGCTCCAGCAGCCACAGGGAGCTAATCCAGAGCCCTTCCCTTCTGGCAACTTGAGGCTGAAAACACCTGCGCCTGTTTTGGCTGCTTGGGGGTTGGGAGGCAGGTCAGAAGGAGACCAGAAGCTTCTCTCCTGCAGCCCAGCTGAACAACTTTGCCTAGGTTTCTTGTGGGGAGGGGGAGCTCTTTAAGGACTCAGAGGAACAAAGAGGGGGCCCAGCGCAGACCTCGCTGTTTCTCCCCAGCAGAGGAAACATCAGAGGGGCCAATGGGGGTCCCCGTGAGAGTGTCCCGAGGAGAGCTGTCCCAAGGCAACAGTGGGAAAGGTCTGTGGGTCCAGCTCTGCTCACCTGGTTAGCGGGCTATTCAAATCCATGGGGTGGCTGCTGTTGATGCCCTGGGGAAATAGACGAGAGGAAGTCCAACTGGGCAGCGTTGTTCTCGCTACGGGCTTGGGAGAGTCTGTTGGATCAGGGGCTAAACACACAGAGCAGAGCATGGTTGTGAGTGTCACAGGTGGCTCCCATGGTCTCCACACCCCACCCCCAGGGGTGTAGAACCTTTCTATCTTAGTGCCACTGCTCAGCCATGTTGGTTTTCTCTTGCATCTTTGTGGCATTATTCCAAACAAACGATTGCTGATTTGCAGAGAATCACCAGTTTACCACCATGTGAGATATTGGGGTTGCTGGTTATGTGGGCAATTCCCATTCAGTTTCATCTCAGTGTCCTGCTGGGCACAGCTGAGCATGTCAGAACCATGTTCCCAATCCTTGGAGCCTTAAATCAGCCAGGCAGGCTCCTTTCTGAGTCTCAGCCTGGCCTGAAGCAGGCTCTGTGCCAGCTGCCCTGAAGCGATGTGACCCACGAGCTGGCAGGCCCAGGGTCCCCTGTCTCTTGGGACTGCCGAGTGTACGCAGCCCCTGCTTCCCCCTGCGGTCCTTCCTGCCTCCCCAGGGCTTGCTTTCTTACTTCTCCAGGCCTGCCCCGGGGAAGGTCATCTGGGTCAAGGGTCCAGACTCCAATTCTCTGGCACCAGCTCCTCCTCCACTTTTGCACACATCCACCACCTTTGTTGTCCTTTTCAGTTAATTTCTAGAACATTCTAAGACCAGCATCCGTCCCCACTGCACATATTTGCACACCATATTTGCATATTCTAAGTTTGAAGAGACTTTTCTCTGCTTTAGAAATGGAGCAATCTGTAGCAAACGTAAACCTCCCTAGTGTCTGTGTGTCTGTGTGTTGAAGACAAGACTTAGGGGTCCAGAGGCAGAACTGTGGGGCGGGGGCTATAGCCTGACTCTCCCTTGTCTCCAGGGAGGGCCTAGTGCTTCTGGGGCAGCTGCAGGGGAGCCCAGGGTCCCTCCAAGGATAGAGGCAGAAGAGAAGGTGTCTGTACCATAGTGGAACCTGCTTTTCATTCTCCTAAATATGGGCTCACGGTTCCTCACCTGCTCCCTTGTGCTGATGTTGCCAGAGGAGAGAGGGGAGCAGGGAGGGGGCATGGAGAAGGTCACTTGTTCTGTAGCTGAGACCATCAGGATCATGGTTTTCTACACCCCACCCCTCCCTGTATGCCTGACATCACCCCATGCAGGCTGGGATGTGCTGACGTGAACGTGACCGGGAAAAGAGGAGCTGCTTTCCCTGGACAAGCCTGTCCTGGCTGAGTCTGCCCTTTTCTGCTCCCTCTGGGGAGACCAGATGGAGATATGCGGAGTTTTGGGGGCTTGTACTTTCTTCCAGTCTTTCCCAGAATCTTGGTGTCCCCTACCCACACAAACACATGCACACGTGTAGTCTCAGGCAAGTTTCGAGACTCCTCTCCCTCTATGGGGGAAGGCAGAGAAACAGTCCTGACTCCTCTGGGGGTGGGTCCCAGGACCCCAGAGCACAGGATGGGTGGTTCTTACCTGGATTGACAATCACGGAAAATTCAATCCCCACGTCAGTGCCAAATTGCTCGATCCCACACCAGTAAGTATCTGCGTCATCCTGCTGGAGATCCTCCAAGGTCATGGTGAATGTGCGTCGGCTGTGATTGTCCTGGATGGACACTTGGCCCTTCTTCACCAGTTGCTCTGACCCACTGGTTTTCACAAGGATTTTGCAGGAATCCCAGTCATTCCCGCGACACAACCACTTCTTGTAGGATTCCCATCCCGGACCGTATGCACAGCGCACAGCCAGTGTGCCCCCCAATGTGCCTCTCACCTTTCTTCCCTCACACGTGCAGAAGTGGCCTAGAAAACAGAAACCCAACATGCATCTTATCCTTCCTTGAGCCCAGGGCTGACCTGGGTGCCGCTGGGGCTTCTGGCCCTGCCCTGAAGACCAGCCAGGAGCCTCTGCCCTCGGTCTAATTGCCACATCCCGTCTGTCCCTTCATCCCCTGCAAGATTTCTTTTCTGTCACCCCTCTTGTGAGTCCCCCTTGAGGCTCCTAACTCTCCTAACCAATACAGGGCTGTCTGCACACTCACCATCCTACTGACCACTGTCCCCTGCCCTCCCTCAAGCAGCACCTCTCCCAGCAGCACAGAGCGCACACTGCAGCCACAGGTGTATTTCTGAATCCCAGAGCTGGTGAGACAGCGTGACCCCCTCCCCATCTATGTCCCTGATACTCTACCTGCGCCCCCCAACAAACCCTCAGCCTCTGAATCACACAGAACTGGCATGGAACTAAATACACACACACACTCTCTCTCTCTCTCTCTCTCTCTCTCTCTCTCTCTCACAGGTGATTGCTTGTTTTGTTGTTGTTGTTGTTGTTTTCTTTTTTTTTTTTTTTTACGTATACACCTTGTTCTTCTGTGTCTTCATACCTTTGTACAAGCTCTTCCCTCTACCAGGAATGTGCTTTCTTCTTTGCTTGAAGGAATCAAACTCTTATATTCATCCTTCAAGGCTCAGCTCAGTTTCTCCCTTTCTGTAGCCAACTTGGTCGCTGCTGGCGCCTCCAGACCACTTAGTCCCTGTCTCAGGTATCATGCTAAGGACACTAGATGATGACCTGTCTTTAGATCATCCAGAGCAGAGACCCAGGCAGGCTGGTGTGTAGGGATGAGCAACTCTCCAGAGAGCCTGTCACCCTGGTTTTGCTGCTTGCCTTCCTCTCTGTTGTCTGAGGTCTTCGGAAGAAAGGATCCTGGCTCAAGCTATAGTTCAAGACCAAATGTACAGGCTTAAATGATCCAGATGCCTGATCTCCACCTTAACTGAGTGGCTTTCTGCTGGAGCCCGAGCATCTGGCTTCTTCAGAGTTCCTCAGGAATTCATGCATTTATGTGTGTGTGCATATATGTGTGCGTGTATGCAACTATCTATCATCTATCCATCTGTCCATCCATCCATCCATCCATCCGTCCACCCATCCATCATCTGTCTTAGGATCTATCTACCACAAGTTGACAAACTGTGCCCTAGAAAACGGACACCATTTGTGCTATTTATTTTTATTTCCTTCCCCAACACCTAACTTAGTACCTGTCAGGTAACAAAACATTAAAAATTTTTTTTAAATGAATAAGTGTCTGGATGAATGAAAGGAAGTCTGCCACTTCCTCCCATGCAGACCCTGTCTGTGTTCCCCTCCTCTACCCTGCAGGTGCTCGATCCTAGAGCCCTGCCTCACTCACCCTGGATGACAAGAAGGAACAGAACCGGGAGCAGCCACATGTCCTGCTTTGTTGTCTCCCTGGTGCTCAGCAAATGCCAGCTGCCCTCTGGGGACTGGAACAGAGCTCAGAGTCAAACTGCCTTCTCTTTCTCTAAAATATTCGTTTTCGTTTCTCTCATCTACTTTTCTTAATAATTTTTCTTCAGTTACTTCCTAACTGTTCCTTCCTAATCGTTCATCAATTGCAAAGTAGTGCTGTCCGTTGGGAGCTTATGGCTGAAGTGATGTGGTGTCCCCTCTCCTTGCTCTGGCTGCTCAACTCGGCACCCCCTGGAGGGTGACCCTGAAGACCTTCTCTCTGGGGAGAGCTCTGCCCCTCCCCTCCCTAGCACCACCTCCAGTCTGTGCACACCTACTTCCTGTACCCCATCTCCCAGCCCCGCTCCCCACCTCCATTGGTTATTGCCCCCTTTGTACAGCTGTCCACCCTGTTAGCGGCTCAGATGTGCTCCAAATGCCATTTCTTGTCATCTGCACTCCTAAAGTCAATCTGTCCCAACATGTGGTCCGTGGGCCCGGGGCTTCCTCTCCACCTGCCCCCACCACACTAGTCTTCCATAGACAAAGAGGATGGGGTCTTCTCCCTGCCACCTGCCACCCTCAGATTGCCTTGCAGGGGTCGGGGGCTTGGCGGGGGTTGGGGGGCTCTGGAGCAGCCCAGGGCTTTGCCAGAGGAGTAGGAGAGGGTGCGGCTGGCCAGCCCAGGGCGGGGGTGGGGGGGATGCAGAACAAGAATTCCTGTCCCTGGGGCCCCTGGGTGACTCAGTCGGTTGGGCGCCCGACTTTGGCTCACGTCATGATCTCACAGTTTGTGGGTTCGAGCCCCGTGTCAGGCTCTCTGCTGATAGCTCAGAGCCCGAAACCTGCTTCGGATTCTGTGTCTCCGTCTCTCTCTGTCCCTCTCCCACTCACCTCTGTCTCTCTCTCTGTCTCTCAAAAATAAACATAAAAAATGAAAATAAAAAAAAAAGAATTCCTGTCCCCTTCAAGGTCCTTCTGGTTGGACTAAGAATCAAATTGACATGAGACAGATTAACAAGAGAAAATCGCATCTAATAGCATACATGCAGGGAGTCCACACAGACATGGCAGTCAGACAAAAAGAGGTAAAAATGTCATGCTGAATGAAGGAGAAGGGGGTAGGAGTCTGAGATTTCTAAGGGAAGAAACACAATTCACAGGAAGATGAAACCAGAAAGTAAGTGTTTGGTGCACAGATGTTGGCCCTGCCATGCAGCTGCGTTACTCAGATAACACTTGTCCTCCGTAATAACCCTTATTCTGCAAAGATCCTCCAATTGAGATTCTTTATGTCGTTAGTGAGGGGCAAAAGTTTCTCTGGAGCCCACAGGGTCTTGACTGCCTTTACCTCCGAATAATCTTCACATCAAGGTGGCCTACCTGGGGGCCTGCCTTAAGTTCCTATAATTCTGTTTGTGTCCATGTGTGAGGCTGAGCCTTCTTCTGGGATTGGGACCCCAGTGAGCCCTGAATTTATGCAGGGGTGGTGAGTGGGAACATTGGCCCCTCCTCAAATTTTCCCTCCCTCCCTTCCTTTCTCAAGGTCGACTGAGGTGTAATTGGGATAAAATAAACCACATACACTTAGAGTGAAAAGATTCAAACGTTTTTCTTGTTCTTTTTGCTACTTCTCGAATCTTACATACGGTGCAACTTTGTGGTGCTGTTCGGTTCTATGTGTTTAACACACGGATCATTTCACAGAACCACCACCACAGACATGCAAAGCAATGCTATTACCTCGCGGGACAGGTCTTTCACTCTGACTTCCGTTTCTTTAATGGCAGGTAGTCCAGCTGGTGAGATTAGGACTTCAAATGCTAATGTGGCTTCTGTGGACTGTGGTTCCTGCGCGCGCTGGTTCAGCTTTCTGGAGCCTTGCAGGCGCTCCCAGATGCCCCATGTGCGCCATCTAGTGGCCAGTCTGTGACTGGCGATGGCCTTCACCAAGTCTCAAACTCCAGTATTCTCCCCAGGGTCTGATCAGGAGCCCACTGGGAAGCGATCCCGGGAGATCAAGCGTCCCTTTCTTCAGCTGCTTTCTCTTCTCCATCCCCCCCCCATTCCCTCCCAGCTTTCAGAACCGCCACCTCCTCCTTTCCTGGTCCTTTGGCTAGGAAACTTGGAGAGCTGAAACTTTTCTCTCCCCAGTCTGCTGTGTACTTCCTGTGATTGGGTTTGCATCCAGGGCCAAGCAGCAGAAGAACAAAGAGAGTAGATGCACTGGTGTTCCTCTCTCTCTCCCTCCTTTTGGGGCCCAAGCACTTCTGGGCAGCAAAGACCTTCCCCCTTCAGAGTTCCAGCTGTCGGCCCCCAGCGGCTGCAGGTGGAATTGCAGCTTCTGTCTTGAGGTTTGCTTGCTGGGGACTTGGTAGGAGGGAAAGAAAACACGAACACCAAGAAAACATGGGACTCCTCCCGCCCCCTTCCATTAGTGCTTCGTTTTTCTGTTCCTCTGGAGCTCTTAAGGTCCTGCTGAGAGTGCACTTTCGGGATGTGGGCTGCAGGGTTCCCGCTCAGGTAGGAGGATATAAAAGGAAATATAATCAGAAAATAATCAGAAAAACTCACAGCTGGATTGGTCTTATACTTGGTCTGGTTTCCTTCCTCAATCTCTTAAACTAGGGCTCATTTTGCAGAATACTCAGTCGCGGCACATATTCTGCCTGGGTTCTTAGCTGTAGTCAGGGCACGAGGTCTATGGAGTGTTGTTGACTTCATTTTACCTGAGCTGGAAGGTTACTGCATAGATTTTCAAGAGTAAAATGCTGGAAACAGGGTCAAAGGCCGATAATACAGGCGTAGTTCACTGTGCTACAGCCACACAATGGAACATTAAGACAACTATTTCAAGGAATAAGTAAGCAGAGGTGTGATGGCTTGGGAAGATTTCCATGATAAAACATAAAACTTTTTTATTGGAGTATAAAATACACACGGAAAGTGCACACATCAGAAGTGCAAAGATCAACACATTTGCACAAAGAAAACACACCCATGCAACCAGCACTGCGATCCAGACACAAACAGTCCCATCCCCCAGAAGGCTCTTTAACTTCATGAAATATTTGGGGAAACCAAGGCAGTTAGAGAGGATGCTGGAAGTCACCTTCAAAACTCTTTACTCTGGAATTTAGAAGATGCCTCTACCCGCTCATGTGAAGACATAGCCTGTATATCAAGAAGGGATAGACGGTTGAAAGAAATTGGCACCATACGACACACCTATTTCACATGGAGTTTTGTCCCCACATACTCAGAACCCCAACCAGCTATGTTTTGGCTCATTATCAATTACAGTCAGATAACAAACAATGATCAGACATTGAGGCAGGTGTGTAATATGAAAGAGAAGGACCAGAGCAGACCAGACCAAACCAAAGCATGACCACAGAGTGAGGAGAGTTTTTGAAAACATCACCAAGCAGAGAACAAAAAAAAAAGGAGCTTTTGAAATAAAAGTATAATTCTTAAACTGAATATTTCATCAAAGATTACAAGAGAGAATAAAAGCACAAAATTACATTAAAAAAAAAAAACCTCCCAAAAGGTAGAACCAAACTCACAAAGTTGGAAAACGTAAAAGAAAAACAGGAGACAAAAGAACTGATTCAGAGAGGAGAGGGAAAGGGAGCAGGGGACAGTCAGAGGAGGGGACACCTGAAGGAAGAGGAGACACTTGTGTGAAAGTCACGTAGGAATCATTAGTAAGAAGTTTGGGGCTGGAAAGTGACCAACAGCCCACAGTCAGGGGAAATAGGCCAAGGGTGACCAAGGAAGCATCTAGGGCACAATGAGGCTTATGGGAATGGGTGACTTCTCCTTCCTTATAATCTTCCCATGGCACCTTTGCCTCAGAGGGACTCAGGACCTCCAGGGGACTCTGAGAGAGAGTGGCAGCGGGTCAGGATCTGGGCTGGACCAGGACCAAGGGAGGGAGAGGGTGGTCTGGGGTGCACTGAGGTGGGCTGCCTGGAAGGAGGTTCAGGATGGGGCTGTATGGCCAGCGAGGCTGGGTGTGAGCCCTGAGCACTGATTCTTCCCCACGTGCAAACCCAACGTGTGCCCATCCTCCCCTTGGACCCAACTCTGAGGCTCTGGTGTCCCTTCCCTGCTGCACTGGGTCACCTGGTTTGCTGGCAGCTGGCTCCCCAGGTCCTCACGCACAATTGCAATAGCACCCTGGACAGTGGGATGCTTTGCTTCCACAAATCACGAAAGACACATGATGACGTCAGCCACATGCTCCCAAAGAAGGCACTGATTTTCTTCTAATTAATAAAATTAGAAAGTAATGGAAAGAAAATTTTAAGGGAAGTAGATGAGAGAAACTAAAAAAAGAAAAAATTTAAAATAGAGGCACTTTGCCTCTGAGTTCAGTTCAAGTGCCTGGAGGGCAGCTGACATTTGCTGAGCACCAGGGAGACAAGCCAGGCAGGCAGGACATGGGCCAGCTCTGCTCCTTCTCGTCATCCACGGTGAGTGGCATGGGGGCTTCAGGACCAAACCCCTGCAGGGCCAGGGCAGGACACAGACAGAGTCTGCCCTGGGGAAACGGCAGAGACTTTCACTCATCCATAGACGGATGATAGATAGATGCATACATGCACATATATATATGCACACACACATAAATGCATGAAATTCTGAGGAACTCTGAAGAAGCACAGGTGCCCAAACTCCAGCAGAGAGCCACTCAGTCAAGGTGGGGTTCAGGCATCTGCATCATTTAAAAGCACAACTGGTCTTCATTTGTCGCTCAAGCCAGGAAGCACTCTTCTGAAGAGCTCAGACAACAGGGAGGAAGGCAGGCAGCAAAACCAGGGTGAAAGGCTCTCTGGAGAGTTGCTCGTCCCCACACATCAGCCTACCTGGGTCTCTGCTCTGGATGATCCAAAGACCAGGCCGCATCCAAGGTTATTAGCTCAACTACCAAGACAGGGACAAAGTGCTCTGGTGGCACCGGGAGGGACTGAGTTGGCTGCAGAACTGGAGAAACCATAGAAGAGACTCCATTTGAGCCAAGGCTTGAAGGAGAAGCGAAGGGTTGATTTTTTCAAGCAGAGAAGAAGGCACATTGTAGGCAGAGGGAAGAGCTTGTACAAGGGTATCAAGAAACAAAAGAGCGAGGTGTGTAGGTAAAAAAATCAATCAATCACCTGTGGGACGGAGTGAGCGTTTGTCAGGTGAGTGAGTGTGTGTGTTTAGTTCCATGTCATGTGTCGATTCGGGGGCTGAGGGTTTATAGGTGTGTGGGGGTTAGAGTGTCGGGGGCATGGATGGGGAGGGGGCCACACTGTCTCACCAGCTCTGGGATTCAGAAATACACCTGTGGCTGCAGTGTGTTCTCTGAGCTACCAGGAAGAGGTGCTGCTTGAGGGCGAGGAGAGGTCGGTGGTCAGTAAGATAGCAAGTGAGCGGAGGCCCCTGTATTGGGCAGTTAGGAACCTCAGGGGGGATTCACAAGGGGGATTGACAACAAAACAAATCCTGCAGGGGATGAAGGGACAAGCAAGATGTGGCAATTAGACAGAGAGCAGAGGCTCCTGGCTGGTCTTCAGGGCAGGACCAGAAGCTCCAGCAGTGCCCAGGTCAGCTCTGGGCCAAGGAAGGACAAGGTGCATGTTGGTTTTCTATTTTCTGGGCCATTTCTGCACCTGCCAGGAGGAAGTGGAAAGAGGCACATATGGGGGCACACTGACCACATCCTATGTGTATTGCCCAGGATGGGAATCTCACAAAAAATGGTTGTGTCGTGGGAATGACTGGGATTCCTGCAAAATCCTTGTTAAAACCACCGGGTCAAAACAACTGGTGAAGAGGGGCAGAGTGTCGATCCAGGACAATCACAGCCGACACACATTCACCATGACCTTGGAGAACCTCCAGTGGGACGATGAAGACACCTACTGGTGTGGGATTGAGCGGACCGGCACTGATATAGGGTACAAATTTTCAGTGATTGTCGAACCAGGTAGGCACTACCCCTCCTGTGCTCTGGGCCCCTGGGACCCACCCCGAGAAGAGTCAAAACTGTTTCTCTGCTGATGATGGGATGGAGAGGAGTCTCGAAACTCACCTGAGACCACACGTGTGCATGTGCCTGTGTGAACATGTGTGTGCATGTGTGAGCATGGATGGGGAACACCAGGAGTCTGGAAGGGACTGGAAGAAAGAGTGAGCCCCCAAAACTCCACATGTCTCCACCTGGTCTCCCCAGAGGGAGCAGAGAAAGACAGACTCAGCCAGGACAGGCTTGTTCAGGGAAGGCAACTCCTCTTTTCCTGGTCACCTCCACTGTCAGCACATCGCAGCCTGAGTGGGGTCTGTCGGGTGTGCAGGGAGAGTGGGGTGCTAGAAAGCCAAGATTCTCCATCTCTTAGATGCTCTCATGGCTCCCGGCTTCTCCTCCAGGACAGAATCGAGCTTGTCTGGGCATGTGTTTCTCTGCACAGCTCATTGTCTGAGTCTATTGCCCACAGAGATCAAGGTGATGGTCCCAGTTTCAGCCCATAGGCTAAAGGGACCTCCTTCCATGGGACCAGAGACCCCAATTCCTTCCAATGCCTTCCTGGACCTCTGGTACCTTGTGTCCTGCTCTTTCTGGAATTTGGGGCCAGGACTTCATAGTGGCTGTTCCCACCCCCTGTTCCATATCGAGTATCAGAGGGAAGGAGCCCAGCACAGTCGGGGTGCTGTGAGGATTCCTGAGGTCCAGAATGGCCTCCATGGTCAAAGTGCTGCTTAAATCTATCAAATACTTTTGCCTGTGTCTATGAGATGATCATATGCCTTTTCTCCTTTAGTTTGTCAATGCGGCATATTATACTTACTGATTTCCTCGTGTTCAAACAATTTTGTATTCTGGGGTCATAGCTAACTTGACAATGATGTACTATCTTGCATATATATCCCTAGGTTCAGCTTTTTGATGTTTTGTTGCAGACTTTGGTATTTATGTTCATGAGTGATTTTTGCCTATATTTCTTTTTTTTTTTTTTGCACTGCCCTTGTCACGTTTTGCTATTAAGAGCATGCTAGTCTCAGGACGCCCATGTGGCTCAGTCAGTTAAGCATCCGACTTCGGCTCAGGTCATGTTCTCATGGTTGGTGAGTTCGAGCCCTGCATTGGGTTCTGTGCTGACAGCTCAGAGCCTGGAGCCTGCTTCAGATCCTGGGTCTCCCTCTCTCTCTCTTTCTCTCTCTCTGGCCCTCCCCTGTTTGTGTTCTCCCTCTATCTCAAAAATCAATCAATAAGTAAAAACTTAAAAAAAGTAATGGGTTTGGTTCATTTGAATAGTAAGACGGTTCAGGTTTTCTATTTCTATTTGCGCCTATTTAGTATCTCACATTACTTTTGCTAGAAATTTATTTTGCTAGAAACAAGTTTATTGGCATAAACTTGTTTAGATATCTTTTTATTATCACATCCCATTTTTATCTTTCTTTTTAAAATGTGCAGGGTATTTGTGATATACCTTTTTAGGCCTGGCATCAATTATTCAGACCTCTCCCTTTATCACGAACGTCTTGCGAGGGTTTTGGGTTTTTTTTTACAAAACAATGTTGGCTTTTTTGGTCTTCTCTATTTTTTTAATGTTTAGTTATTTTTGAGAGAGATAGAGAGACAGAGCACGAGCAGGGGAGGGGCAGTGAGAGAGGGAAACACAGAATTCCAAGCAGGCTCCAGGCTCTGAGCTGTCAGCACAGAGCCCAACATGTGGCTTGAACTCACAAACTGTGAGATCATGACCTGAACTGAAGTCGGAGTCTTAACCAACTGAGACACCCACGTGCCCCAAGTCTTCTCTATTTTATATTTCCTTTCTACTTCATTAATTTTTTTCTTTTCTTCATTGTTTCCTTCCTTTTCCTTTCTTCTGCAAGTGACCATGCAATGTCACTATGGCCCAACGTGGGAGACCTACATGAGGTCCTGGTGTCCAGATGCTGATTTGAGTAGCTGCACCATCTTTGTTCAAACCGCTGGATCAGAGCTGAAGAAGAACCGTGTGTGCATCAATCAGAAAATGCACACATTCTCCATGACCATATGGGGGGAGTAAAACAATTTTTGAGAAAAATGACCTGTTGTGTTTCTGAGTTGCTCCCAGGCGTTTTACAGAATGGCATCCCTGTTCACACGTGAAATCTGGAAATTCAGAGAAGGACCCAAGCTTAGAATTCTTCCATAAGTTCCTTCTTTGCTTTTTCTGGGGCACCTTTTAAATTAACCACTTGGATTTGATTCTGTGAAAAATCAGTGACCTCTTCCCCAACCCCCTTGTAAGTCACAGGGGCTCTCAGTCTCCTGCTCTCAGTCTCCTGCTTGTTCGTGGTCCAGGATGGGGGCCTGCCCTTCCTCAGGCTCTCCCCTGGATCTGTAAACAATAAATGTTGTGACTCTGCTTCCATCGTGTGGGTGTATTGAAACTGCGCCTTTCATTAAAATGTCCCTGTCCCTGGGTGGTTCATGTCCCTAAAGTGGGAGTGTGGCTATGGAGGGAGCTACCTACCTGCCCACCCACGTGGGTGGTTGTGCCTCCTCATGCAGCGGGTCATGATCTGCATCTTCTTAATTCAATGAACCAGCTCTGGCTTCTAAATACACACGGAGGAACTCAGGCAAGTCAATGCAGACACAGCCTGGTGTGGGATTAGGAGAGTTGGAGATGACCGTAGGTCTAAGTGACCATTGACCCAGGGAAGTACTCTTCCCTCATGGACCACTGGCATCTCCTCAGCAAGAGGGAGCTAGTGGAAAAGTAGGCAGATAGGCCAACTTTTATAATTATTTGTGGATTTTTAGAAAGAGAAATTTTATTTTATTTTTTTAATATGAAACTTATTGTCAAATTGGTTTCCATACAACACCCAGTGCTCATCCCAACAGGTGCCCTCCTCAATGCCCATCACCCACTTTCCCCTCTCTCCCACTCCCCATC